>NW_027526460.1:57666652-57982433 GCF_048455015.1 Haemaphysalis longicornis
GACCGTAATTCCACCACGATTTCACCACCCTTTCCCTGTTTCGAACATTTTTTGCGAAGCACCAAAGGAGGGAGTGCCGATGCTTCTCGTCGGATCGTAGTGATGTAAACCATGACGCACATCCTCCCGTCTACGCTTCCATGCATACGTGTGGAGCGTGAACTCCTCTCCGGCTACGTGTAGTGACGTCGCGTGCTTCGTATAGAGGAGCACTTCTGAAAGAAGCAGAGTTGCGCGGAGAGCCTTAGCGTCACCACGTCTTTCGAGAAACTCTACTCCCGCTGACTTGCCAAAGAAGCTGCTCTCCGAAATCGAAGTCGAAAAGCTCAAACGTAAGTGCGCCAAGGCTGTCCTATTCGCAAGGGGCACGCCCTATAGGAGGCGCGCAAAGCGATCCAAGATGGCTGTCCTAAGGAGGATCGGGTGCTCCCTCCACGGACCGCCGCTTGTGGGCGCGTTGAAAGCAAAGGGGTTAGCTCTGCTTTTTAACGTAGTTAGGTGGCGGTGACGCCAGATTTTAATGGCTGTCCTTCACTAAGATATTACGCGCCACGTTAGAACTAAAGAGGAACATTTCGCCCCACAAGCGAAGGTGAAGAGATATGGCAAAAGCCGCTCACGTCGCTTGCTGCGGCGGTAGGGCTGCCAGCGCTCGATATATGACGCTACAAAGTTACATTTCTGCCTGAAAATATCGCTGGTTCACTAGCCACCACAACAATTAGTAGAGTTGGCTCATTAGCGGTTCAGACTTATCAGAGTACGCGCTCTTACTAAGCGTTTTATTACCGCCCAATTACTTGACAAATCCTGCCTGTGTAAGGCATTTTCATAGTATACAGCTCGCAAGTACGTTGTGTCGCTCCGTGCAGAACCTGCAAGTCAATGGCCTGGCCAGCGTGAACAATAATAGTTTCCTACTAGGTCTATTTTACCACCAGCGAAGGCAAAGATATAAACGTTTCCAATCAAACTACGTAAACGTGACATTTTCTTTTTGTTTAAAACAATACCGAGCGGTCGACGCCATGGCAGTCTTGGTAGCATTGCTCCCTACTAAAAGCAATATTTTGATAAGAGGCATATTAGTAGAACGTTGGATGCTGCTTACAAAAAAAAAAAAAAAAAAAAAAAACCCACCCAAACCATCCAAACAATTTTGTGGCTCCAGATTAGAGCTGATAAAACGCTTGAAGCTTTTATGCAGAATGTTAACCTGCAAACCAGCTTGAGCTGCTTTCTTACTATCACCTAATGTTTTCTGCATTGCTAGAAGCGGCTCCCTGAAACGAGAGCACCCAAGGAAGAAACACAAAGCTCTTCGCACGTAAATAATTAATTGTGATATGCTGGTTCTAAACTAGCGCACCTGGGCAAGCCTGTTGTCTGTGAAATGTGAGGTGAGGGCCAGGTGTCCCCAAATTAAAAACTCCCTCGCGGTGTCGGTCGTGCAAACAGCTTTGTTAATATGAGCCATGATCTGACAACGCGTCCGCACAACGCACGATGCGCAAATCAAAGAAACGGTCAACAACGGTAGATTTTGAAAACAGGTTATGGTTCAGCGTAACATCTCACTAGTAAAATGTGTCATGCCTGCGCTCTCACACCCTTGCTTTGATATGTAAGAACATGGGCACGAAGAAAATAATATTATAGCCGGGAATTGTTATCGTGCCTTGCACGATTAGGGCGACGGTCATATCGGCGACCTGGATCAAACTTGTCATATGCATACAAACGTCAAGTAAAGGCGACGGAAACTGAAGGCGTGCGCCCTGCAACAGCAAAGTTGTTGCTTAGACGAGTTGGTATATAATTGCAAGGATTTAAAAGCATTGCACAAAGACGAGGGACTAAAACATCAACATACACACCATGCGCACTGTGTTCGGTTCGTGTTTAGGTTCCTAGTTTTCGTGCAGTGCGTCGCAATCTCTTGCACGCGGTGTATGAAGCACGAGACCTTTTAGAACATGACATGCATCGGGTGAATGCTGTGCTTGTTATCATGTGAAACGGCGTCAAAATCCCCGTGATAATACGCTGCCGGCCAGCGAGCGGGCGTGCGGGCTCCGACGTTTCCGTCGCTCGCCGATCCTCCATGGAGTGATTTCTCCTCCTGCCACCGCGCGGCGCCACCGTCTGTGCGCCTTGCGAATAGGCCTTATGCTACCTAAACTTCTGACGCCCGCGCCGCCACACAAGAACGAGTAATGAACACCCTACGCAGAGGAAGAGCCGCCAAACGCCGCGTGAGCGGGATACTGTTTGGTGTACCTTCGATGAGTGGGAGAGCAGCAGCGGGCTGCCAGAGCGGTTGCGTGACCCTACGCTGTGGAAGACCGCCACGTCGGGAGCTTCATTAACCTTGTGTAGCGCCTGCGGCAAGGTCTTGTTCTCATCGGGCGTCTACCGGATCTATGATTAATGGTGTCTTCTTAGTGGGAAACCACAAATGCTTCGCATCACGTTTTGCTCAGCTGGAGTTGCGGCTGCGCCATTTTTAACATCACCTGGTGGCTGTTAGCCTGCAGCCTTGTATCCTTCCGAGATCTTTCCCCTAGTACTCAAACGACATCATGGTTTGCAGAGTGCAACCAGACAAGACAAGTGCATGCCTGCAGGAAGCATTTATAGACGTCAAGAAAGGTTCTAATACGCGAGTATCACTCCGTCTTAAGCTAAAAAAAAAAAAGACAACCGAAATACACGTCGCTAGGGGTCGCCGCTGTAGGGTGGCGTTTCCAATCGCACTGCTAACCACCTTTGAGTACTTAGTTTCCGATGACATTCCTGAATAAAAATTGAAATACCGCATTCAGATGTAGGTAGACGACAGCCTAAAAACGTGCAAGCAATACCTCAAAATATATTTTTTCATTATCATTCTTTCAAATTATTAAACGCAGGTTGTTAGCCGTCCACCGGAAAACAGCCTTTTCTGGAGAAACCGGGCATAAGTTTCGTTCCACCAAAATTGATACCGCGCTTTCTCTTACTCTCTCTACTGCTTAGCGTGCGATCAGGCTACGTATTGTGGACAAGAGGTGCGCATCGTCAATTTGAGCTCCCCCTCACTCGACGTCAAGGCTTGGTTCACCGGACCCAAACAAGTGCGTCATAGACGTCTGGAGATTCTTTGTTTAGCTAGGCGTCCGTCTCCAAGGCCTCTCTTAACTTACCTCCAATTTGCGCCTTGGCGGCACGTAATTTTTACCGCGCGGCGGCCACGTGTGCTTGCCCAATGCACGCGAAGGACACGTAAGACATACCTGAAGAGAGCTTCTGCAGAGTAGCCGGTACAGTCACTGCGCAGGTCCTGTCACAATGTTTAGCGGAGGGATAGTGAACCTTAAATCGTCCTGGCTGCAGCAAGGCCAACCTCGAAGGTTGTTACACGTGGCTTTCCTCCTGTGCGTTCCAAGCTAGCAGCGATGCTCTAATTCCACGCGCATTTTCTCTTCATTCGAAGCTCATACTTCAAACTGGGCACCGCTCCAGTACTGTCTGCTCGCTGCGTTATTCTAAGCAGTTAAGAGCGGAATAGCCGGAAACATTTCTTTCTCGGCATTTGGCGTGAGGCAGCTCCAGCTTCACTTCGTCTTTTCAAGATGTATGCGCGTTCCTGACATCTTCACCTAAACTAAACTGGGGGTCCGTGCGACCTGCATGCTGGCGGTAGAGGGAGGAAAGCCCTGTCACCAGTTTGGTTTTAGTATTATTTCTGGAAGAGATATAATCTGGGGTTTGGTAAATAATTTGCAACCCTTTCCCGTACTTGGCCCTCGGCCAAGTTCCTATTGTTAAGGAAAGAGTGCAAGCTTAAAGCCTACAACAACAAACTAATTGATCATGCCATCTGGGCTCGTGGGAAGCGTGCTGGGGTGTATTATAAACGGCCTTTATAAATGTCAATTCAAATCCCATTTCTCACATAAGTTTTGCGTGTAAAGAGCATGTTTCCAGTTACAAAATGGACTCAAAAGCCCGAAAAAACTTCTTTATTGGAAATAGAAGGCAGGCGTAAAGCTTGTCTGTAATTCCTAATGTCGAACGCATTTGGAACCCCTGCTGCTTGTTTTATAATTGAAAAACTGTGTTTAGTTCCTCTGTCATAGCAATCGGTAAAACACGAAAGTGAAATGTGCAGCGAAATCTGCAGGTGAGCATGATTTGCGTGTCAGCGGCTGCCTTGTGGGTGTGCTTGGCGAGCGACGTCCTGCTGGCGGGTCACTTCGGCAAAGGTGTATTGACGTCATTATAGTGACGGATATGATGGCAGTGAAATCTTAGTGTATCCCCGCATAAAACACTTTTGTGTTAAAATATACAACCCGAAAACGAACAACCCCAAGTATAACGAACTCTTTAGTACTAAAGGTTGCTTCTACGCAAGAAGACCTTGAGTGCAGGGGTGCATCCTTTACAGGCCGCTTGCTTCGTTGTACTGGCGCCATTTCCGTGGCGGATATGAGTTATGTGAAATATTCGTGCATCCCGGAATAAAACACTTTCGTGTTAAAAATCGCTGTTACTTCAGTGAAACACCACAAAAACGTGCTTGAAAGTTGGGTTTTTCTTCCGCATGCTTGAGCACTACAATCAAAACGTGGCTTCAGATATATTAGAAAATGTCTGGACGTTTCCACGTCCGCCTACAACACACTGACTGCTACACTGATGCTATCCATTGTTACAAGTCTAGTGGGCCTTCAGTCGGGGCACAAAAAAATTTTTGTCCAGAACGTAAAGATCGTGTGAGGTTACTACCTCATTCGTGCGGTCTGGCGTGTATTTTAAATATTTAGTATTCAAAAAATGGCAGCATATCCACTCCGTGAATGATGGCGAGGGTGCGGAGTACGGGGACTCGAACTGACATGTAAGTTGCGCCCCGAGTGACATTCGATTTGGGCCCCGACCGTCATTCGATTTGAGCCCTGAGTTGCACCTTGATTTTTCCCTAAATCGCTTGATGGTGGTGTGCGCACAGATGGACGGGGACGGACATTGGGAGGTCCTGTTGTACTCCGCACCGTTACAAGCGAGAGAGTAAGCCGTTTGACTCTCAGGTACTAACTCACGCTCGTAGCCCAGTGGGTAAGACGACTGTCACTAACCCTGTCTGATCTATCAGACACAGGCTGGAATCCTGCCGGTGCCTGTCGGATTTTTTGCGATTGTAAATGCTATGCGCACGGATGCGGACGGAGATTGTGAGGTCCTAAGGTGATCCGTCCCTAATATGTTAAAGGTGGTTGTAGCGGAAGAACGACGCAGGGAAGACCTCGGCTATGGCTGCCCTTAGCGGGGACGATCACTTTAATGACAAGGGAAAACTACATGATGACGATGATGACTGGCGCATAGCCAGCGGGAGATTTAACATCCTCCCGCGCGCGCAACATTCGTGTCCGGCGCTGTACAAGCGCTGTACCGCACACCACCTTGCACCGCGACCGCGTATCGGCCAATTCCAGCATGGTCCTCAAGTACGTGTCTTTACGCATGATGCACAGAAAGTCTCACAGTTAATCCGGAAGCTTGAGCGTCAGGCGGGCTTTTATCACTATCCACTGATGTCTCGCTTTGACGCGTATCAAACCCCTGCGCCGCGGCGCAGCTTGAACATGCGCGTACAGTTCTTTGGAGTGTTCTTGGAGCTTCGCAACACTGAAACTTCTGTACTACGGCGCCGCGCGTACTTGGCTGGGGATCTAACATTTTCCATGGCCCGCGAGGTAGTTCCTAGAGGATAAAGAATAGGTCCACAACCGTAACGTTTTGTTTTGTTTCAGGAGGTCAATCCTTGTAAAGCTGTCGGCAAACGCTGTCTCTTTTCGTCTCCAGCGGTGCTTGCACCGTCTTGCCGATTTCAGGGCAGCCAGGCGCCGACACCGTGACGCGCACGTCAACCGAACTCTCCGCTCTGCTTCCCGAAAGACTTCATGCGCTTCAGTCTGGCTGCAATTTCCCTGAAGATGACGGCGGGCAACCTGGAATGACTTGGCATCGAACGGTGTTCTTAGACCAGTTTTGTCCTCTCCTTCAGTTTTATCTTCTGTAACTGCCGTTCCTGGCGAGCGCATTTTCTTGATAGGTGTCAGGGCACAATACGGCTGTGCTGCTTCTTGAGCACATGTCGCTGTTTCTTGGCAATGAGCAGAAGTGAACAGCAAGGTTTCTTCTGCTTTTCCAATTTCAGTTCGACAGAGTGACTGGGATTTGTTCATGATTGCAACCTCTTCAACTACTTCGTCGGTTTGAGCTTGTCAGGTCTTAAGAGGTTCCGGTAAGGACTCGCCCTTTCATGGCGTCTTGAACAAAGATGCACTCGAAACCACGTTGCGTAGGCTGCATGTTTTCTTTCACGTCCTTCATTACACGTGTTGCGTCGTCTACTTGGACAGGAATCGCTGAGTCTTCCTTCTCTGTGGCAGACGTAGCCTCGTGCTCTTCACGCTTGTCTTTCGCTGGGACGCGCGAGGCTACCTCGCAGCTGGCTTCCACGTTTTCAATATCTGGAACGTTCGGGTGGCCGTGGTCCGTTGCCTCGAAACTGCACCGAAACCCGTTGCACCCACGTGGCTCACCGTTGAAAGTCGAAACCTGCAGATTCGGTAGGACTACTGCCGAGGTTGGTAGACGTGAGCCGCAGTGAGGGGGGTCGTCTGTATGGGTTGCTGGGTGAGCACCATTGTACACGATGGTCAAGGGTAATTTGGCTTGCCTGCAGTGCCGTTGATAGTGACTCTCCTGCCGGGAGCCTTTCGAGAGTGTAAGGCCGAGCGCAGGCCGTTGATGGCACGATGTATGGTTCCTCGGTAAGCCGATGCGTCAATGTAATCTCGCTCAACTTCATCATGGTCCAGAAGCTCGATTATTTTCTTTCTGTCTCGTACAGTACCGCGTCATTGCTCTCGAGCAGATCAATGACCGCTTGAATTTCAGGCGGATGCGGCGAGGCGGCTTCCAGAAGATCCGTCGCTGCCTTGAGCAGTCGGGTACCAGCGCCGCGGAGGATACACTGCTGCCGGCGCAGCTTATCAATGGTGCGCATTCGGTCGGTCGTCACTAGGTGGTCAGGGCAGCCATGCTGACCTCCGGCTGAGGGCGGGGCTGAGCAGCGTAAACAGAAGTCAAAGGGGTTCTGCGAACCTTACGCCGGAGGGGACGTCGGTGGTCTCCTTCTCCGCGTGCGGTCGTCTTCCCGGGTTTCGGCACCGAAATGTAGCGGAAGAACGGCGCAAGGAACACCTCGGCCATGGCTGTCCTTAGCGGGGACGATCACTTTAATGACACGGGAAAACTACATAATGACGATGATGACTGGCGCATAGCCAGCGGGATATTTAACGGTGGTAATAACACTTACCTTAAACAAAAATAAAATTTAAAATTTTGAAGAAGACCCATTTGAAAATGTTTCGTCATTCACCACAGAAAAAATTAACTCCTGCTCTTCCCCCTAACCTGATTTTAACAAAATTGTAAAACCCGAAAAAAGAGCTTAAAAGTATAGAACAAGATGCCGAGCTGCAGTCGGGCCTTCAGGGGTGGGGGGGGGGGGGTAATCAAGGGAAGTCCCTCACCCACTGGGCGAGAAATTAACAGTGTAGAAAACAACGATAAGAATTACAGAGAAGCACTTATCGCAAAGTTTAGATTCGGGATCGTGGACGCCAGCAGTCTGTTTCAACGTGCCAAACCAGTCTCTCATCCAACCAGGGAACCATGTACTGCGAAAGCGAAGTGTTTTGTCTTGTTTTATAAGTTTCAAACTAGCGATGGAGCTAACCAAGCACTTGTGGAAACATTTCAAAAGAAAGAAGTGGAGTAAACTTCATTACACTCTTAGAGGTAGTGTACTAATAGCTCACGGGAATGATGTTCCCTCCTAATTGTCTAGTTTACTGCAAGTTGGCCAGCATGTCAAAGAGGAAATATGGCTTCACCCAAATTATGGACGCTGCCAAATTATGGACACTGAATTTGGCAGTATTTCTTGATTAGGATAAGTCATAGATGTCAGGGAATAGGAAATATTTCAAGCACTTGAGGTTTTCTGATGACAACGCATGTTCTGTCAGTGCGCAGATAGCATGCTGCATTCGCTATGCATAACTTTCATCGAGGAATCTTAGCCGTTGTCAGCCGTGCAGCCGAAATATTGAAATACTGGAAGCCGATGAATGTTATTACTTAGGACAAGTTCTTGGTACCTAGTAATATGTATTGGTTGTTTCAGGATTAATCAGGCGTGCTTTCAGTAGGGTTTGCGGCATTCGGGAACAGTTTGAAGCGATGAAGGACCCCCGTCACTGAATATGTGTTCATTCAATGGGTACTTCTGGTGCTACTTTGTGGGAAAACCTTAAAGGGGCCATGAAGACATAATACAAGTGTGTTTTATTCGAAAGATTTCGTATTCTATAATGCCCCCAGTGCTTGTCCGGAAGCAAACTATGCTTTATTCCCTGCGAAATTAATCAATTCAAGCCAAAATTTTGATTCTCGCACCAAAACGCGTGTTTGAACGGCGTTTGCAATGACATCATAAGAACAGGTCTTTCCGCTAAA
Source organism: Haemaphysalis longicornis (assembly GCF_048455015.1). Lineage (NCBI taxonomy): Eukaryota > Metazoa > Arthropoda > Arachnida > Ixodida > Ixodidae > Haemaphysalis > Haemaphysalis longicornis. Next base: position 57,675,236 of record NW_027526460.1, read on the forward strand.
CTTGGTGTGGAGGGGAGACTTATTTACTAGAGAGTTTTAGTTTAGCGTTTTAGCTGTGGCGTTAAGTTTGCGGGCCGCAATCGCAAACGGATAGCGCCTCGTTACGCGACGGTTAGCGTGGCCGCTAACGCTATGGGCGCGCTAAAGTGGTGCTTTCCGCTATACTAAAACTCTCTATTGTTAGTCAACCTAGATGGCGCCACCACAGCGCGGCAAGCCGTTCTTTGCCTCTGGTTTGTTTGTGACCGTATTATAACATGGCTTGTTTTTCTTCATTGAGAAAATAATCGTTTCGTGAAACATGGTGCCCACTCGACAAATATGGTCACGTAAAACACCGTCGCTTGCGTCAATCGGCCAGTGTCGTCTGAGACAACCCCGAAGCCCCACAGTGCTGTGCATCTAAACCAAGCACAGTGCGCGCAGTACCAACGCATCGGTGCTTCTATGTATACGTGTGCTTTGGTAACTTCTACTGTTTGTCCTACCGTTCTTGGTGCTATTAAAAGAATGTGCCCTGAATTTAAGCGCAAACAGCTCGTTCGGCAAGCTTATAAGCTCTGCCTAATTTTCCTTTGCTTTCGCTGGCCTCCGCCATTCGCAGAGCTGGCTGGTATGGTATCGTACCATACCGTACCAACTGGTATCGTAGGTTCTGTTGTGGGAAATGAGCTAGTGGGTCGCATGGCCGTTCCCTTTTTTTCCCCATTATATAGCTTATTTGAGCGAAGCTTACGTTAAAAGTGGTGTCAGCTTGATTCTAATGAGGCAATCTTTTGAATGAACCAAACTTGCATTTTGTCTGCATGGCCCCTTTAAGGTCCGACTAAACCTCTGGGAAGAAAAAAGTTTGTCCTCCAAAATAGGCATTGAAAGAAGGATGATGCGTTTAGCCCTTAGGAACTGGTATCTGGCGTCTCGGATTGGGTTACGAGTTTGTCAAGACGTCTTAAATCAAATTTAAAATATATGAGAAGATATAATGCAGATTTATTTTCGGTGGGCAAGTACGCCTCACAGGTTAATTTGCGTAAGGCGGGTTTAAATAAATCTTTCATGTTGTTCTGACGTGTTCGCGTAAGGCATGCATAAATTCCTGATCGTAAAGCGTTGTCGAATGCACGTCTGCAAGCATGCTTTACTCTGTGGGTATGCAGCACTGGCCTAGCCTTCATAGTGACCTTCAGGCATGGAGGAAAAAAAAGCTTTCTTTCCTCCACGCCATCTTCTGAGTATGGGAGTACGCGCACGTGCTTCAGGGTACGGCTTCAGAGTGTATTCTTGCGTGTGGACTTCAGATTATAGTCTTCAGAGTACTAACTTCGGGGTATTAAGTTCCAAGCATTTGATTATTAGCTTTATTTTATTTATTAACAAATAGTGCGGTTTTGCAAATGCCAAGCAGAATAGACACAAAAAGTTGTTTTGGCAAACTCACCTGAGCGTGATAAATTATAGACAACACGTGCACGCAAAATAGAAGAAAAAAATGGCAAATTTTACAGAGGTGTAAGGCGGACCTTCAGCATGGCTTGACACGACCTTCAAAACAGTACAAAGTCGATCTAGCATCATAATACAGATTAATAATATAAAATAAACAGTAGGGGCATAACAATCAATCAATCGATCAATCGATCAATCGATCAATCGATCAATCAATCAATCAATCAATCAATCAATCAATCAATCAATCAATCAATCAAACAAACAAATAAATTACAGAATCAGAGTACGAGCTCCCGAGTACGAGCTCCCGAGTACGGGCTGTAGAGTACGGGCTGTAGAGTACGGGCTGTAGAGTACGGGCTGTAGAGTACGGGCTTTAGCCGGCTACACGGGATTTAGAGTGCGTAGGTCGGTTTTTCTACACTAGAATGGGAGTTAGACTGGAGCTTTTATTGCGAAATATTGGCGGTGGGCGCTTTGGGCAAGAGCCTTCCTGCAACGAAGAGACGGGATAAGAAGTCGGGAGAGAAAGATAACCCGGCAGAGGGACGAGAGAAGCAACTCGACGGGCAAAGAATGAACCACCAGTGCAAGTGGTCGGCGAAGTGGATCACTTAGGATGCCTCGTGTTTCTGAACACTTCGCGGAATAAATATTTATTTATTTCCATTCTTTCTAACGGGGCGTGCACCGTAATCGGAAATCGGCTTCAAAAATTAAAAATGAAACAGTGGTTTCAAGGACCCATTAGAAAGAAAAAAAAAACATGAAGGCGTCGCCAACGTATGCTTCGCGTAAAAAACAGCTTTCTCGCTGCACTCGTTGCTCCTGAGATGAAATCTATGTAGGACAACGAGACTATATAGGACTCTTTTGCTGCTTTATTGCGGAGGTTATAAAACAACAAAGAATTTGGCTGGATAGAAATGAATGTCTCCTCCCAGCTTCGTTGCCCTTGAAACGGATTAGACTACTTCTAGGGTAATGAATAACCTTCGAGTCAACTTTCTTTTATTTTACCGCCTCCCGGCTTGTGGCAACCATAGCATCCGGGTTTTTGCATAGTGTCGCGATGCCAATTGCGTTAATCACTTTAAATGCTGGTTATTTAGCGCGACGAAGGCAAAAAAAAAGGAAACCCACGTTGCCTGTCGAATGGGTGAGACACGTTGCGTTGAGTCCCCTTCAGCGTGGATTCATAATGGAGTACAAGCCGCATCTTTAAAACAAAAAAAAAAGTTTTGTCAGCACCCGTCTTCGGGTTCGTTGTGCTCAGCAAGGAACTGGTAACAGATGCTTGCTAAGACGGTTTTATTCTCAATCATACCAGCTATGTAAAATTGACCGGCGCACTTTTAAGTGCGAATGCACTTCTTAAGCGAGCCTGAAGCGTCCGCCGCCGTCCGCATAGCAACAGCTGCGGGTGCGCGCGCTCCTCGTCTTCCTTGGCAACGGGGGGAGATGGGCGCGCGCTGCCTGGCCGCTGACATGGCACATACCCACGTGGGCGATTGGCCAGGAATCGGGCGTGAGAAGGGCTAATGCACCCGCTTAAAGGAGTACTGACACGAAATTTCACAGCTGAGATCCGCTCTAGCAATCAAGTACAACGACAACACAAATAGGTGTCTGTGAATAAATGCATCTTTCTTTCTTTGTAGTTGTGTGTGTGTGTGTGTGTGATCTCTCTTTCGCGAACATTACCGAACCGCGCAAATTCAACTCGCGCATTCGCACTTTCACATTCTTCCCCTCGGGGAAATGCGGGGAATTTTTTTAGCTAGATTCAGCACGTTACGAACTATACATATTTGTTTTCATGGGAAGTTTTGAATCGCAATGTATTAAATTGCAGCATTTTTGATCTTATTTGTAACGGCGGAGCCACCAAATGTGGTGATTTAAGTTCTTCGGTAGTTTACGCGCCGAACAAAATAATGCGGAGGGTCCCTCTGTCGGGTGAGTGTTCCAGCTCCACGCGCAGAGAGGTTGAGGAAAGCGGTATCGTTACTGCGGATGCGGGAAACTGTTTTTAGGTTTACATTCATGTATATCTCTAAATTCACCCAGAGGCCGCGCTAGACGCCAAAGGAGATCAGCTAGGATTAGCGAGTTTTAGCTGACCGTTTTTCACGGTCCGCTCTGATAGTGAGCGGGAGCGCCATTGCGCATGCGTGGCGCGCTTGGCCGCGAACGGCATTGGCTACGGTATGACCATAGCTCCGGTTTCGCTGAGTGGATTAGCGGTACCGGAGCGGACCGTAAAAAATGGTCAGCTAAAAATCTCTATTGGTCAATGTGAAGAAGGAAGGAATATTTAATTGTTGTCCTTGTACCATGTAGTATTACAATAGTGTTCTGGCTTTTGTGGGCAGCTAGAGAAAGGGCCAACTCATGCTCTGGAATTTCCGCTCCAAAACAACATCCGGCCTCCTCAGTGCAGGGCCAGTCGATTGCTCCAGAGTAAAGCGGAAAACCGCGCAGGGGGGATGCCGCTGCAAAGATAGACCGCGGGGTGAAGACCCCTTGGTGATGTTGACAGATGTTGCTTTCCGTTGGCTCCTGGCGTTCGGCTTCAGAGAAAGACGCCTTGCACTATGGACCGCGAGCACGGCCAACGTCCCTCCCTCCTGCGGCGTCTCCTTTGCGTAACGCATCTCTTCTTCCGACCGCGACTGTCGCGTACCGCGGCGGGACAGCGCTAAATGCGGCCTGCCCGGAAATACCGCTGGCGTCGCCGAAAGAGCACTGCCCGGGTCAGTGGGTAAATAGCGGCTGAAGATTCGTACGCACGGGCTGACGCGCCGGTTCTTCGAAGCGCCCTGGAGCCCAGAACAGAAGTGGGACGGAACGGTTCGTTGTTCGGCGAGATAATGCGATAGCAGAGCTAGCAGAAGACGTTGGATTGTGCTGTGCAGCAGCGCCGTGTGCACGGTGGTGTAGCTTTAGAGAGCCACTCATTTGGGGACGCCACGCGTTTGGTGCTCGCTATAACAATACTGCAGCAGTGAGACACATTAGTGCTCTTTTATAGGATCGTATTGCACGAAAACTGATTTCGCAACGTACTAAGTTTCTGATTTTCCGAAGTCCCACTGAAGTAGGGCGCCAGAAGTGCCTGCATTGGCTGAAGACCAGGGTGGCAGTATATCGACACTTGCAGCAGGGGTGACTGCTCTAAAGTCACACTGAGTGACAGGATGCAATCATTTTGCTTCCCATAACAACATACCTGGTGCCCAGCACGTACAGAAGTACGCTAATGGTACAACTGCAGACGCCTTGAATTACGAGAATTTGCATTCCTATATATATATATATATATATATGTATGTATGTATGTATGTATGTATATATGTATGTATGTATGTATATGTATATGTATATACAGGGGGTCCCAGCTATCATGCACCAGGATTTAAAAAAAAGAGTAAGGGCCTAACTCGAAGGAAACCAGGTGCATAATGTTTGCACTACTGTGAACAAGTGGACAGTATTTTTTTCTTTAATGAAACTTAACTAATTGTAATTACCTAACTTGAGAAATACTGTCCTAATCCCTAAAGTGTCAATGAGGCACTTGCAGGTAACCACGAGGGGTATCTAACTGCGTTATTTTCAGCGATGAACTAATTGCGTACACATTTATTCTGACTGGTAAAGGAAACCCGCGAAATATGAAAAATACTACGTGACGGCGCCTCCGCGAGCACCGTAAAGCAACGCCCTCAAACAGGCTGCCTCTGAGTTAGCCAGAATGAAATAGACAAAAGAAAGAAGAAATCGCGACCGAGTTCAGGTGGGACAAGATAAGCAAGGACAAGCGCGCTTGCTTGTCCTTGATTATCTCAACAACTGTGGCGCTTAATCAGTGAGGCAGCTCAGATTGCGCGGGAAAAAACGACTGTGTCGGCAAACCGTCGGTTGCGTTATCTGACCGTGAATTACATTTTCTGCAATGTAATGCCATACGCGGCGGGCCACTGTGATTGTGAAGATGTTTGGCACGTGTTGGGTGTACTCGATCTTTCTTTGTCAGTATTTTTTGTTGTTTAGTTTTTGTTTCCTACGTCTTTTTTGTTTCTGCTTAGGCTAAGCATATATATTTGTCGTCTTGTGAATAAAGAATCAGTTGGAAGTGAGCGCTCTTCCGTGTGTAATCTTTCGTCCCTTGTGTTTCTGCTGCGCTACATTTGTTCCATTGGTGTTTTCCATCGTATTGATTACGCTTATAGCAGCGATTCTCACGCGAAGGGGAGGTGGGCGTAATTTTCCATTTTCTCCATTCAATGCACATGCAGTACACGTATGCTCAGGTACGGTCTTTATTGCAGACGAGAATGAGTGCCTTGTGGTCCGTAAAGTGCAGAGTTAGGGTCTCAACGATTTCATCAAGCAATCGTCGAGTACTGCGAGAGAGTGCAAGCGTAACGCGGACGACCGTCGACTGAGACCGTCGGAGCGCGGCATGCCGCTTTATATTCTCAGCGCCCGAAGGAGAGGAGAGCGCGGAGAGAGAGGGTACTGCACATGCGAGCGCGCGCAGCGCCGCCCACCGGCGCCTAGCAACGGAGTGAGAGTGCGCTGCGCCAACCCGCAGCTGTTTGGGAGAGAGTGTTCGCTATCGGAGAGAGGAGAGGAGGAGAGGCGCAGCTGTGCGGACAACGCCGGACAGACGCAGGAAGGACAGAGGGGCGAGCATGAGATGTGTTGCATCTAAAATGAGGTGATAGGACAGCCCCTTGGGGTGAGCCGCGGGCTGGCACAGGGAAAGGGGGGACTACAGGGTGCCCAGGCGTATCGTTGCCGTATGGGGGGAGAGAAAGTTCCGGATATAGGTGTAGGTGTTGGGGCCGAGGCCGAGTGAAGTGAGTTGACGTAAAATGGCGGTGGGGGAAATGTTATCAAATGCTTTGCGCAGATCTAAAGAGAGAATGGCCGCATTGTCACGTGTAGGGTGGTGGTGTAGAATGTTGTGGTGGACCTGTTTCCTGGGTTGAAAGATGCGGTTTCAATCCTAGCATATTTGGGGGGAAATGTTGTATTCAAGGTAGTGAGTGATTCTGGCATGTTCCAATAATTTGCCGGGACAAGGGGTCAAAGAGATTAAACGGAGGTGCAAGATGCCCAGAGGTTTATTAGGTTTGGAGATAAGTGTTATATCGCAGTGGGTACAGCTACTGCGGAGAGTATGGTTGTGCCAGTGTGTGTTGAGTACGGTAGTGAGGTGGTCAATGGTGAGGTCGTCAAGATGGCGGAAGAGTGTATTTGTGATCCCATCCGTTCAGGGAGCAGTATGGCGACGGAGTGTGAGCAACGCAGTTTTCACTTCTTCGAAAGTGATGGAGGCATCGAGTTCATTGGTTGGGCCAGTGTATTCAGGCTGCTCAGGTAGGTCTGGAGCAGGGGGGATATAGAGCTGTTTAAGTGTGCTAAGAAGTGTGTCGAGGTCCTTATTGAGGGAGTACATCAGTTGCTGTACCCGACCGTTGGTGTGGTGTTTGGAGTTTTCGGATTGAGGAGGTGATGTAGAATGGCCCAAGTGCATTTAGTAGAAAGCGTTCCGTTGGGGGAGTCACACAGCGGGTTCCAGTTGGTGCGGGCGAGGGTTTGTGCGTGTTGCTCCTTGTCCAATTGGAGACCAGCTAGTTTACTTTTGAGGGTACGATTGTGCTTCTGCTGCCTCCAGCGCTTTTCTATGCCGCAGTAAGCTTCCTATAGGTGTTGCATGCAGGAGTCAACATATGGGGATGGGGTAGCGGAGTCTACAGGGTGTTCATGTTTGGTGCGGGTGGTAAGTAGTGCCCTAAGCCATTATTCCAGGGCGTCGGGATCCGCGGAAGAGGGGCAGAGATTTTTCGGCTGTCCTGGCGGAACGCCTGCCAGTTCGTAATTGAGGGTTGTTTAGATTTAGGGGGCTGGTAAGTTAGAGGGAAGGGCGAGTTCAATAATGTAATGGTCGCTGCCTAGTGTGTGTGTGGTAGTATTTGCCAGTCTGCTCAGTGCATGTTATTAAGGGTATGGTCATTAAGGGTAACAGAGTGGATCCCTAGAGAAGGCAAGCGTTGCAGGGGGTGGCAGAAAGTTAGATGGGCAGATGAGATCAAGAAGTTTGCGGGGATAAATTGGTCACAGTTGGCACAGGACCGAGATAATTGGAGAATAATGGGAGAGGCCTTTGCCCTGCAGTGGGCGTAGATAGGCTGGTGGTGATGATGATGATGATGATGATGAGTGCATGTTATATGAAAAGGCGTACCCGGACGAATCAAAAGCACGGATGCCGCCTGCCTTCGAGGAGGTGGTGTGGACTGAATATCAAGATTTGCAACTGAAGGTTGTCCAGCGAGCCATCGTGGCACTGGCCAGGCAGGGGGACCCCGGTGACCCGGCCACGGGGAGCGGGAAGGTGCCGCTAGCCGGATTGGCTGAATCTGCGGTGATGACTCGGGCCTAGCCATGAAGACATAGCAATTGGACTTTATTCGCAGGCCTTAAGTTTTCCCAGTCCAATCCAAATGTAATTTTTTTACAACTCTGTTTGCTCTGACGTCGTTATGTGTCTCAGCTCGCCGCGGAATAAACAATTTTAATTAAGCTTGCCTCTGGCTTAATCAATAAGCGTGTAAGGCCGCTGACATACGGAAGTATAATATGGAGAGGATCGAATACGCTGTAAAGAACGAAGGTAGCCTGAAAGCAGTGAAAAGGCGTCTTGACGTGGGGAAAAATCAGATGTATGCAATTAAAGACAAGGAAGGCAATGTCATCACAAATAGGGATAAAATAGTCACAGTAGCCGAGGAGTTCTATAGCGATCTGTACAGTAGCCGGGACATCCAGGATAATGCCGAACGAGAAATTAGTGCAGAGGAGATAGACGTCCCACCAGTAACGACCGAAGAAGTAAGGAAGGCTTTGAAATAAATGAAAGGGGGCAAAGCACCTGGTGAGGATCAGATAACAGCAGACCTCCTGAAGGATGGCGGAGAAATTGTACTTGAAAAACTGACAAACCTGTATACGCAATGCCTAATGACCGCAAGTGTACCGGAATCTTGTAAGAACGCGATCATCATCCTAATCCTTGAGAAAGGTGACATGAAGGACTTGCGAAATTACAGGCCGATCAGCTTACTGTCAGTCGTCTACAAGGTATTTACCAAGGTAATCGGTAACAGATTTTCTGCAACCTTATGTTTCAGCCAACCTAAAGAACAAGCAGGGTTTCGTAAAGGCTCTTCAACAATGGACCATATTCACACGATCAATCAGGTGATAGAGAAGTACGCAGAGTATACTGAACCCCTATATATAGCCTTCATTGATTATGAGAAACATTTGACTCGGTCGGAACCTCAGCAGTCATTCAGGCATTACGTAACCAGGGGGTGGATGAGCATTATGTAAGAATACTAGAAAATATCTACAATGGGCCCACAGCTACCATCATCCTCCATAAGGAGAGCAGTAAAATACCTATAAAGAAGGGCGTCAGACAAGGAGACACAATCTCTCCAATGTTATTCACAGCATGTTTACAAGTATTCAGAACGTTGGATTGGGAACAGGTGGGAGTAAGGGTTAAAGGAGAATACCTCAGTAACCTCAGATTTGCTGATGGCATTGCCTTGCTAAGTAACTCGGGGGACGAATTGCAAAGCATACTTTCCGCACTTGACAAACAGAGTAGAATCGTGGGCCTGAAAATTAATTTGCAGAAAACTAAAGTAATGACGGGTGTGCACAGCCGTTTGAGATAGGTGGTGAGGCAATGGGAGTGGTAAGCGAATATATCTACTTAGGCCAAGTAGTGACCCCGGATCCCAACCATGAGGCAGAGATAATTCGAAGGATAAGAATGGGGTGGAGTGCATTCGGCAGGCATTCTCAAATAATGAATGGCAGCCTACCATTGTCCCTGAAGAAGAAAGTGTATGACGGCTGCATTTTACCGGTACTCACCTGCGGTGCAGAAACTTGGAGGCTCACTAAAAGGGTTCAACTTAAATTGAGAACGACTCAGCGGGCAATGGAGTGGAAGATGATAGGTGTAACATTAAGGGACAAGAAGAGAGCGGAGTGGGTCAGAGAACAAACGAGTGTTAAGGACATATTAGTAAAAAGTAAGAAGAAATGGAAGTGGGTAGGGAATGTAATGCGAACGCAAGATAACCGTTGGTCTTTAAGGGTAACAGTGGATCCCTAGAGAAGGCAAGCGTTGCAGGGCGCGGCAGAAAGTTAGATGGGCAGATGAGATCAAGAAGTTTGCGGGGATAAATTGTTCGCAGTTAGCACAGGACCGTGGTAATTGGAGATTAATGGGAGAGGCCTTTGCCCTGCAGCGGGCGTAGATAGGCTGGTGATGATGATGCCTCTGGCATGACATGACAACAGGAGGCAACGTGCACGCCGTTCAACAGGAGGCAACGTGCACGCAAGAAGCTCGTCATTTGTGCCACATTGACAGACGTCATCACGGAGCGCGCAGCCGAAAAACTGCGCAATTTTATCAGAACGCCAGCTTTCTCTTTTCATCTTTGTTATTCCACCGAAATCGTTTCAATTACTTTTTTCGGCTTTGTTTTTCTTGCTGCTTCCGGTTAAGGTGCATCCAATTGCAGCTAAGCACTTCCACGCTACCATTACGTAATCTTTTTAATGAGCTGGCTCTCCGAACACGCGAACAAAAAACGCTTTAATAAGCCCGCTTCCACGCAGGTGTGGGCACACGTGGTGCTATTTGCTTTCACTTAACAAAACTTCGCGTGACACACGGTCGCACGGGGACGATTTTTATAAGACGAAACCCTCAAGTGCCTGTGCCATGAAAGCGTTCGCCGTCGTCGTTGTGGTTGATGATTTCGTCATCGCCATCTGGTCACGAAAATGGCCGCCGCTAAAAAAATGAATAAATAAAGAACACGAATGATCCGTTGGGGTGTGATCCCGAGTCTTCGCAGAAGCAGCCCAGTGCGCTACCACAACGCTATCTGTTTTTTGTTGACCGCCACATCTCCACGTTACCAGCGGTGGAACAAAAGTACTGGTCATTGTTCTTCTTGTTCTTTTCTTCCTGGCACAAATGTGCGCGGAGGAATCGCGAGGTTTGGGGGTTGATGTGCCCGCTTCAGAAAATTCACGAAACTGTGAACTGGAAACGTAAAACTTGTAGAATAGCGCGTGCCGCATGACTCGTGAACGTGATGTCACGTGTGTCCGGAGAGAGAGAGAGAGAGAGAGAGAGAGAGAGAGAGAGAGAGAGAGAGAGAGAGAGAGAGAGAGAGAGAGAGAGAGAGAGAGAGAGAGAGAGAGAGAGAGAGAGAGAGAGAGAGAGCAACTAATGCACTTGTACCGGGCCCTAAGTTCCCCGCCTGTAGCACTTGCAGATAAGGAGGTAGCCTTTCTGATGCAATAGGAAAGAATCATTGTGACCCGACTGCATGCGGTGTAATTCTCTTTCCTATGTATATAAACCTTTGCTTCTTCAAATAAACATTTAGTTAAAGGTTAGCGCCCGTCTGTTGGCACTGGGTTCCCTCGTCCCGTTTTTTGCGCTGTTGTTTCTTCAGGATACAATACACGTTTTATTGTATTCATTAAAACTATGAAGGTATGCGTCCCCCTTCCAAGGTGCCTCAGCTCAGCGGCATCGGTACCTCGGCCAGGGTCCATGAATGCATTTAACGATTTTGCGTCTGCCAATCCGGCGTGCCTTGCTTTTAGGGCCGGGGCTGGCAAGGGCTCGCTCTCAAAGCTCGGTGAAAGGGCGAAGAGAAATGACAGTGCGCCAAGGATAACAGCACTTTAGTCGATAAATTTTGTTTTACAAGTAACGTGACAAAAATACATCATCTGCTCTTTACACGTCGCCTCTGAATAAGGAGAGTGCTTATCTTGCGTGCGCTAACATTTGCGACCAGATTCAACAATTTTTGCACTCTATTTGCAGACCACCCGTGAAGCTGAGCGACCTGATCTCAGCCGACTATGACGTCATGCGGCCGCCCACGGATGGAGGTACGGTGTTTCTTTGTTATTCATTATGCAAAAAACGCATGCGTAATTTCCCGCGAGCCATTCGTTGGCTTAACAGTTAAGCAGTCAAACTTCCCCCGCGAACTAATGTATAGTAATCATAACGGAGGTTAGCGCTTCAAGAAACAAGACACACGACAGAAAAACGAACAGGACGGGTACTACTTCAACTGATTTATTACCAAGCTACATCGTCGCATATATGTAGCACAAAAAAAAAAAAAACCCGAGCACGCGCAGCATGAACCATTCAATACACAACTCCCAAACAATCATCGCAACAAATACATAGGTAACACAAGCCTGTGCACAAAGTCATACTAGATAAAAAGTCTACGTCAGAGGAAAAGAGAGCAATGGAAGTATCACTGGCACAGTCATTACCATATTTCTTGATATAAAAAAAAAGCTTCCAGTATTTCACGCGATTTTGCATTGTGGCTTCTGCCCAAAATCTTCATTTCACTTAGCCGTGCAACACAATCCTTACAGCTCCCGCAATATGCATGCCTATATCGGCCAGACAGGGCGGTGCATTAATGATCGAGCACGGGAGCATGAACTGGCGTTAAGGGATGGGGGGACTGTGCACTTGCCTGCACATTGCGGGAACTGTAAGGATTGTGTTGCACGGCTAAGTGAAATCAAAATTTTGGGCAGAAGCCCAAACAATACCGGAAGCTTTTTCATATCAAGAAATATGGTTACGACTGTGTCAGTGATACTTCCGTTGCTCTCTTTTCCACTGAAGAATTTTTTTGTAGTATGACTTAGTGTACAGGCTGGTGTTACCTATGTATTTGTTGCGATGATAGTTTGGGAGTTGTGTATTGATTGGTTCACGCTGCGCATGCTCGTTTTTTTGTGGTATATACGAGAAGACGTAGCTTGGTAATAAATCAGTTGAAGTAGCGCCCGTCCTGTTAGTTTTTCTGTCGTGTGTCTTGTTTCTTGAAGCGCTAACCTCCGTTATGATGACCTTGAACCAACGAGCCCAGCAGCAAGTTTTATTAACGTATAGCAATTCGCTTCGAATGTAATTGCACTGCTGAACGAAGTTTGTCGTTCAGTCCTGTAATAGTGTAAATTACCGTCTTTGGCTCAACGCTAAATTTGGGCGTTTCATTCACTGGAAGTAATATTTTTCCTTTGGACCAATCAGTTTTAATGTAAAAAAATCTACTTCTGCATCTGTTTCAGCATTTAGGTTTGAGAAAAGGTTGCTTTGGACGCACCATGGAGCCCATCGGCGCTTTAATAGCACTAAACAGTATTACTTTCGCACGGATTGAGGAAGAGAAACACGCTTCCCGTGGGCATAATTTGAGTCGTGCTCCGGAGCCATCCGACTGAGAAGGGGGTACAGAAATGCAATGTTGCACAGCATGCATAGCGTCATACTGTATACTAAAGAATTCATCATACTAGCGAACATTAAGAGAGGGAAACAGCTAAAGAGAAGACGAAACACACGCTAGAATACTGCACTGCATACTGCACTGCATGCTGCACGCTGCAATAAAATGAGCGTGCAGCATGCAGTGCAGTGAAATTAAACGAAGCTGTATTTTCTTTTCATGGCTCCTTTAAACATTGCATGCTTCGCCCAACCGCAGGTTTCACGTTAGTGGAGAAGGCCGGGGATGTTTTGTTTCATACTTGTTTCGCATCGGATGTCAATGAACTTCTAAACCAATGCTTGTTGCAGCATCCAAAATATTGCTAAACAAAATTTAGTTGTGAAGAGAACACAATAATGAGGAAATTGAATTTAGTGGAAATAATTTATTTAGAATTCCCGGGGCATAGTCGGTTTGATTCAAAAGTAACCACAGGAACAGGGCGAGGATTGCAAACTAGTTGTTAGTCGGCGCCTGTGTGTTGTTGACGCCTCTTTTTAGTCTGAATCAAGTCAGCGCGGTTTCCTGGTTAGATTTATTTTGGTTACTCTGCCATGCCTTTTTGCAAGTTGCGGTGGATCATAAAAGGGATTTCTGGGGATTGCCGTATCATGTATACGATAGCACGTCTTCAGTCTTCTATACGTTTTTCTCGTCAATTAAAGCGCCTAAACAATACAACGGTGTCCTAAACTGGGCAAAAGAAGTATTGGCCGGCGTTACATGATAGAGATAGCATGTTTACAGTCGTAAGTGAAAGGTATAAGCTGTTACAGATAAAAGAAACCATGATGATCATAACGTGTAACTTTCTTCCCAGGACGCCCTGTCGCAGTCAACATATCCGTGTCCCTGCTCAACATTCGTGCCGTGGACGAAGGACGTCAGGTGAGACGTTTGCATCAACTGCAAGTAAAAGCGATAATTGTTGTTTGCTTATCAGTAAAAACTCACTAGTGGGGCATTTAAGAACACATGAAGGTGACCAGCATTGTCGGTCACGTGGTTAGTAGCCATTTATGAGATAAAGCTCACTCGCCAGCATAAAGTTGAACAAACGTCTGTATGATGTTAACTGCACATTGATTGGAGACACCTTGTGGTAACACTGAATAATAAGATTAACTTGCGCGCTATTTTTGCACTGCTGAAGTTTTATGTAGAAAAATTTGTTTGTGGGCATTATACAGCAGAAGCCGTGTTGTCTGGAGCGCTGTTCGTTGCGTGTAACCACAATACCCAGTTGTCAAGTGGCCATTATTCTGGCAAGCGGGCACCATTAAAGATGAAAATGAGGCGTTCTTACCAGAACTACCGTATAATGGGGTGCTTACTTTAGTGCTCACTGTTGCTACAATCCACTGCGGTGACAGATTGTCATGGAATCGCACGCTGTGCAATGTCGCGTAGGTCGCTACCGATGGCAGAGAACCAATGGTATCAGAAAAAAAGTAAAAAAACAAACGGAGATTGACATTCGTGTGTGCCATATGTCACGCGTATTTTTCATAGCCCGGAGGAAGCAAAATAAAACATTAAACAGACGCAAAGGAAATAGCTTTAAGAAGGATGTGGGTTTGCCTACCGCAATCCTGCGCGCAACGTGTAAAAAATGACTGCGGAATGGAGACCTTCAGAAGGCTGTACGCCACGCAGCAAAGTAAACAGTAGCGGCTGGAACGTCCTGGAATGCGCTCGCCTGGCTGCCACATTGGCATAACGTGTCCAGCATTCCACTGAACTTTCCCGGACAGCAAGCACCTACTCCTACTTGGCATTCACATTGTGATGCCCGCCTGTTTTTCTACGCATTGCTGTTGGCCTTGCTCTGAAGCATGGTGGAACCATAACGAGATGACTGAAGGGACGCGGTTGACTGTCCGCGGCAGCGCGGCTCGATTGCGAACATTGTGTGTTTTCATCTGTACTGCCATTCCTTCCTACATTGCAGAGACTCTGCGTTTCAGTTGTATGGTATATTTGGTTGTTCAATAGCTGAAGAAAATACAAAAGTAACGGTTGGCTCGCTTTATCCGGCAATTCTGACTGCTTACGTTAGAAAACAAAACAAGCGACGCGACCTTGTATTGCACCCTACGGAAAAGCTATAAAAGTGAAGAAACATATATATAAAAAAACAGGCCCAGAGTGATGCATGATCAAATGTGCGGCTACAGATAGGCCAGAAAAATTGTTACTCCTTCCAGGCACACGGGGGGCAAAAACGCAGTGAGCATCGTCTACAGCTTGCAAGTATTGTTAAGGTTAATACAACTTGATAAATGTGAGGCGCAGAAAGGAAGGAGCAGAAAGCCACCTACTTAGACTTGAAATCCGTGAGAAGGGCAGTTTGTTAAGCGCCTACTGAGTAAGAACTACAGACCAGCTTCAGTCGGCCGCTCCGAAGACGTCAAAACTATGGTCACAAGTTTTGTTTTGGCGAAACCACGAGAATATATTGCATTACGGCTTGCCGCTAAGAATAACTCGAAAGTATGCAAAATTTGAACATTTCGTTGAGCTTACAATGCTATGAGTGCCTTCAGCCTCAGCTTTAATATATTTCCCTTAGTAATGACTACTAAACTTTTTTGGACAAATTCAACGGAGCACCGGGGCTAGTGGACGCTCACGGAAATAAATCGCTAGTTACCATGAGAATTCACGCTGTTTGTAACAATGCAATCAAACGACGCCTCAAAGCGAGTTGTCCTTACGCGATTTAAACAATGAATTTGGCCTGCCTCGATCAACTCTCAAAGGGGACTTATCTGAAATTTTTGCGCGACTAGATGACTGTCAGAATCTATTCAGCAACATCCTGTTATTTTTTGTGACAATGAAAATTTAAGTTGCGGACATTACCTACTGAGAAATTTCGCGCCTAACAAATTTGTTTCATCCATGATCATTCATCATCATCGTCAGAGAAAGTTGGCTTTCCTGCAGGGCGCTTTCGCGCTACAGACGCGATGGATCAGTGTGAACACTAAAGCTTCGCTTTAAAAGCAAACACATCCACACTTTTTAGCTCCTCATGCGCTCTTGTGCTTGGTGTGCTTTCAATAACTGAAACCTCGCCTGCTAAGTGGACAACAGGGCGCAAGAATAGGTCATGCAATGGGGTTGCCATGTGATTTTTTCTTGCGCCCTGATTTTCACCTAAGGTAATGCCGATCAAGCTAAACCACCTGGCCGTGCTACTACAGCCATGAATGTAGACTAGGCGGATTATCCAGTGGAATTCTGCCCTTGGCTCATTTTCTTTGTCGTAAAGACGGTAATTTGGGGGCGCGTTCCTGGGATAACAGAGCGGTTCTAGCATTGTTAAGTGCATTTCGGTCCCAATAGTGGCTTCTTTCATTGCACGCTAGCTTTTAAGGATGCACAAAAATGGAAAAAAAATACCCCAATAAAAACATTTAATACCTAAACGACTGCTCTGGGAGCGCATGATGGAATTGGGTTAGCCACATGTCCTTCCTGTGCAAGTAACTCGTGACATTGAAAAGATGCATATTCAGAAAATTCTTGCTAGAAGCTAGTAAACGTGAATTATTTTTCACACCCTTTGACAGCAAGCCCCGAGAGCAAAATTAATGTCCTAAATCGCTAACCACAGCCACACTTAGGTCTGTTTTGAGGCAACAGTTGGGAAGCACAGTGCAAAGAGTAAAGTGCCGACTTCCACCCTTTGTTTATTTTGCCAAAAAAATGAAAGCAATGGCCCAAATTATTTGTTGTGCCTTGTATTTACTTAACCGACGGAACAACTCCAGAATTGCCGCAAGTTATGTGCCTACGTTATGTATACCACCTCTCCGGTATTTGTCGACACAGTTCGTGGAGGTGGACGTCTTCATACACGAGCTCTGGTTTGACTGGAGGCTGGCCAGGAAGGTGAAGGAAAGGATCGTGGTGGATCCTCGCTGGCACAAAGACATCTGGACGCCCGAAGTGTACTTCAAGAACTCTGCAGACGGCCGCCTGGACCACGTGATCTTCCCTTACGCCTACATCACGCTCGAGCCTTCGGGGGTCCTCTTCATGGCCGCACGGGTCTCGCTCAAGCTGGCTTGCAACCTCGACTTGACCAGGTTCCCACACGACAACCAGCTCTGCGACATGCAGCTCAGCAGCCGTGAGTTTATACGTCAACCTTTCTCACGTGCAGCGGTTAAACTGCAGTCCACGCCAATCTTGCAATCTGCCGCGAAAAGAAAACATGGGTGTGGAAATCCTGTTTGCAGTCGTGCTGGAGAGCTGTATAGGGGCGAACTGCCTTATATCTTATTGTCATCTGCTTTCCCAAAACATTCGTTGCCGGAGGGAAAAACTGCAGCCCTAAGTTTCTTCGGGATCGTAATACAAGCAACGGCTACGTACGGTGCACGCAGAGACGCACGCAGGCCTACACTTAAAGGTGTAAACACATACTAGTGTGCGTATGTGCGTGTTTGCGTTCGTGTCGCATATATGCATATGTATGCAAAACAGTGAACAATTAAACACAGCGCTGCCTATGTTCTGTATTTATCATGTTCTGTATTTATTTTTTAAGTGTTCTCAGACTCTAAGTAAATTTAGTAACGATACTGTTGCGCGATTTGGGATGTCGAATAAAGGCGCCACAGTGTGAGGAGAAACACATGCAAGGGTCTCTACGGGACAAGCACTGATCTGACTGAAAGTTTATGGATAAAATGTACACGTTAGATATTGAAACTTGTCCTGTCGCCCCTTTTACGTGCTTTCCTTCGCCTATAGGTGCCTGATATGCTTAATAAATGTAAAAACATGCCCGTTTGGTTTCTTTTCGAGTAATGGATTTCTTTTCCCAACGACGCAAAGTTTTTTACAGCGAAGATGTGCATGGCACCTTGACCGAAGCCTTCGTGTACGCAATCAATGTCGGCATGCGAAATCGACAGTGAGAAACCATGGCCTCTCACTCCTCACGGTAATGAGAAGCGGGTGGCACGCGTTTTCTCTTGCAGAAAGAGGAGTCGTAGTTCCACTCTTCAAGGTGGGATCAGTGATGACGCTCGTGAGGAGCAGGATGACCACCACTGACCATTATGGTTTTCCCACGGAATAGCTGCGCTTCTGGAATCAACTGATTACCAGCTGCTTAGCTGCATGGTTCATGAAATCGTTAGAGGTGAACGCGCCCATTTGTTCTATTTTATTTCTACGAGCTTGAACTACCCCCGAGACGTTTGAGAACCATCACAAAGTACATTCACTAACATTTTTTTTAACGGAGGAGATACGGCGCTATTTTTATTCCCCTGCAAAGAACGGGCAGAGCAGGGACTGTTCTTTGCAGCATCTATTTGCTGATGAGGTAAATTTCTGTATCATGGTCATATCAGCATAATGTGAGTAAAACAAAGATGAGAAATTTGTATGCAATGCCTCCGTAACATGGTATGCTGTGCCAACTTTCTGATGCAGTGGTGCACCCGGCTGAACAAGTAGCTCTGCGCTGGAAGAGCTTTAAAATCACGAAGAACCTTTCGCTGTCGCAGTTCAAGGCAACCTACGTTGGCCATGGGGACTGCACAAAGTCCTTCGATGTTGGTAAGCATACACGGGAAGTTCTCGCAACATTGCCGATGCGACAAAAGGGGAACAGATTCGCAGTTTGGAGCCGTCTGAAGAAGCAAACTACTTGTTTGTGTTTTCAGCACACATGAGGTTCAGCTAATTAACTACAGTGGGGGTCTGCTTCGGGTTGGTCGTGACTGAAGGACAACTTTTCTGTGCCATGCATCGCATTTTCTTGGTACTTTTCTGTTGTTGAGGCACGTGTTCTTGCATTCTTTTCGTGATGCTTAAGCTGAGTGTTACGTGTGTTCATGGTTTTTGTGCTGAAAGCGGCAGCATGAAGGGTAGTGCTATCGTACCTGTACGCAACCATCTTCTAGTAGCATGTGTTTCGTAATAAGAGGCTAAGATTTTCTAGGCGTAACGCAGGGTCATTTCTTCAACTCTGAGCCGCCGTATATTTTTGTAGCGTGAGCTAGTTTGGCCGAGGTTGAGCCGTTTCGCGTGGCTCCTGGAGAGCTGTGCTGCGCATGCGCGAGGAGCAGTGACGTCACACGGCGCACAGAACGTTGCTCGCTGTCCGGCGTCTCTCACACACCCCACGCGGCCAGCGTCTTCGCCGACGTCCATTCCGCACGTGGCGGCCCGGTACACTTGATGATCATGCGAGGGGTGGCCGGGTGTGGAACTGATGGCTCGTGCGTCGCAGCAACACCGGCGTGAACCTGTGGAACCAGCTTCGCTTTGGGGCAGTTGGTGACGCTGCGCTGGAGCCGCATGATAAATATACATGTGTCACATAATGCGTATACCGTGTGTGTGTCATTGAAGCAGCAGAAAGCATAATCAAGCTAATCCTAGACAACCAGGAAAGCTAATAACCAGCTGAACCTTAGCTGATGCTACGTATATCCTGGCATAGCCGAGCTAAGCCACTGCTATTGTTTTTATGGATTTACGTAAACAATAGAAAGGTTCATGCGTACGAAAATTCACTACACGTTAAGCACCGCACTGTTATTCAAATTACTACGCTACCATCCGCTGCCGCATAGGCAAGGGGCTTCTTCAGTGCTCTATATATGACCTAAACTTATAATCCCATCATTTCGCAAAACAGTGAACACTCGATATAACGAAATAACTTTGACTTATCACTTCATTCGAAGTTTTTGCGGTGCCCACTGTACAGCATGGTGAGCGAATTATCCTCGCGTTAATTAAATACCGCTTATTACGAATTGAGTTTCTCGTAATAAGGACTCCAATATAACGAGCGTTTAGTGTATTTTTTTCTATCAGGCAAAGGACAACGACAGAGGTAAACTCTAAGTACAACTATGTAAACTGTAGTGGGCCAGTACCTCGAACTCTTTGCGGTCTGTTTTTGATTGCATCAAATGAACTGAACAAATACAGAGTGCCTGAAATAGGTGGGCTGATAAAATGAAATGAAATGAAATTTTTAAGGGGTAACACATAGACAAAAGCAATGATTGCTTCAAGGGGTTGAGGTATGTTAAGTTAAGAAAACACGTGTGATAGGAGGGTTATTCCTGTGATCTCGCTCTTCATTTGATTAAAAAAATACTGGTTGCTTTTAGAGACTTGTATGAGCAAGTTTTTACGCAAAATAATTTCGCAATTTTATGGATTCAAGATCAACTTTGGGAATGTGGTAAAGCACATTTTTCTTTGCCTCAATGGAAAGTTATGCTTTTGAAGAATCCAGTTATTATTCCTCTCATACTAAAATGTGAAATGTCATGAAGTGTAAAATTACTTTTCTGACATTTTAATGAGAGAGATAGATAGATAGATAGATAGATAGAAAGATAGATATATTGTGAGCACCAGGGATGTGCATTGAGACTGTTCCCCGTGAACCTGGCATCATTCTGGTCACCTGGCATCATTCTGGTCACCTGGCATCATTCATTCTGGTCACCAAGGGGTATGCTCCTCAATCACTTACAGCTAGCCGCCCATCGGGATTATCATCTGCGGATAATCATCATCGTGGGTTCGGCCTCCTCGGAACGGTCGGAGTCAGCAGCTAATAAACGCGGCCTCAAGGAACAACCCGTCTCTCTCAAGTGGTGGAGGGTGCTTTTCGTCCCGCTGTCTACCTCTCGCAGTCGCACCACTGGAGCTCCGTTCAGGTCGGAGGTTGCTTCTGCCCACCACCCCCATGCAGCACGAGAGCAGCCAGTCGGGCAGCACCGCTGCGGCCCCGGTCCAGCCAGTTTTTGCCCTCACCGGCCGTGAGCGCGAACCTCCGTTTTTCTCTGGTCTCCGCGGTGACGATGTTGAAGAATGGCTTGATCAGTTCAACCGGGTAAGCGCATTCAACCGATGGGACGACAGATTCAAACTTCAGATCGTCTCATTTTCTCTGATCGAAGCGGCGAAGACCTGGTTCCGCAATAGTGAGAAAGACATGTCTGATTGGGCCTACTTTGTCTCAGAGCTGCGCCGTATTTTTGGGACGTCCTCGAGCCGGTCGGGTGAAGCCAAAAGGCAACTGGCGGTCCGTGTCCAGCTCCCGAACGAGGCGTACGCGTCGTACATCGAAGATGTCATCGCACTGTGCCGTCGGGCTGACAGTAACATGTCCGAAACAGACCAAGTGCAGCACATCATGAAAGGGATCGCCCCTTTCGCCTTTAATGCTCTGGTGGTTCAAAACCCTACCACCATTGCGGATGTACGCACGATCTGCCAGCGTTTGGACCACCTGCAGTCTATTCGCCTCCAACATGATTGTACGCGTTCTTGCTCCCTTCCGGATTCAGAGCTCCGTACTCTAATCCGAACAATCATACGAGAGGAGCTACAGCAGCGTGACACTACCTGCTCCCAGAACACTCCCGTACAAGCCCGTGGGCTGCGTGACTTAATAAAAGAGGAGCTAGCGTGCATGACCGACGTTCCACAGCCTTGTTGTCCTGCTCCTACGCACGTCCATTCGTACTCCGAAGCTGTTACGAGACCATCCCAGCCCATGGAGCGAATTCCCCCTCCTACTACTCATGGCCACTTGACGGCTATTTCTGCGCCTTCGCCGTCGCCCCCTCCATTACCAGCGTGGCGACCACCACGTCCAGCACGCGAGCGGCCAGTGTGTTATTACTGTGGCATCAGAGGGCACATTTCGCGGTTTTGTCGGCGACGCCAGCTGGACGAACGCCGGGGCTACGCACCGTATGAGCGCGACGCCTACTTTGGATACGCCCCTCGTCAGCGCCTGTACTCGCCACCTCCGCGCCAGCCTTCGCCCGTTTATGACGCCAGAAGCTTCCCTCGCGATTCCCGCCCGACACGACGTCGTTCCCATTCACCCTTCCGTCGTGCTCTGTCGCCTCTCCGTCCTGTCTCCAACTCAAATGTCCCCAACCAACACCAGGAAAACTAGACGATGCAGTTTTTGGAGGGAAAACTGCATTTTGTGGACCGACTACAACTCCTCCCGAACTTCCGTGTAACCTGTTATCTGTTCTCGTTGAAGGAATTGAAGTGGAAGCGTTAGTGGATACTGGAGCTAGTATTTCTGTGATTGCTGCTGATCTGTGTTCCCGTCTGCGAAAGGTCAAGACTCCGTATGGCGGTCCCTATTTACATGGCGCAAATAATCAGGACATCAGGCCCTCCGCTTATTGTACCGTGCGCGTATTAATTGGAGAACTCCGCCATTCTATTCAATGTGCTGTTCTTTCACCATGTGCTCACCAGCTTATCCTCGGATGGGACTTTCTTTCCTCTGCCTCTGCCGTTATTTCCTGCCGTGAACCCGCCATCAGTATTGACGACACTGAAAATTCCAGTTGCCTAGATTCGCCACAGCACACACTCAAGCTGAAATGTGATCATGTTTTGGAAGCTGGTTGTGAGGGAATTCTGTCGGTCTCCTCGGACGAAATTAACGCTGGTGATGTTGTGGTGGTGCCCTCTACCCGGTTCTTACACCAGGGAATCGCCATCCCAACCTGCCTTGTTCGATTTGCGCGCGGGTGTGCGGTGCTTGCTGCACTGAACACTACGAATGAGGCGATATTACTGGCCGAAGGAACCACTATAGCTTCAGTTGCCGACCATGCCCCTGCGTCAGTAGTTTCCGGTGACGTGCCTTCTTCCAGTCAGAACTTATTTGGCCCGCTCGGTAATAATTCAGCTCTTGCGTCCACTATCAGTCAAGACCTGACGCCTAATCAGAGAAAGTCATTACTGGACGTCCTAACGAAGCACCAAGCGTCTTTCGACGCACACTCATGTAGCCTCTCACAAACATCTGCAGCCGAGCACAGAATTAAAACGGATGGTTCAGCCGTGATCCGCCGTAGGCCATATCGCGTCTCCTCGTCTGAACGGAAAATCATCGAAGACAACGTCGCTGACATGCTCAAGCGCAATATTATTCGGCCGTCGACTAGCTCCTGGTCTTCCCCAGTGGTACTCGTCGAGAAGAAAGACGGTTCTGTACGGTTCTGCGTCGAGTACAGGGCACTCAATAAGATCACGCAGAAAGACGTCTACCCTATGCCCCGCATAGACGATGCCTTAGATTGTCTACAGGGGGCCGAGTACTTCTCTAGTCTGGACCTTCGGTCGGGGTACTGGCAAATCCCGATGCATGAAGCTGACAAAGAAAAAACCGCATTTACCACCCCCGATGGTCTTTATGAATTTAATGTAATGCCATTTGGACTATGCAATGCCCCGGCTACATTCGAACGGATGATGGACACTGTGCTTCATGGCCTAAAATGGAAAACTTGCTTATGCTATCTGGACGATGTTGTTATCTTTTCGTCCACATTTTCACAGCACCTTGAGCGCCTTGACGAGGTACTTACTTGCCTGTCCAACGCGGGACTTCAACTTAACACAAAAAATGCCATTTTGCGAGCAAGAGTATAAAGGTGCTGGGACACGTCGTCTCCAGAGATGGAATACGCCCGGATCCGGACAAAACAGCTGCCGTTATTAATTTCCCTCGACCCCTTCAACAAAAAGATCTACGAAGCTTCCTTGGCCTGGCATCATATTTTCGGCGTTTTATACGCAACTTTGCCACCCTTGCGTCTCCCCTGCATCAGCTCTTGCGCGCCAACGTGCCCTTTATATGGACGGATGATTGCCAAGCCGCATTTGAAGCTCTGAAAGGTTCACTTACCTCTGACCCCGTCCTGTGTCATTTTGACGACTCAGCGCCTACTATATTACACACTGATGCCAGTGGGTGTGGCATTGGTTCCGTTCTTCTCCAGCGCGATGCTCAGCTTCGAGAAAGAGTCATAGCGTATGCCAGTCGTTCACTGACGCCCGCTGAGAAGAATTACACCATCACGGAACAGGAATGCCTCGCTGTCGTCTGGTCTATACAAAAGTTTCGCCCGTACCTCTATGGTCGTCATTTCACCATCGTTACGGATCACCATGCCCTCTGTTGGCTATCCACGATGAAAAACTTATCTGGGTGCCTCGGCCGATGGATACTGCGTTTGCAGCAGTTTGACTTCACGGTTACATTCAAGTCCGGCAAAAAGCATTCGGATGCGGATGCCCTTTCGCGATGCCCGTTATCCTCCCCGTCGCAAGCTGCGTCTTCCGGGCCACGGCCGCCACGTTTACCCATGGCACCCCTCAACCATGCTGCAGTAGAGACGGCCACCGAGCTGCCTTCGCTTCAGCGGGCCGATACATACTGCCGAACTTTAATGGACCGCCTGAGTGGCTTGGCGCGACCACCCAATAGCCGGCTGCGACGCCAACTGAACAACTTTCGGGTTATTGATGGCGTTCTCTACCGCGCCAATCATCATCCTTCCGGTCATAAATGGGTGCCTGTCGTTCCTCGTCAGCTCCGCCTTCGCATACTCGAGGCTTTTCACGATGACGCAACAGCTGGGCACCTTGGCTTCCAGAAGACTTATGACCGTGTTCGGAGTCGATTTTTCTGGCCAGGCCTCTCCACGAGCGTCGCCAAGTACGTCGCCTCTTGCGCGTTGTGTCAACAGCGCAAGCGACAAACGACACCTCCTGCCGGATTTCTGCAGCCGGTTCCTTGCCCTTCTGTTCCATTCGACACAGTAGGCATAGACCTGTACGGGCCGTTACCTGTAACATCGACTGGATGCCGCTGGATCGTGACTGCTGTCGATCACTTGACCAGGTACGCAGAGACCGCTCCTTTACAGTCCGGGTGTGCTCACGAAGTCGCCGACTTCCTCCTGCGCAACATTATCCTGCGACATGGAGCACCTCGAGTTTTGCTCAGTGACCGCGGCAAGACGTTTCTTTCACAAATTGTTGCAGAAGTTCTTCGCGCTGCCAATACCATCCACAAAACTTGTTCTAGCTACCATCCGCAGACGAATGGACTTACTGAACGGTTCCACCGCACGCTCTCTGATATGATCTCCATGTACGTCAGCCCCGACCACCGAAATTGGGACATCATTCTTCCCTTCGTTACATTTGCCTATAATACCGCTGTCCAGCGCACCACCGGTTACTCGCCCTTTCTCGTTTTCGGCCGCCTCCCCTCTTTTGCGCTCGACACCGTTTTTTTCTCTGCCCCAGTCTCCGCTACTTCGCCACTTCATGAACAGTTCATCGATCGGATCGCCCATTATCGACGTATGGCGAAAGAAAACACAGATGCGAGCCAGCAAGAACGAAAGGGCAGATATGACGACACCCATCGCTCCGTTAAGTTCTCGAAAGGTGAAGAGGTCCTGCTTTGGACACCTGTTAGAAAACCGGGACTTTGCGAGAAGTTCCTGCACCGGTACATTGGTCCGTACGTCGTCATCGACCAGACTTCTCCAGTCAATTATCGCGTGTCACCAGTTAACCCTTCTTCAGACCGTCGCTGTCGTGGGACAGAGATAGTGCATGTCTCCCGCTTGAAACCGTTCAACCGTCGCCAAACGTAACCTTCTGCGGGCAGGCGCCCGCTTTCAGCCGCGGGGGGAAAAGTGTGAGCACCAGGGATGTGCATTGAGACTGTTCCCCGTGAACCTGGCATCATCATCATTCATTCTGGTCACCAAGGGGTATGCTCCTCAATCACTCACAGCTAGCCGCCGATCGGGATTATCATCTGCGGATAATCATCATCGTGGGTTCGGCCTCCTCGGAACGGTCGGAGTCAGCAGCTAATAAACGCGGCCTCAAGGAACAACCCGTCTCTCTCAATATGTATATTTATGTATATATATATATATATGTATATATATATATATATATATATATATTATCTAAACAGCCCTAGCCCGGGCCGTCGTGCCACAGTCTCTAAATTAGGAGACGGCCGGTCCGTAGAATTCCCAGACGTCCGCACTAACACGAAGGCAGTGGGTGGCCAGGAGTTCTTGCGTCGACTGCAGGTCCACGTCAGGACCCGAGCTGAGCCAGTCCTCCCAATAAGCGATGCGGAAACGCAGGTGTGGCGGCAGGGCTGGTGGATGACGCTCCCAGTAAAAGTGTCGCACCGATTGGTGGGAAGGACAGTTGGGTGTAGGGCAGTTGGGCGCGAGAGGATGCCATGTATGTAGTGGATACCGGGTGGAGAGGATGTTTGTGCTTTTCGGACCACAGACGCGGCTTCACGGGAGATGGGGAGGGGGGGGGGACCGGGAAACACGGCCTACTTGCGCGTAGCGCGCAGAGATGCTGTCGGCGTGCCTGATGTTCTAAAATCTGTACGGTGCCAGGGCGGTACACATTTGTCCATAACATGGACGGGCCCGGGAAGAGTTCTTGGGTAAGCACGTGTGCTCGCAGCATTGCCGTCCAAGTTGGCGTGGCCAGGGATCCGTACCAGCGTTATCTTGTGAGGACGATGGCCACGAAGGGAGCAGTTGAGGGTTTCAGAAGTATGATGGTGTGTGGCGTGTCGAAAAATGTTTCGTAGCACCTCTTGCGAGTCACAGAAAATGAAAATCGGGGGGCAGGGGGTTCGACTTTTACAGCGTATTCGACGACAACGGCTACAGAGCATTCTTCGAAGGTTGTGAAACTTGATGCGTTTATGAAGGGGACGATGGTGTCTACGGACCGGGTAGGGCTATTGAGGGTGATAGCGCCATCTCTGGTACAGGAGTCAAAACTGGCGTCCGTGAAGTAAATGGCCGCACCATTCAATTTAAGACAATTGATGCGCTTGCTCAATGCTTTTGTGCGTTGTCTGTGGACCTAGTTGTGAGGTATATTCTGAATCCAGAGCCAATTTGATAACTAAAGATGCATAAAAAGTATTCAGGGATATCTAAAACGTTTTATTTACCCTTATAGTAGCAAACAGTCAAGCCTAGTGAGGCTGTACGTCCCAGACGGATAATGGTACTCGAACCTTAAGTTTGGAGCCGCAACGGTTTTGGCGGGATGATGGCTATTGTGTCTGTGTGATAAGTCGCTTCAAAACAACTTTATTAGCGTAGATATTCCTTCTAGTGGCTTCTTATTACTATCAAGGTGCAAGAATGTGTATAAGGTGTTTGATTAGCTCAATAGAATTAGGAAAACTCAACGTTCAATAACCCTGTAATACTCCCGAAGCAAATTTCTGTTTCCGCTCGGATTCACTTTCAAGTTCTGTCTTTGTCTGCGGAATGGCTTCCAAACGAATGTGTGAAGTTCTCTCTGACTATATTGCTGTGTATTTGACAGCATTCGGGGACCACTAAGACTCGTCATGCACCAGTCGCATAGTTCGTCCTTGCTTGCACTGTCCCTTTTCTGTTAATAACTCCCGTCTCCTCTCGCAGGCACCTTCAGCTGCCTTTACGGACGTGTGGAACTCCGCCGACTGGCGGGCTACTTCCTCATCAACAAGTACGCCCCCAGCACCATCATCGTGTTCATGTCATTTGCTGCCTTCTGGATGCCCTGTGAGGCTCTTCCCGCCCGCGTCACGCTCAGTGTTACCTCACTACTCAGCTTGGTGACCGCCCAGTACCAGACGCACATGCCCGGCGTCTCGTACGTCGTGGCCCTCAACGTCTGGATGATCGTCTGCATCGTATTTGTGTTCATGGGCCTCGTCGAATGCGCCATCATCGTTGCGTGCACGGCGGGTCACAAGAAGGGCACCGGCCGTTGGCCAAAGCCTGTGTTCGTCGACTGGATTGCCAGGTTCCTTTTTCCCGCTGCGTTTCTCATTCTCGCGCTAATCTACTGGGGTATTTATGGCAGAGACTGATTGTGATTTACGCGCATGTATTGTTGTTTTTTGATTGTTGAAGATGAGAGATTGAAAAGCTCAGCTTGCGATCAGAGGAATTCTTAAGATGGAGGGAGCATGAGAATACCACTGTTACCAACTAGCCGGAAGCAAATGAACTCGGCCTTTCCCTTATCTTGACCACCCTTTTGAACTCCTCTGATGGGATGCAGAGTCAGTGTTGTGAGATTACGCACCTGGTCATGTTCAGGTTGAACACAAGAACTGTTAGCTATGGCAGCGGTTACATCATCATGGTCCTTTGTTTGTTAAACGAAAACTTTGTTTTTGACCGTGGAGTCAGATATTTATGTAAAAAAGTTTCCTTGTGGTTGGTTCAGCTCATTTCAGCAAGCAGCGTACTTAAGGCGAATACGGCTAGATACGATGAGAGGGTGACAGGTGCAGCTATAACATAGTGGCACTTTTTTCTAGGGCAGACTTACTGTTTGGATTGCGCACAGTTAGGAATTCGAACAAGTGCGATATGAATTCCAAGAGAACAACCTTCCTATGTAAGTACCAGGTTGCCTGCGTGAAAATTATACTCATATGGACATCGCATTCTACACTAAGATTGCGTGTTTTAGACTTATGCATTGAGAGTGGTGCTATAAGTGCGTGTGTTTTGAGTAAAACAAAGTGGCGCGAGGATATTGCGAAATACTTTCAAAACTGTGCGGTAGACTTGCGCCATGCTTTGGAAAACTGCATGTACAGTTCACTGGACACTTGCCCTATGCAAGACTGCACAGAGTCTACATGTAGCTCACGAATCGTTTTTTCTCTCGCTGGGAGTATGAATTACGCTGTGATATCGCATGATGTTAACGTTTTTTTCCTCTTGAAGTGTCATAGCAGGGTTGGGTTTCTTCATGCAGTGTCTGTAGATGTTTCATAGGGGGAGTAAATGTAACTGTTACATGTACAGCGCTTTGAATTCTTCATATAGACACCGAGATATCGCGAACATTGTCAGGCTTATCCAAAACGCCGCACAATAGCAGAGGTCACTGCTCGGTCACTGCTACCAGATATGCGCTGTACGGTTGCACTGTTGCACTGTTATTCTGTAATGCGGTGCGCTGTCAGATATGCCTAGGGTACTGTTGGGACTGAGTGTTGCACACGTGTGTATCCTTCTGCCCCCACCACCTCATTTGAGAACGAATCCATTCTATTATATTTGCGTAAACTTTGCTTTGGGTATTGTGAGTAGCGCACTAACAACTTTACGTTGCCAAACCTTTCGTAGAACTGGCTCAGTATTTGGCTTGTTTTGGGTGTGAAGTAGGAAGAGTTTTGCATTATGACCCGAATGCGTGATCACGTCAGGCGTGTTTGATGCGTGTATAGTCTTTCCCGGGTTTTGCGTATTGTACAGGGTGGAAATGTGTATGTGCAAGACTACAGTATGAACATCTCTTCATACTATGGCTGTTGTTATTTCACGATTTTGTATGGCGATGGTAGCCAGAGAGTGCTACTGACTTATATACATTAAGTGTAAGGTTTATAGCACGATCTAGTGGGCATTAAGGGCGTTTCATGCGTGTGGTTAGTGGTGAATACTTGATTGGCCCCACAGTTCCTGCGTTTTGGCTCTATGAAACTGTCGCATTGAACGACTTTTTTCAACACGTTCTCGGATCGTTTAGGAAGGACAAAACAGCCATGACTGTCTAAAATGAGACTTGTACCGGTACTTCTAACAGTGCGGCGTAATATGTGCGCTAAAGAACGGTTAAAATGCGCCTTTTTCATGCAAGCTTGATAACCTTACGGCTCAGTTACTTTGGTAGTTTTCGTTAAGAGGGTTCCCATTTCTTCAATCTTTTTTCATATCCCTGTGACTGTAAAGTGTAAAAAAATAGTGATTCAGGGTTTCGTGATAACATTTGTGTGAATTACAATGCTTATGGCCGCAGCCGAAGCACTGTCGTTTTGTTTGGTTGTCGTAGGACCTCCCTTAATAATTGTGAACATCGACTTGACCACGATTTGGCAGTTATAACGGATGACTGTAGTCGCTAAGCTCTTGGGGTTTCTTGCAGTGCAGGGCTATTAACGCGAACACTGGGTTCTATAAACACTCCTTGCGGCTGAAACAGCTTCGCAAAAGTTACGAAAGTTTTGAATTTCGTCTTCTGTTTACTTTCGCTCCCACTTTTCAGCTTCACAATATCATGTGCCTCAACGTAGCACGTGTCAGCTTAGTCTGTCTTGGCCCTTCTATGCAGGGATGCGCCATCTTTCCTTCTTTTTGGTCGTTAAGTAGTAACCAATGCGAACGTGCCCGTTGTGCTTTATTCATGTGGTACTAATTTTTTATTGGCACATTTCCAGTGAAATGCTTGCTTTTATAAGGTGGGAGCGTTTTCTGCCCTGCAGCGTTGTTAAGCTTTTGTAATTCGGCAGCTCTGGCAATTATGCTCCCAGGAAGTCGGCCGCAGCCTTCGTAGCGCGGAGAATGTTTATTTTGAGCGCCGTGTTTGTCTAGACGCCCAAATAGCACATGGAGTTACAAAGCACATTTCACTTTTTGTTGTGTGTATTGCGCTTCAAGACACTAATAAACTACTCAGCACCGGCCCTGAGGCACCACCCGAGCCTGTCTCGACAAATAGGTCTTTCATCTGGTCAGCATCCCTGCACCGGCACCAGTCGTATTTTTGGCCGCCACTCGCTGCCAAGCCATTAGTAACCCGCAGGGTGTCACAACAGGTTAGCTGCGGATGCGGCAATTATAACCGTGTGTTGCATGTGATGATTGGGAAGGACCATGACGCTTGTTTCTGTTAATGTACTTTGTGCCAAAACGTCCTCAAAATAAAGTGTCATTTCTTTGCCGTTGCTGAGAGAGGTGGTGCTTTTGTTTATTTGCGAGACAGGAAAAGACCGCCCTATAGCAGCTCCTGGAATAGGATGCGTATATAAGACAAGTCAGTAGAAAAATGACAACTCAAAATATTTAGTGTTTAAAGCCCACATCACAAAAAGAAGGTACGTATCCGCAGGTGGTTTTTCGTTGCCCTGGAAAGCGTGTGGAGTTCTGGAGCAGCCTAAAGAATTTCTGAAATGGGCAGTACCGCTTTATGCAAAATTATCATAGGAAACGAAAAGAAAACGACGACTGTTAGTTATCCCGAAAATATTAGCCACCTGATAGTCATGACAATTTGCCGTGGTCATTCGCTGTGTTGCAGGTCTCGACAAGCTCATACCCATGGCGCGTAAATGACCATTCCGTTTTCTGTCCTATTTTGTCTTTATGACCTTATTGCTTGCTGTACATTTTCCCACTGATGCAATTGACTTGAAGCTGCAACTGCATTCATTTGAACTTTCACCCAGGAAGAAAAAAGCGCGAACAACTTTGCCTTTTTTCGGGAACTTGAGATATTTACACAAGTCGTGATGTTTTTGGAAAGATAGTTTGTTTCTGAATAGGATGTCTGTAGCATTCCAACTTACAGGCCATATTATTTAAACCGCCTGGGTAAACGGGGAAGTGATGTCCCAACAATAATTTCTGATTTCATAGATTCTGAACTACTGTCTCAATTTTTTTACAGTACTCGTTGTTACAAGGCGTTAGCAGTGAAATGTGAAAATACCACTTTTTGTGTAAGGTATCACCCTCCTGGTAATGATTGTCACAATTGTTTGCTTTTCTAGACATATTTCCAGAGTTCGCCAGTATAAATGAATACCAAATGATTCTAGCCGGAGATTTGAATATTAACATGATGGTTGAGAGTAGAATAACACTGGATTTTGAATATCTCCTGCTGTTCATAAATGCGGAAAAGTTATATTAATTCCCACGCGACATACTACAAAATTAGCTCTTGACGCTGGCCATGTAACATCTGGTGCTATTATCCGTGCTGTTAGGGACCATTTACTTACACTTATGTTAGTCAATCAAACTTCTATTTTCATTAGAAAAGAATAGAGAGGGCCTATTGATGCCCAGACGTCGTCTACATTTAGAGACTGATTATGTCTTCATGAATGGGATGGTACACTCAGAGAAAACAATCCAAATACAGCGCATGATGAATTTGCCAGGTTATTCCGAGCAGCTTACTCCGCCTCATTCCTCCTTAAACATACAGGAAGCCAAACCAGGTCGAAGGCCATGGATAACCAAGCCACTTCTAGCCCTGATTAAAAAAACTGCACCAACAGGACTAAACAACGGGACAAGATTTTTATTCAAACTAAATCAGTTGAGTCCCTGAAAACACTTAAGCAGCATTCAAGCTTTGCTACAAAACAGCTTCGAGCGGCAAAAAAAGAAAGAAAAGAAAATTTTAAACTCGTCCAGTTAACCAGGACAACGATCTAAGAATATTTGGACGACTGCTTGGCAACTCGTAAGAACCGGTTAAAAAATGACACAATATGGTACAGAGCTAAAAAGGAGCACACTGGCGAATTCGCTCGATGATTTTACTCTCTCCACTGCCGCCAAGGAAAAAATAAAGTTGAGTTGAACTAAATGCACTCCCCCAATGACAAAACAATCTTCTTGGAACAAGTCAAAACGAATGAAGTTATCACGGCATTTTTGACATTTTTTAACAGCAAAGCGATAGATGCGTTAGGAATTCATATAGGACCTGTGAAGTATGACCGATTTTATCGTGCATATTCACACATATTTTTTAATTGAAGTTTGTCATCCGAATATTTTCTTATAGCATGCAAATTGCAAAGGTAACAGCAATATTCAAAAAGAGTAATAAAACAGACAAGGCTAACTATCGCCCCATATCAGTTTTGCCTGTTTTCTCTAAAGGTTTAGAAAAAAAATTTGCTAAAATGTCTATCATCCTGTATCGACCGCAATACAATCAAATGTCCCGCTCAGTATGATTTCCGCAAGCAGAAATAGACTGAATTGGCTCTTCTTGCTCAAAAAGAATTTATACTACATAACTTTGAAGTCAAGCAAATAGTACTGAACTTGTTTCTAGATTTCTCTAAGGGCTTCGATCTTATAAATCACAAAATTCCACCGCTAAAGCTCGACCATACTGGTATTAGAGGAGTAACTTATACTTTTTTTTTTATTTGCAACATCGGCACCAGTTTATATACATCGGAAATGGATATTCGCCGGTAAAGCCAGTTACATCAGGTGCTCCCAAGAAAGCATTTTAAGACCTTTTCTCGTTATAGGTGGTATTCACTGAAAGGTTTAGCAGGCGATTTCTTCGCTTGGAAACATTAAAACCCACCATGTCCGTTGTCACTGTGCCTTCGAAGGAGCTTTGCGCCCGCATCGAGCAGAAAAAACAAACACCACCGTAAATTGCCTGCTGCGTTTCAACCCAAATCTTGGTGGCGGCGTCAACAGATATGTTAATAATGGCACTCACATTATGTGGGGGTGCTCTACTTGCCCTCGATCACTTCGAATCTGTCGTCTCGGCCGTGGCGTCAACAGGTATGAATAATAGCAGCGACATTTTGAAGTGATGCAAGGATAGAATAGAGAAAAGTAAAGATTAGAAAGGTGAGGGAGAAGTAGAGAAGAGTAGTTCCACTGTGGTTGATCCCGCCGCACACAACACACCTCGAACACTGCTGGCTGGCGCCATGCTGCGTCCGGGAGACGAGAAGCCTCGAAGGGAACGGTGAAGCGTGGAGGCGAGCGAGCTTGCTGTGACGAGCAGCAAAGTCTGCGGCGGTTCCAACCACTTCGGAGTTCGCTGGAATAGAGTGCGGCCGACAGACGGGCACTTAGGAGCAGGAGCTGACATTCGACGGCCCACACCAGCAACTAGAAAGCCGGGTGACATCCCAATCCATGGCCAGACGGCGGTTCGCGTAGATTATGGGCCGCCGAAGCTAAGTCCCTCCGAGAGCGCCCGATGGCGAAAAGAACGCTACGCGATATCCGCTGGATCCGTAATCGAATACGTGCGGCGGAACCACGTGAGAGCTGAGGGTGCATTCCGCCCCGGAGAGGAACACTTGTTGTAGGTCGCTTAGAGAGAAATGAATACACCCATGTTTCTCTACAGGGTAACGGTTTTGATCTCGGTGGAACGGCATAAAGCGTGTGCTGCCATGATAGTGGCCGTGCTTCCCCGTTGCTAAGGTGACACATGGTTGCCGGCATGCGCGCCACGCCAGTGAATACAGCCTATATTTTTACATTATTAAGGTAATAAACATTGACAAAGCTGCAAAATATATAATGTATGCAGATGATGCTAGTGTGTTTTTTGCAGGTAGCTCTGATATCGATGCCACAACTGGAGCAAATCAAATGCTAACCAAATCTAAGAATGAATGTCAGTAAACTAAGGCTGTTATCTTTCTCCCCGGTGACAAAAGAATTGAGCTACTAGCTAATAAATTAGACTAATGAAATCTTTTAAAACACTTGACTATACTTTAATAAAAACGTGATGTGGGATAACCATATTAGATATATCACCAGCATATTCTGTAGAACGATCGGCATTATACGCCTACACTGTTTTTATATTCCAATATCAATCAACAGGCTTCTGTATAATTCTTTATTTTTATGTCTGATTAACTATGGAATTCTTGTTTGGAATACTACCAAGAATGAAAACTCGCCCAAGTTCACAGTTTTCAAAAAGCAGGTCTTTCTTTTGTAATGTAACCTTCCTTATCTATCACATACTGTTTAGGCTTTTGAAACATTTGACATTGTTCCAAATGGGATTATTAAGTAACGACGATGCACGTGCCAGGCTTGCTGGATTAAAAGAGAACGTTGGAGTCTACAAGACCTGTGCACCAGAACCTTGGAACGTAAATAAGTGCCGCAAAAACTACAGGACACAAACGATCCAGTGCTCATACCTACAATGTTAAATACTGTTTTCATTAAAAGGAAAGTCGCCGCTTGATGCTTACATTCAGGCAGTTCGTGATATGAACTTTAAGCCCAATGCACCGTAATGAGATTTGTTTTCATGCTGTACCTGACTTTTCTAATTTCTCTGATTTGTATTGAGAGCTCTACTGCAATTGTTTTGTGCTACAGCCGTTTTTGTGGTACTGTACTAATTTTGCACATGTTTTGTAGCTCACTACGCTTGTTTTCTAATTCCTCTCGCCATTCTTGACTTGCTTCTCAGTGTGTAAGATGGCCAGGGCCCTTCAAGCTTTTTCAAGGTTTTTTCGTGTCTTTCTGCAACATAATTGTGAAATAAACTCCATTCATTTCAATTCAGAATATTGAAGACGAGGGTTCTCTTTAAGTTTGTTTCGTCTGAAGCGTATACGTTCTAGCTTTACTTCAAAGTAAATTAAGCGTTTCTCAGCTCAAAAATACCATAAATGTATATGTGACAGACTAACTATATTTGCAATACCTTAGGTGAAAAGTTCGACTTTTGGCGGCCGTAGAAACGATCTCAAACCAGGGAATCTAAATTTACCTCCACCCACGCCGCCCTCTGGATTCCCCGCTACGTATTATTTTCAACAATTATATTTTATGCTATTTACTCTTGTTTATTGGCGTAACAATATTTAATTGGATGCTGAAGCGAGGTAGCGTCGAAAAGCGCTGCGTAGCTAGATGCTTTGTTAATGAAGCCCGCCTTGGCGGAAAAACTGCAAAAACCACGCTAAATTCGTTCCGTAATTTTTATTCCTGCCACTATCGTTGCCGCATAGCCGACTGACATGACAGATTAAGCAAAACGGAGGACTCGTGTCGTTGCGGCACTCGCGCCAGCCGTCTCCCACTCCTGGCCTCCGGATCAACGTGCACCATTTGGCCATGCTGCGCCCGCATGGCTCCACGAAGGCACCGATCGCCGACATTCACCATTTTCTGTGGACTTGCTGTAGTCTGCAGCACTGCCAAAATCGGCAGTTAAACAGTGTGGGACTGTATCAAGGCCGACCTCCCGACTACGAACGCTGGCTTTTTGGCCCGTATCACCGCAGCCTCGTAGACGTTGTTGCGGAAAAGTTCTTCCAATACATTTAGCTCCTCTCGTCTACACCCTACTTTGTTGCAGAGCAACTTTAAATTAAAAATTGGTGCCCTTCCACTCCGTGAAAAAAGATGACCTTGAAGCTGGACGCAGTACACGCTGTGCACGAAAAAATACGTTTGTTTGTGAGTTGCGATCGTGCATAATTCTCAGCCAAATAGCTGAATGAAATTGGAAGGACCCGAGCTTTATTCTAGCGGACAGACATGGAGCTGTTTGTTTCCCTCCCGCATCGTAGGCATCTTTGTGTAACACTCCAACCCAATCCGTTGGACCATTAAGACATCGGAAATGTCTCAGTGGGCCGTTAGATGTCCACGCTTAAACCTCCCGCTAGAACGCCCGTGTGTAGAGATTTCGGCGCACGTTAAATATCCCCAGGTGGTCAAAATTAATCCGGAGCCCCCCACTGTCGCGCGCCTCATAGCCCAGGTGTAGCTTCGGCGCGTTAAACACAACAATCAATCAGTACTCCCGCCAGCACAACAGACATGTCATCTGTAACATCACAGCACTTTGTTTCTCGTGGCGTCCTGCAAGGAAGTATACTTAGCACTACATTATTTAACCTCACGTTGGTAGGAATTATTGACGCATTATAAACCAACGTCCACGTCTGCATTTATGCTGATGACATTTGCATTTGGGTATCAGGAGTTTTAAGTCCTCAGATTCGGGCCCGACTTCAGAAAGCCGCAACACTCACATGTTTGTACCCGCGTCAACAAGGTCTGCAAATATCTCCAAAGAAATGTGCAGTGGTTGCCTTTACCCGCAAAAAATGTCGCAGTATAAAATTTCTTTAAATGGACGCCCTATTTCCTCCGTCAGAAGTCACCGGTTTCTGGGGGTTATCGTGAATAAGTATCTATCATGGACTCTTCAAGTTTCAATACTGAAGACAAGACTCATTTCAGTGGTCCAGCTACTCAATTTTCCGGCCGAAAAGACGTGGGGTGTCTACGTGCACTCGCCTATGCGATGCCTGGTTTCTTGGTTATTTAAGTTACAGCCTGTTCGTATTAACCAACACGTGTAAAACTAACCTACAGGAAACTCAGGCCATGCAAGCCTAGGGTCTTCGGACATGTCTCGGTCTCCCGCGTTGCGCCTCAACTGTGGCCACAATTTGCCTAACAAGGGATCACCCGATCACAACCCACATAACAGTAGAGACACTGAGATGGGTTGTGATCAGTTGCTTCACCACCACCGTGCATCTCTGCCTTCAACACGACCACATGCATCTTTTTGTAAGGTGGTTGCCGCTCCTACTGGGCGCTTGCCATCGGGATATGCACCTCCGTCACGGCCCTCGTCCCCACTTTGGTGCTTGTTACAGCCACAACTGCACCTAACCACCCCGGGAATAAAAAAGAAAGCGGACCTTCCACCTAGTGGTCTTCAACAGCTCTGCCTACTCTTTCTACATAAGGCCTACAGAGACTGGGTCCGCGGATGGATCGGTAACCACGTCCAGTTCGGCTGGTGCTGTTATAATACCACAAAAGTCAATAGACATTCATTTTAAGCTTCCAAACTAGATGACGTCAGCCGCTTCTGAACTGACACCTATTTCGGAGGCCCTTCTATTCATCCAGCGGGAATCGGCAGAAAGAATGCGCTGTGCGACTCGAGGCTCGCTCTTCAGTGCCCCAGTCTGCCCTACACGGCAGCCCATACAAACAACTTGTGGCTGAAATCCGGTGCTTATATGACGCAGTTTTCAGGCATGGGCATGATATTGTTTTCCAGTGGCTCCCACGCCACTGTGGCATACTGGAAACGAACACGCGGATAGAGCTGCTCATGGCGCCCACATAACTGCCAGATTGACCTGCATCCCTGTATCACGCACTGAAACAGGAAGGTCGCTGTGGTCCATTGCCCGCGAAGTCACTCTCGCTAAGTGGAACACACCAGAGTTCTCGAACCCTCGCCTTTACTCGCTCGACCCCGATTACCTACTAACCTACCACGCTAGGACGCCACCTTACTCTGTCGCCGGTGGCTAGGTGTTGCCTTCACCGGTGTTTATTCCTACCCCATTGGCATGGTCAACAGCCATGCTTGTGATGTGTGCGCCATCAATGAGACGATCGAACACCTTCTGTGCCATTGTGACCGATTCACAACGCCGAGGCAACAGCTCTCCACCACACTTCGCCGACCTGACGATGGCCCTTTACGGCACAAACAATTTTGTGTTATAGGCGTTGCCCTTCACAGGCTGAAAAGGCTACAAAAGCATTACTTCGCTTTTTGAAGGACAAAGGCCTATCTGAACGACTGTAGGGACATTACTACAGCGCAGCGCCCTTACTTCGCCAATTTTATCAGTGTACCGACTTAGTTTTGTGAATTTTCTTGTTTTGTGTGCGTGCTTTGTACTCCTTTGTAGTTGCCATGGCCACGCCTTGTGTTTTTCTAGTTTTCGTCCTCTTGTTTTCTCGTTTAATATGTACCGCGGTCCTTTCTTTCCGTTTCATTTCCCGTATCCTCGTCCTAAGTAGGGTAGCCAACCGTATTGTACCCTGGTTAACGTCCCTGCCTTTGCTGTACTGTTCCTTCCTTCCTTCATCAGTAACAAGAATGAAACCTGAAGCTGCGCATGCACGCACCCCCTCCCCTCCCTTCACTCCCAACCAGCGCTCGCATAAACCGGTAACCCGTTATGTGAACGTGCTTAGACGTTAAAGATAGCGTCGAAAATGTCGCCATGAAAGCCTTTTAAGCTGAACAAGTATTATTAGCTCATGACGTTCTAAGCGGGCAAATTGCTTTTTATCCGGGAGGGATTCGTAGCTACTCGACGAGCTGGTACTTGAGGTGGCAACGACGGCGGCAGCGGCTTTTCGTTGTTTTCGCGCCCATTCACGTTGGTGTTCGGGCCAAGGCTTACATTCCTGCTTTTCTTCCTCCAAGCGAACGGCGTGCGTCCGTGCTACAGCGAGTTAAATCCTTGGAAGTCTCGAGCTATATTCTAGCGAACAAACATGTGGCCGTCCGCTTCCCTCTGCAGTCGTAGGCATCACACTGTCTGTGTAACACACCAACACAGACCCAAACCTTTTAATTACGGAGGACAGCTAACAGAATGCATTGAGCCACGAGACTTCCACGTTTAAATCTCCCACCTGTGCAACGGGCATGTCATAGGTAGCGGCATGAAGCACAGCTGTGTGCGCGCGGCCCCTCCTTCCCCCGCAACTTCCGCAAGCATAAACCGGCAACCGTTAATCCCTCATATTTGGGCGTGAAATACGAGAGCGAAAATGTCGCCCGGAAAGCCTTTCATGCTCAAGAAGAAGAAAGGGGACCTTCTTTTGAACCCCCGGGCCGTGAATCGAGCGTCTACATGTCCGTAGTGGTCGAACAGCGTTGAACCCTCTTAAGCTACCTGTGGCACCAAGACTGCCGGAACAGAAACCCGGGGGCTAGAAAGAGCCCCTTAAGCCCGAGCAGTCGCAGTGGTGCTGGCTACCACTCCCCAGCAGAGGAAATAATTAACTTGAG
This sequence comes from Haemaphysalis longicornis, assembly GCF_048455015.1. Taxonomy (NCBI): domain Eukaryota; kingdom Metazoa; phylum Arthropoda; class Arachnida; order Ixodida; family Ixodidae; genus Haemaphysalis; species Haemaphysalis longicornis. Next base: position 57,714,418 of record NW_027526460.1, read on the forward strand.
GTTTATAAGAAAGTGGAGGGGGACCGCCCGCCGGTAGCGTAGTGGTCATCGCACCAGACACGTATTCTGGAGGTCGTGCGTTCGGATTCCACCAGGCGGGCATTTTTTACACTTTCTTTCAAAAAATATGTCTGACCTACCACATTTTCCCCTTGCTTTCCTTGGCTTTCTTGACTGCCTACCCTTATTTCGGGGCGCTGTCAAAACAGCACACGACGAAAGGGCACACGACAGAAGAGCACCGACATAACAGCACGGCGTCAAAAGGGCACCCGACAAAACAGCAGGCGACAAAACAGCACGGCGTCAAAAGCGCACGCGACGGAACAGCACGTTGACAAAACAGCACAGCGTCAAAACAGCACAGCGACAGAACGGCACGATTTTATGGAACGCCTAAATGGGCAAATATTTTGATTTTAACATGGATAAAAACACTTTAGTGGGCGCAAACTGCTCTCTCTGAGGTTCTCTTCACGTTTCGTTACTCTTTCTCGGGAAAAATACTACGGCTTTAATTATTACAGCATGTGGGATATCTGAAATGAAAGAAGCAAAAGCCAGGGACGACATTTGGTAAAACTTTTGTTCCTTTTTAGGTAGCCCTACAATTTTTATGATGATAATAATAATAATAATAATAATAATAATAATAATAATAATAATAATAATAATAATAATAATAATAATAATAATAATAATAATAATAATAATAATAATTTATTTCCGAATTTGCCGCTGACAGTTCTCCAAGACTGGTAGGCCCGGATCATTTCGTCCGCAGGCTTTCACATCTCTCCCAAAGTGGACCGCGTTAGCACGCGCTAAAACCGGTGACCGAGTCTAAAGTCAACGCCTGCGCTACGAACCCAAAGGAAATACTGTTCGCCCTGAATGCGATCAGAGCAAAATCGGTAATAAAAACCGCAGGGTAGTCTTGGTATGTCTGCTTTGCGCCGCATAAACATTTTGCAATTTTTTGATACGAGCTTTTTATTTTAGTGCCGTATATGAAGCGACCGCCGAAACCTCCGCGCTGGGCTGTTAAGTGCGCCGTTCTTTGCGTGCGTCTGCTCGGAATCCGTGCATTACCGAGTGAACCGTAGTGGTTTGGCGTTAAGTTAGCGGTTGCAGTGCTTGTGTGTGGGTGTTCTGTTTTGTTTTCATCATCTGCGGACGGATTTTAGGTCCTGATTTGCTGCCAGAGCGGGAAATTCCGACCCCGGCTGTTGAGACCACCAGCAGTAGCAGTGTGGTGGTGGTGCCGGTGGTGCTCCGCAGTTCCGCGATGAAAACGTACCGGTATGGCACCGACTGACATAGAAATCGATATCGGGGAGTAAATACGTGTTTTCAATGCCACCGTGCTTGTTATGTTCACCGATTAGTCATGTTTACGGAAGCGCGGACGTCGAATGCGGAGCGCGCATAGCATATGTGGGTCACGGTGATCCGTGCTCGCGATGGACTTTCGAAGAGGCGATTGCTACGCTGTTGGCATTGCAATGCAATATAATATTTCTTAACTAGACTTATGACGGTTACTGACGAAACGAAATTACCCGGGCGGTAAAATAACGCGACCCCACAACCAGTCAAATTACTATTCGAAGGTTGAGCAAAAGGGTTGACGTTCGGGCGAGTTAATATTGGTTGATCATGATCGTGATCATGATTGACCTAACTCTGCGCAGCGCATGTGGCCTGTAGCTCGGAGCCCACCTTTGTGAAACCGCTGCTTTCACCACAAATGCTTTACGCGACCAGCAGTAACTGTTTTGTAATTGTAATACTTTAGATTACGTGGCAACGCAAAAGGATTAAAAGCTTTTCCTTTGACCGCGTTGTGAACAGGTTGATCTATTTTCCAAATGCAGCGTTCACGCGTACCTCGAGCTGCGTTTCCACATTTGGCTGCCTGCTTATCCTGCTATCGACCAGCAGTGTGCGATGGAGAAAGTTATCCTTTCAAATCGTTTGGCAGTGTAATGCGTTGGCCTGAAAAAAAGTAAACAAAACGCCGTGATTTTAAAGGTTAGATTAGATGAAAAGGGGATGGTTTAATGCCAATCGGCTGTAATGACCAAACTATATATGGTATTTTAAATTGACTACAAGGAACCAGAAGTTATTGTAGTGTTGTATTGTATCGGCGCTCGTGAAAGATCCCCAAGTGGTCAAAATTAACCCGCAGCCCTCCACTACTGCGCGCCTCATCACCCATGAAGCGTCGGGGCGTTAAACACCATAATGAATGAATGAATGAATGAATCAATCAATCAATCAACCAACCATTCAATGCTGTATTGTAAAGGATAAAGTTGCTTCTAACATTTCAGGGGGTTCCGTTCCCTGTCGCAGCTTTGCGTGTGATAAATGGATTTTGATCCGTCTGCTTGCCGTCCAAGTGCACCCAACAAACCCTGGAGTTGGTCGTTGGTACAAAGTCGTTGCGATTTATCAACGGAATCCACCGATATCTCAACTCTGTGTGCGTTGGGAAGCGATGCCGCAAAAACACGCCGCAACCGCACTGCATTTTCTCCAGGCAGTGTCGTGCACATGCGTGCTGTCAGCGACTGTTTCTCGCTTTCTCTGGTTGTTCAATAACCCACCACCGCGCAGTGCTGACCAGGCGACGTTTGCGCCTTGAACGGCATCGCAGCATTGGCTAAAACAGTTGAAAGTTCCGCAAAAACTAAGCACGCGGTGCGAAATACTCCTGAACTACGCAGTGGAGCACACCACGCCGAGCGATGTTAGCAGCCCAGCGCGCTCAGGCAACGCTGGTCGGCCGCCGAGAGAACTGGTTTGAGAGTATTTTCCTCCTTTCCCTGCTGCTTATGGAAAATGGTGTATAGCAGGGGAGCAACTCATTGTACGTCTCCGCGTGCGCATTGTACGCTCTGCGTTCCACAGCAGCCACTGCCCCTTTGTTCGTCTTGGCGGCAACAAAAGCCGACCCAACCCTCGTTTTCGCTGAGGAGAGGGAGGAGGTCGAGCAGAAACGAGAGGGGGCAGTTGCTAACATGCGCATTGAGTGGAGGGATTTTGAACACGAGCCAGTTTATTTTGAGAGCGGGGCTTGGAAACAGGCAAAACGCGTTCGGGTTGTTTCGTGGTCCACCCGTTCTTGCATCAATCGTTGCATCAATCGTTGGCTTTTCATTGTACCATGACAAGTGACAGTCTTTGATTCTCGCAATTTCTGGGAAAGTAAAGCCGTCAGAAAGATGCACACGAACATGTTTATGTATTTTAGCGAATGAACTGCATATGTTTCTACACGTTCCCAACAACAGAGTCTGTTGTTTATGGTGGGTGACCTGTTTTTATGAGCTCACCTGCTGCCGTCAGCAATTGTTAGGCTCCCGCAACACGCCGGCAAATTGGACAAAGCATGTTAGCCAGCAGTCTTCTAAGCCTTGCAGCAAGATAATAGGCGTCATAGATAATAGCTATATGTCATATTTTCGGGGAAAATCAAAAGTATCGAAGCTGCAAGCTGCAAAAGTATCAAGGTCCAAAACCTTAGTGCCGCTTCGCTTGATTCTAACTGCAGATATCGAAGCATTTCAGATGAAGAGCACAGTATCGCAGCTTAGGTAACGCAATAAACCATTCATCGGGTAAAGTTCGTTTTTTTTTAAATAGCGAGAAATCGGCGAGCGTGATCGCTAGTACAGCTTTATGTTGTCTGATATTCAGCGGTGCCGGCCCACTCCCATTTTCGATACATCATGTAACCTAAATAATATTGTGCCTGTAAAAGCGCTCACTGCACAGCCTGAATCGTGATACTCGCTTCTCAAGCGTTAATAAACGAAAGGATACAAGCAATGGAAGCACGGGAGAACATACTCGTACGACGACAAATTCGCATGCAGCATTTATTTCAAATAATTTCAGCCTTAGCAAATATATTATGTACGGACCGATGCAAATACATTGTGCACAAATACAAACATGTAAAGGCAAATAAACTGACCCCCTCCCTGCTTCCCTTATACAGGCGCTCATGCATAGGTGAAGTAGTGGTGGGACATTTTTTTCCTACTTTGAGGTTGGGACATGTTTTCCGGCACCATTTGTTCCGGGACTATCAGTTCCGGGGCCAGTAGCTCCGGGACCATTTGTGCCGGGACCATATCGCCCGCACATCGTGCGTATGGTCTTCTGTTTAGCAGTTAAACAGGAAAAAAACAAACACGCCTCAAGTTTAACGTACACTGCGATGACGTACACTGCAAACACCCCACGAGATTAGCGTTGCACATCCTATAGCAGTTTTTTTCGCAATAAGGCGGGTGTTCGCGAACCACTTCCGTGCGGCCGGAGCCATGCACAGCGGATTGCGTATAACGCGGCTCTTTTTACGCCGCACCAGGCATCCTGAAACAAATTTAACGTTCTCTCGCATTTAGCAACATATGCCTGCGTTTATCTTTAATAAAGTAATTGTTTCTAGTAGAGCTACGGGCTTTTGGGCCTCTATTGATGCTGGCGCGCATGTTAGTATGAAGGCCGGATCACAGTCTGGTACGCCATGATGATTAAGATGATGATTATGATGATGATGATTAGAAGCCCTCCATCTGTATCGGGACGTCCGTTGCCACCAACCAACTTGCCTGTCTTATTCTACTCATTAAACCTACCCTCTATTACCCTAACGGGTTAGCCCTCCGCCTACCGGTTTTAAACTCGCTTCTCCTATTGCCGTTTTCCGCAGCGCCACCTGTAGGGGCTGGAAAGAGCGGATAGCGTTGAGCCGCCGAGCCAAAGAAAGCGAGTTAGATGCCCGCAATGGTGGTTGCATTTCAAATGAAGGAGAAGAGCGAACACGCCGGAGTGTCGCCGTTTAAATGCACGCGAAGAAGTGTGAAGTCCCTCACTGCGGAGCATCCCATATTCCAAATTTAGCGTTCTGGTTGTGAAGCCTAAAAAAGCTGAAAGAAATGAAAGCTTTTGTGTGCTTCTTTTATTGAAACCGCACTGCGAATACAAAAAAAAAAAACGGCATCAAGGCAAGAAAAGACCTTAACCCGGTACCGAGGCATGCTTTGCAGCGGCCGTGATCTTTCGGCTCCCACAAGAAGATCTTCTCTTGCTGCTGTTTTCTTTTTCTGCTGTTTTATCGAAAGTGTAAAAAAAGAACAAGTGCCAGTTGCAATAGGCATGCCTCAGGTTATCATGAGCCGCTGCAACCCAAATCACCTGGAATATGATGGAAGCGAAAAAGCCGAAGTGTAATCCTTAAGCGCTACTATTCTGACGGATAATTTGCTTCTTACTGAAGTCCTACACCACTTAATTCTAATTTATACATGGGGGTATAATTTGTTTAACAGCACAGAGGAGCTCTTAATGGGTAAGAAATATTTCCGCAACAATACTGCGCGTCAAAGCAGCGTCCGCGAATATGAGCTACTGTGGATCGTGGCTCATTGGTGACCCGGCAGCTCACATTCTTCACTTTAGTGAAAAAGACCGTCACTATACATCGAAGTTTTCAAAAGAATGGCGTCAATGAACAAATGAATAATTCAAACAACATTTATAAAAAAAGTAATTAAATAATAGAGGATCCAGGAACAATCCTCAGTAAATTAACACAGAAAAAAGTGTTCACGAAATATGCAGATTCATGGCTCTGCGTTAAATTACCACGAAAAGGGCACAGATGCCGTCTTCATAAAAATAGATCCCTGAATTCATGACCAAAAACCAATCAATACAACGGGATCGAGGAACCACCTTTAATAGGCAATTACTGGAGTAGTCCTTTCATAGAAATAATTGCACATATAACCATGCGTGAAAAAGAAAGTAATACGAACAAGTAAAATCTGTAATTGATATCAACGGCTCACTATGTTGTGTTGCTTCAGCCTATCACAGGCACACCTAAATCTCTTCCTGTACCGAAATCGCCCTCCACTGGAATATGCAGGTGCCTTAATGTCCATGTACTGATATGTTCCTGCACAGAGAAGTCTTGTAAAAATAAGTTCAAATGAATGTGCTTTTCTATTCCTTACTTGCCGCAGAGTTTGGATTCCGTTCCGGCGAGTGCACTATGCCATACTACCTAGCAACGCCACCTTGCAGCGTGCTGTTTTGTCGCGTGCTGTTTCGTCGCCGTGCTGTTTTGTCGCCGTGCTCTCTGTCGCGTGCTGTTTTGACGCGTGCTGTTTTGACGCGTGCCCTTTTGACGCCGCGCTGTTATGTCGGTGCTATTCTGTCGCGTGCCGTTTCGTCGCGTGCTGTTCTGTCGGTATACCCTTATTTCAGTCTACACACACGCGCGCGCGCGCGCGCACACACACACACACACGCGCGCACGCACGCACGCACGCACGCACGCACGCACGCACGCACGCACGCACGCACGCACGCACGCACGCACGCACGCGCGCGCGCACACACACACACACACACACACACACACGCACGCACGCACGCACGCACGCACGCACGCACGCACGCACACACACACACACACACACACACACACACACACACACACACACACACACACACACGCGCACGCACGCGCGCGCACGCGCACGCGCACACGCACACGCACACGCACACGCACACGCACACACAACACACACACACACACAACACACACACACACACACACACACACACACACACACACACACACACACATATATATATATATATTGTCACGGGACATAACTGTGGGCAATACCCAACAGTACCATGACAAAAGACCAGCGACGGACCAGTTTTCGGCCCTAGTAACCCTAGATGTAGCAAAAGCTTTTGATAGCGTCAAATACCCTGTGTTGTTGTCCCGGTTACAAGTCTTAAACTTCCCAAGGTATATCATAGCTTGGATTTGTGAATTTCTGAGAGACAGGCAGTTCAGTTGTGTAAAATTTAATGTTACCTCCTCACAGCGGCCACTGTCTAGGGGCGTACCACAAGGGGCGGTCCTTTCCCCTGTTCTTTTTAACATCCTTGTAAGCGCTATTCCGGTGGTTTCTGGTGTTTCTACATATGTATATGCCGACGACATTGCGTTTTTTGCATCAGCACCTGACATTCAATCTCTTCACAAATTATTGCAGTCTTATCTGAATATTATTGCCTCGTGGTTGGACAGTATTTGTCTCTCTATCAATGTGAACAAATGTTCTTTATTAGTTTTTCCAATCTCAGGTCCTGTTAACATTACTCTCAGTTACCGGCAGTGCATAATTCCTCAGGTTCCTTCTTTAAAGTACCTCGGGATTATTTACACCAGTGAACTTGACTGGACCCCACATATAGCCCTCATTGAGGCCAAAGGTGCACGTGCTGTTGGGATGTTGAGAAGTCTCAGTCATAGAAAGAAGGGCATGCGCAGAGAGACCCTTCTTATGATATATAGAATGTACGTTCGCCCCATTTTAGAGTTTGGGTGCGTGTTATTCTCTGGGTGCGCCGCGTATAAGCTTCATCGTCTGGTTATTCTGGAGCGCCAGGCTCTTCTCTGCTGTTTAGGGTTGCCTAAGAATGCAGCAAATGCAGTAGTTTACTAGGAAGCGCGCGTTCCTCCTCTACTTAATAGGTTCCGGATTCTGACGGTTGAAACTTTCCTGAGAGCTTATAGCTCTGAGGTGAACAGGGAGCAGTTTATCTTTATTGCAGAACCAAGTGCGTTTATGGTGCACCAATGGCCCAGGTCCTTATGTCCACAAAGCACTTTGATACAGAGCTTCCTTTCTCCATTGGGTGTAGCAATAAATCAGATTATTCCATATACTGACAGGAGTTCACCTCTTTCTATCAATTTCCGGAACATTTTCCCCAAAAATGCTAAACTTTTACCAGCCCGGCTACTCAATCGCCTTCTCGAAGATTATTTGGCCTCTATGCAGCCAGGTGCTATAATTTATACAGATGCCTCTCAACGAGAAGAAAACTCCGGTATCGGAATATTTTCCCTTTCCCTTAACTGGACCTTTTCGGTTCGTCTGCGTGATTTTATCCCCATATTCTTTGCGGAATTCCTGGCAATCGTCCTGGCGCTACGAAAGCTGGATGTGTCAATTACATCCCCAATGATAATTTCCGATTCTTTTTCTGTATGCCTAGCCCTTTCTTCCCCTAAAGACACTCCCCTTCTGCGGACGTTTCGGTCACTCCTGCCACCTCACTTCACTGAAATTCACCTTCTTTGGGTTCCTGGTCATGCAGGGATCACATTCAACGAGACTGCCGACTCTCTAGCAAGGGTAGCACTTTCTGGGCCTGTAGTAGACGTCGTAGAGCCGACACTTTTAATAACAGCAGCTAGGTACCGTAGGATGCTGAAACTCCAAGTACAGCAAGAATCGGTTTTATTATCATTAAGGGATTTTAATCATCTTAAATTTTCATGGAAACCTGAATGGTGCCCTTCACGCAACTTAGAGGTGATTATTACAGCCTTACGTTGTCGAGTACCCAAGTTAAATAGGTATTTGCACAGGTCTCGTCTGGCGCCAACAGCTCTGTGCAGCTATTGCAACGAAGACGAGTCTGTCGATCACTACCTTTTGACATGCCGACGTTTTTCCCGACTCAGACGTCAGTCCCTGGAGGTGCCGCTTAACAGTTTGGGGATATCCCTAACAGTGCCGGCTATTCTATCGTTCGGGGCATCCGAAACGGGGTTCTGCCGGATGTATGCTCTGCCCTCCTGCGCTACATTGAAAGTTCAAAACGATTCTCTTTATGATTGCGATTGGTCACCCTCGCTTTGATTTTTCAGGATTTTTTTTTTCCTTTTTTCTCAAAAATTTTTCAAACCGGTCTAAATTATCTTTCCTAAACATCGCGTGATTAGAAAAGAATTCCATTCATTTTAACCATCATCTGTTGATTGGCCGATCCCCTGATTGGGTATGTGCCATACCTAAAGGCGCAACAACAACAACAACAACATCCTGCGCTGGCTGTCTCGTCGTCGTACTGTGTGGGGATCCTGACGCCCAAGCCATTGCGCGATCACTGGGTTTGTGGCGTCGCGCGGTTTTTTTCCCCTCTCTCCCCAAAAATGCCGGCTCGTCTCGGCGCCAGTGTGCACAGCCGAGCCGTCATCTCAAACTCCTGCCTGAGGTGAGGTCTGCAGGGACCGTTGCGGCTATAAAACACTGTCACGCAGCGGGCGCTCCGCCCTGGTAGTCGAGCTACCCTCACCTCATTGGTCCGTTTGAACGATACCCGAACCCGACTCTCGCCGGGACACGAACGCGCGCCCTGCGCGGGGGTCCGTTCGGGGAGACGCTTCCAGGACGCCGAAGGCGTTGGCCGAAGGTATGTGACGCTTTCTTTACCAGCCGGCTGCAACACTGTTGCGCCGGCGAAAGCCCACCAGCCCTTCCGGCTGCGGCCCGTGCCTAAGGCTGCTCCTGTTGCCCCTACGCTTGCATATAGTAAAGCCGTACCTACCACTCGACGATCACGCCGTGCGGTACGCGCCTGTGAGCGAATGGGCCCCTTCTCCCTCGCGGGTGCGAGCCGATCTGGCCAGCACGGCGATGCGCGCGCGCACAACGTGCGCGTGGCGCCCCATCGCCCCTTTCACCTAACGGGAAGTACGTACCTGTACTGTAAATTATGTAATTGTGTCTGTAAAATATGTGATTAGTACGTTAGTATAAAATAAACGTCTTCCCTCCGTCCCTGGGCATATTCTTTTGTCGCCCCCTTCTCCACCTGCCCAACACAGGCGGTGTTGAGCTAGCGCGACGGCGTCTCAGTTCCGTGAGCGTTCTCAACTAGCTCGAACCCATGGTGGTTCCTCGCAGTGTGCATGAATGCCTGCCTTGTGGAATGCTAGGGTTATGCATATTGTGAGGTAGAGAGACCACAAATGTAAATACTGTAAATAGATTGTTCACCTTGTTCATGGTTCATCTCATCTGCTCTGTCGCCACGCTACATTTGGTAGAGGTGCGGGGTACATCCCAGTCCTGGCCCCAGCTTCGCACCTCATCGCCATCGGCGGAATCGTCGAGGGTACGTAAACCACGTCGGGCAGCCCGAGCCCCGCCGCTACAAGAACTTGAAAACGTCCCCCCGCCCCGTGTCCCCAGCCCGTGACGAGCCGATCCAGAGCCCCCAAGACCCGACGACGTGTGACCAGACGATGACGACGTGTCCCCAGCCCTGTGGTCCAACGTGGTTACAAGCCCTCACCGGTTCGTCGTTGCTTTGCGGACGTCACTGCTGCGGGAAATTGCTCACCAAACCCATCACTTACATCCTTCTTCACTGTATATTCTCATCACATCGTTCATCTTCAGCGAGCTCGTCATGCCACTGTGGCCTCGACCGGGACGGTCGCCTTTGAGGAGAGGGTTATGTTAGGCCATCAAAGACCCTCGAGGAAGACGGCAGCGGGCGGCATGTAGCGTCATGCACGAGCATTTGCGGCGATGACGACGCTGAGTGGGACACGCTTCTTGGCATGTCTGTTCTGAAATTGCTCATCTGCATCACCATCCTCCCCCCGCGCCGCAGCTTCCACCGGGACGGTGTCACGGGACATAAATGTGGGCAATACCCCACAGCGCCACCACAAAAGACCAGCGACGACGACGACGACGAAGAAAGTGCTGACTGACCCTGCGCTGGTTATCCCATCGCCGTCATGCAAATACTGTAAATAGGTTGTTCACCTTGTTCATGGTTCGTCTCGTCTGCTCGGCCGCCACGTTACAATATATATATTGTTATATAGTGGGAGCACGTGTCATCGTTGCTTCATAACTGTTACAGGAATGGTCAATCCCACCTAGGCTCATCATCAATGTGTCACATGCGAGCACCACAACCATCTTCTTATCTCCCATCCTCGCGCCTTCATCATCATCGTTTCTGGAACGGCTACTCGGCGAGGCTGCGTCGTCATTAAACGCGTCCTTCATGCCTCCCGTGTCCGAGTCTTGCACGTGGTAAAGGTACTGGAGGTTCAGCCTATTTATACATATGTATGCTGTATCAAAACATATGTGCTATACCTAGCAAGTAGTTTACTGAGCACGTGTGTGATCTTTGAAGCTCCGCTCTTTGAATGTACTTGTTCTCACCTTGTGGTTCATGAAGACGACCATTGTACCTTTTAATTACTCAAAGTTAGGAGTTAGGCAGCTCCTTTTTCGGTTGGAGTTAAACTTTCAAGTAAATTATCATTTCTCTCTCCCTCTCTCATCCGATAACGGCGCTAGCACTGCTGCCAGCCGATTGCGGGGCTTGTAAAAGAGGTATCGGGGAGGGGGGGGGGGGGGGGTTAGGGGCGAGGGGATTAACATTTGTGAAAGCGGGTCGGCGTTGGCGATAAGCAGCCCCTAGCGGCACCGAGTACAGCGGCCTCACCGGAATGAAAACTAGGGGAGGGGGGGTTAGAGATATAACAGCTTCGCAGTAAAAAAAAGTACAACCAAAGGGTCACACAAAGCTTACCGTCATTGCTTATGAGCTTTGTAAAGTGACACACATTTACTCCGAAAGCAGCGAACGTGGGACTTTCCGCCTGCTAATTTCCTCACGTCCCGAGCCCAGCTCAGAAAATGAAATTCGAGTTTCTTTTTCCTGGCAGACAATTTAAACAGGTTCCTCTCTTGATGTCAACGTCAGAGCCCTCGCTTATAGCGCGAAATTGCCTTTTTGAATGACACTCTTTAACCATTGGACATCAAGCAACACTAAAATGAAGTTGGGCTACCAAACACGCTGTGTTTGTTTGCTTTGCTGTCCTCACGGAAATTTATTGGAGTCTTTCTCGAACCTGTTTCACACTTTTATTACCTCTTTACTGAAGTGTCAGTTGCAGCGCGGTGGAAAAGCTTCCTGAAGGAATCTTGTATTTATCATTTTGGCGCTTTTTGCCGGAAACCTCGCAACGCAACTGCAATGCGCTTTTTTGTGAGATTGGCAGTCCAACAGCTTTTTGTCTGTTTCACCTTCGCAGGGCTTCACAATCTGTGTGCTTGCTTGCAGTAGCCTCGAAGAGTTGTTGCTACACGCCTTTCCAGTTCACTATTTTCCCGTAGCATTCCGCACTGTGTTACCAAGATGAATGGGTCAAAAAATAGGACCGTATTTGGCTTTACGACGAAAAGAGAAACGATTTAACTTCTTGGAGAGGAAATAAAGAAGCGAGTGCAGTTATCTGACACGCTTCATGCACTGTCGAGAAATGAGGCCAGCATTGAGTATGAAGCAGCGGGGACAGTTCGCTGTGCGCAGGAGCTGTGGCCGACAGTGTTTCAATGGAGGCTACTTCATATTCCGCGTAGATGGTTGGTGCAGACGCAGCTGTTTGTTCGAGAACAGACCCAATAGCTCAACATGAACTACAGATAAGTTGTTCCCGAGATACCGAGCCGTTCGTGTTGTGCGCATAAACCCTCCACACCTTCCCTTTGGGAAAATCCGGAGATCGTTTAATGCGCCGCTCCCGCGCTTTGAAAAGTTGCTATTAAAATATCTCCTCTGAGGCTATTTTCTGGGCGAAAAAGGCCTTTGTTGGGAAAGAAAACGTTTCAATAAACGTCAATGGCACAATATCATTAAAACAAGAAATAATGTTTTTTTTTTCAATGTAAAAACTCTTTTTCATAAACAAAGACTAAGGGTACGGGGACAAAAGGTACACATAAGTACCTGACTGGGTCCTTGCTCCCTTTGAGACATCAGCAGCAGCACAAAGTCACAAGACGAGAGAAAAAAAAATTCAGTACAACTGGTAACCGAGCAAACAAAAAAACAACAAATTTTCAAGCACTCGCAACACTTCACGTAACAGTGTGAGCATAACACAACATATCATCACACAATACCATATATATAAACTTACAAAGAATGGAACTTCAAAGGGAATTTTTTATACAAAAAAAGAGAGGTACATATACAACACAGGATGCCAATAGCTAAATTTACTTCAAGTCAAAATAGAGATCTTGCAAAACAGTATTCTCGTAATATTCGTTTAAAGGACTTTGGAGGACATGTTTCGATAATCTCGCCGATATCTGCATTATCATTTAAGAATTTAGGAATGAGATAGTGCATGGTCTTTAAGCCATAGTTTGTTCTAATACGGGGTAACCTGTAGTTTATTTTTCTGAATTGAAAACTATCATTCATTGATAGATATGTTTGCTGAAATTCATGATGATTTACGCGCATTTCCTTGTAGACATATAATGCTAAGTTGTACATATGTAGCTGTTGTATATTCAGTATTTCATGTGCTTCTCTGAACTGTCTGGTACTGTCAAAGTCACCATGCGAAACGTTATGACGGGGCCGTTCAAATTTTGTTGAATTTTTACTGTCCCTCATTGGCCTTGAAACGATCCGCAAAACATGACCTGAAACTCCCAGCAATCTGTTGTAATCGAAAGGGGCTAGGATTCTCGCTTCACAGCCAGAATGGCCCGGTTTAGATCTCCCAAACTTCCGCCATAAAAAAATTGGCTGTGACCTTTGGATTCTGTGCAAATGTCGTGGAAAGGCGATAGCTTTCTGCCGCCACTGAACATAAAACGCTATCTATCATCAGAACCCTCACATTCTTTCCAACCTCTCTCACTCCTGCCATATGAATGCTACAGAGAGAGAGAGAGAGAGAGAGAGAGAGAGAGAGAGAGAGAGAGAGAGAGAGAGAGAGAGAGCTTTATTATCTAAACAGTCCTAGCCCGGGCCGTCGCGCCACAGTCTCTTAAAAGGGCACTGACACAAAAATTTTGCATCTTGTTTTTGCTATCACAAGACTGCCGGTGCACTTTTTGCTATCACAAAATTGCCGGTGCAGCCGACAAAGAAAAAGAAGGAAACGGCAGCTTTGCCTGAAAAATTACCATCTCTTGCTAAACAAAGTTGAAAGAATCGCGAAAGCTAAAAGTACGTCCAACCTTTGTTAAAAGTGCGTCCAATCAATCGTAAAACCCTTAAAGACCCATATCGCCAACGAAGAACGAACCCATGCGACGATTTCTTGTGCACTGAGTAAACACATCTACGAACGATATAAATGTTCGTTCGTATGCTCGTGCGACCTTGTCGTCGAAACTTCGACAACTGACTACCACCATGAATCGCGTTCGTCGCCACTCCTGCTACTTCAACCCCCGGATTTTCTTGTTCTTTGGGACGTTATTCCAAACTTGGACCTCAGCGATTTTCAAGCCTGGGAACATGATGACCTGGCCCGGAGACCAGGTACATCGGCATGTGCTATACCCCATTCGCCCTATTCTCGACTTCATACATTCACCGTTAATTCTCGATGTTTTTTGGGTAAGCACAACGTAAACAATCAGTGACGTGTGAACGTTTGACGCTTAGCTTACAAAGATCTCAATCAAACTATAACATAGTGCGCATAAAGGATAAAATCACTTAGCATGTCTTATAAAATTAGGAAAGCAGCTGAGGGTGCAAAGAGAAAGAATTTTTGTAAGGTTACAATTGGCGTCAACACCACAACGCGATCATGTAACGTTGATGGTTAAAATCGGCGTCGACGCTACAAACCGATCATGCAACGTTGATGGAAAAGCTACAAAAGCTAGAGAAAAAACGAACAAAGGTTCCGCCATTCTGGAGGTCACTTTGTGCACTGATGATGTATGAAGTTCTAAAAAAAGAAAACTTGGTTGTTTTCTGTACCAGTAGAACTGCTTGATCGCTGTGTTTGCAGAATTTGTGCACGTACGTGTTGTGCTGAGACGTACATACGGCTTGCACGTACGTCTTCTCTTACTTTCTAGGCGGACAGCCACCAGTGGTGTGGCAACACAGAAATAAAGGTACATTTTTCGAAATCAATTTAAGGCAGAGAAATACAGAACCAGAATTAGATTGCTATTGATACGTCAGCGGTTACACTAATATTAAAAGCTCATTGTGAATTAAAAGACAATTCTGAAACAAAATTTTATGAGCTTATACAGTTCACTATGTCAGAGGTTACTTCATCGCTGTTGAACATGCAGGGCAGAAGTTACAAGCTACCCCACTGAGGAACTTTGTTTTGTAACTTACAGCCAATATTTCGCCGTCCCTTTTATCCCCTGATAAAACACAGAAACAAATGCACCTATAATAGGTGAGTGCATCGAGTGCCTACGTGAACACAAAGTAGTTCCTCTTGAACAAGCTCATCAAGGCTGTAGGCAGTTGTGAATAGGCACGCCTTTTAACACCATCCTCGTTTATTATTAGACTTTTGCCATTGCAATATATATAATATTAGGGAACCAGCAGTCTCACCAATCACCTGAGGAGTGTATGTTTGTCCTTTAACCAGTGAACCTAATTTCTACCAAAATATCGATGGACGACTTTAGCGGGGCATCTGACACGGTGAGAGCCCGTCCGACAGTCTCTGTGTTGTTTTTTATAACCATTTGTCACTTACTATCTAAATATTGAGAACGAAATACCACAGGAGGCTGCGTAGAACTGAAGAATGTTCCGTCGGTAAAGCTTTAGGTGCAGCCCGCACAAAAAGGCATACTGAAGGGCAGATTCAGAGGCCGTAAAGCACACATCGGCAGCTGCAGAGCCAACAGAACCGCAAATCATATGAAAAGAAAATTGTAATTGGAAATATCAACAAAGAACACAAAAAACGCCATCGTTAGGCTACGTGAAGTAACAATGTGTCATACATAACCGCTAAAATATAACATTAATAGATATTAAATGAAGTTAAATCACCCAAGGAGCATGTTTTTTTAACCAATGCAGTCGAATGTGAAACCAGAGCGGTAAGTAACAGGGACAAATATTGCTTGAAACTACGGTGGTGTTATAATGCACTATCTTTAAAAAAGAAAGATAACACCAAAACTGAACAAGCAGAGCGGCAGAGTCAGTCTTTGTGGACCAATCGGTGAGGTATCACTCCACCACAAAAACGTCGCTGAAATCCAGTTCCTCGTTGTTGTCGCAAGGCAGGCTGTTGAGAGGGTGCACCGGGATTCCCCTCCTGCACGTTTTGTAGAGACCCGAGTGAGGCATTGCGGGAATGCAAATGGGGAGAGCTGCGCCACATGTAACCGTACCGGAAGGATCATGTGGCCCCTTTTTTCTCGACTACAGGTACCACTTGTCGAATATTTGCACTAACTAGGTCGACATAAGGCATTTGTCGCAACCAGTTTAGACGGGTCGACTCTTCTCAAGCGCACAAGTGTCTTTCTCGTTCCGCGATACTGTTGTCACGATTACGGCGAAAGCTGGAGTCTTCCTTATTCCAAGCAAGTGTTGCCAAGGTTACGGCGAATGCTGGAGTTTTTTTTCCAATGGTGGCCAATCTCCTTAAGTGGGTATGCTTGGCTTGACAAACATGCGCCGGGGACGCTGGGCGGTCGCCGCGAGGCACGCACACACGAGCACTAGGCAGTTTCTCGGTACTTTTAACTGCGGGTACCAAACTCCAACTATTTTGAAACAGCTTCGCTGTTAAAATTATTGTATATTTTTGCCTTCAACTTCTGTAGTCTACCACCTGATATGGCAAGAAAATAAGCGTCGTACAAAACATACAGCATGCATTGCGTGCGAAGTGAAAGCTGCATGGTGCGCTATGCACTTGGTCACACCAACACACGTTAGCCGAGGGTGAGAGTGGTCGAAGTTCTAAAGGCTTCCAGCGAAAAAAATAGCTGATGCGTTGCGGCCACCACGTGCAAAATGCTTTCGTCAGCAGTGCAACAACATTTAGAGAGGGCTGTGAGGGTCATTCCACACAGGTAAATGAAGTAGCTGCTGCATAGACCTGCTCTTTCTCGTCGACAAACGATCTGCATTTAAGACCGCAGCTGGGACTGCGTGGCTGTGTAGTAATAGAATTAACAGTTGGAGTTTTCAGTCATGAAACAGATGTTGTGTGCGGGTATGATGAGCTTACACATGCTGAAACTACGTTTAACGGGTTCTTTCTTCAAAACACTGAAACAAAGAAATCGGAATAGCAGAGACCTTAAACAAGAAATACAACCTGTTATCACTGCGACATGCAACGACCCGTGAGACGTGATTTCAAGGTTTGATTTGTCTAACGCTCGAAACCACAACTGACAAGAACTGCTCAATGATGTAAACCTACGGTAAACCACCAGTGCAGAAGCCACAGACATTTTGCGCACATATGAAAAAAGCTGGTCGCCCTTTTTTTTGTCAACGTGCGTAAGAGCTTCCCAGTTTTTTTGCAATGACAACATTCTCGCAGCCTCATCCGAACCATTGGTTTCCGTCGGGATAGTAGACGCGAAACCGGCAGCCTCGGAGGTAAATGACACTCCTTAGATGGAGATGAATAACCTGCCACTGTCTTTATGACAATGGGTATGACTGCTAGTCAACATATTCGCTAAAGAAAACAGAACGCATGTCGTGAACGTGTATATATAGCGTAAACAGTGTATACGTGGTAAACGTGGAAAACGCGTGGTAAGCGTGTATAGAGGAGAATTCGGCAGGTAAAAGCCTTCACCGACCTGAGCATCCGGCAGCGTTGCGCGTTGAGTCTCCACATGGTTTCTTCACTTTTATTCACGCTAGCAGCGCTCCAAAGACGTTCCGCTATTGCCGCAGCCCGTGGCCTGTGAGCAAATGACAATGCAACACGTGTTGTGTGCATGAATTGATATTAGCGAAAGCCCTTTATATTTGGTTCAAATCAATATACTAGCTCAAAAAATTATTTTAGTGCTGCATACTCTCTTCATAACGTCGGTGTTTAGTCGCACACTGGAGTTCCCATTGTAAAGAAGCGATTTATATATCTTTATTTCTTTAATTGAGAATAGAACATTTTAAGAGTATTCAAAAATAAGCCGTAAGGCACTGGCACATGAAGTGAGGCTTTTCGTCTAGAGTTCCTTGTAGCACTACGTCAAAAGAAGATATAACAGGAAATATTTATTTCGAGAAGGGCATTGTAGGGGCGGAATTATTGAAAGCAAACACGGGAACACTGGGATTTAAATGAGCACGTAATGCACAGTGCAGGCTGAATAAGAAACCGTGACTGAAAAGGCAGTGGCTCCTATTGTAAGGTTTTTTCTGGTGATCGTAAGGAGAGTCAATGTCTATATAAAGACTGTTAAAATAACTAGTAATAATGGCAAAAGCTCATTCCGAGTGAGAAAAAAGGCGTCGCCAACACGACGGTGTCAAATTATGCACTATGCGATAGCAAATGCGGGGTTGATGTACAGAGGTCGTATGGACGAGGGAATATTGAGGTCATAATTTCGACCACTGAGTATGCGCAGAACCGGTTAAGGCCTCTATGTGTGAGCAGTGGCGTTTGTCTGTGTTAATACGCTCCCGATTGCTACCCTGTGGTGTTGTAAACGAGCCGAACGACTACCCCACGGCATTGTCACAGCTACGGGCCCGTATGCTCTCCATTCTACAGTGGACACAATGTACGACCACCCCCCTTTTCCACCTTTATCATAGTTTTCCTCAAAAAGGGTATTTCTGTAGGATACAACTGCTGTGCGTGCCCTGTTGCGTGTATTGTACTGCACAGAATTGTTCCCTGTACTCTCTCTCTCTCTCCTCTTCTTTATATACCGTATCTTTATTACAGGTGTGTGTCCGGGTGTTGCTTGCAGCTGTCCTTTTGTGTGTGTGGGTGTTGACATATATACCTTAGGTGAATTCTGTGACCACATTCCATGAATTTCAGGGCATTTAGTGCATTCAAATTTAAGAAGAAATATATATAACAAGTGTTAAAGTACTTGCACTCCTGCCTAAACGCTCACCATAGAGCGGCGACCAGGTTAGTCATGTCCGCGTATTCTCCCCACATGCAGGCTTCACCGCCGAGCACAAGCTGCTTCTCCTTCGGCGTACCTGTAAGCACAAAGAAGGTAGGAGACAGGCATCGGTTCATTTCAAGGAAAACGTGGAGCGAGGTTGCCGCTGACCCGCCAGGACGAGTGCAACAGCAAGCTAACGTGTCGTGTTGTAACTTGTAAGCAGCGCAGAAGGTTTATTTGTAGTGTTCAAGCACAACACTGACACTTTCGCCCTTTTTAAGCTTCACTAAGTCGACATTTTAAGAAAGAAATATTCGTATTATGTGTGGGTACACTCCTGTATAAGCCATATTGAGCGTACCCTCGGTAACAGGGCGGTGGATTTTTTCCGGCACCGATAAGTGCACAAATCAAACACACTCCTCACTGCGCGTTTAGTTTGGAACATACTCATAGACATACAAAAATCTAAGCGCTACACAAACGCATAGGCTGCAAATAAGAGCCGAATTTGATAACGATTAACAATCAGATTCAGGCAGCTGTCGCTGAGTAGCATGAGGACAACGAAGAGAATCTGGTTCCGCCGTGCTTTGATAAAAACATAGGATAATTATGCAAGAAAATGCATATCAGGAGAAAATGATGACAGCGTTAAATATGTGTTCCATAACAGGTCCCGTCCCGCGTTTGGCAGCATTACTGAACTTACAGAGGTTAATAGCCATTCTGGAAATTTAGGTTACGCGAGGTCGCATTGGGCATTGGGAATAAAGGCCTCCTAAAATCCCAAATAACCACACATCTTTGCAAGGTCGCAGAGATGGACAGCCGCAGAAAGAAATATGTGCGCGGCAGCTTTGACGAGTGGTTGCAAAATTATAATTGTTTTCAGGACTTTCTTGTGCAATTAGAATTGAAAGTGAAAGCCTGGTAAGCGAGCGTTATTGACTTCTTTGCATTGCTGCAACAACGTACATATATACATAAATACGTACGTACATACATACATACAAACATACATACATACATTGCATACATCCATACATACATGCATGCATACATACACGCTTGCATATATACAACTGAAGCGTGGTTTATTGGACCACTAACGAGCAGTTACAGCTGCGGAGAAGCCGCGGTTCTTCGTGGTTAGCAAGCTATGTCCGACGCGATACTCGATCGGGCCGTGCGCCCAGCGATGCTTCTGCCTCCTCGTCGTCGGGCGTGCACCAAGCCGAATATCCCCAACGGGTAATTGTCCTTGCATGAACGCCTGTGACAATTACATCAATCGCGTCCATGATCTACGCTACAATATTCGCCCCCGGTGGAAAAGGAGCCATCCTGGCGACTCAAGGTGACGAGGAGACCACAGGATCGTAATACTCTTTCAGCCGGTTCGCGTGAACTATCTCGCGTCCACGGTGTCGACGGTCGGGTGCAGGCGCAACCGGTGCGATGAGATAATTCACTGGTGAAGTTTGCTTGACGACTCTGTAGGGTCAATGATATTTTGCAACAAGCTTTGGTGAGAGACCGGGTGTAGGGCATGGGACCCAAAGCTAGACAAGTGAATCAGGCCTATAGGTGGGAGCCGCGGTGGAAGCGTCGAGATTATGCTTCTGGTGCTGCTGGTGTTCAGATGTGAGCGAGCGGGCGAGCTGACGGCACTCTTCGGCATGCTTGACTATTTCCGAGATGGGTGCGAACTCGGTCTGATCTGGGCGATACGGCAAAATTGTGTCAAGAGTGCATGCCGGCTCCCGTCCATAGAGCAGGAAGAAAGGTGAGAATCCCGTCGTCGTCTGCGTGGCCGTGTTGTAGGCGTACGTGACAAAGGGAAGTATCACGTTCCAGTCAGAATGGTCCGACGCCACGTACATCGAAAGCATATCACTCAAGGTGCGGTTAAATCGTTCGGTGAGACCATTCGTCTGCGGGTGGTAAGACGACGTAGTTCGGTGAACAATTCGACATTCCCGCAGGAGGGCTTCGATGACTTCCGACAGGAAAACGCGACCTCGGTCACTGAGGAGCTCTCGAGGAGCACCATGGCGAAGTATGAAGCGGCGTAACAGGAAGGACGCGACGTCACATGCCGTGGCAGTTGCTAGAGCAGCGGTTTCTGCATAGCGCGTAAGGTGATCCACTGCCACAATGACCCAACGGTTGCCAGCAGCAGTGCACGGTAGGGGACCGTAAAGGTCTATTCCAATGCGATCGAACGGTCAGGCTGGAAACGGCAATGGCTGCAGCGGACCCGCCGCGGGAGTAGGAGGGCATTTGCTGCGCTGACAGTTGATGCATGACCGGATGTACTTACGGACGAACGTGCTAATTACCCGCCAGTAATACCGTAGGCGAAGCCGCTCATACGTTTTTAACACACCGGCGTGAGCGCAGCTGGGGTCAGCGTGGAAGGATGCGCATATGCCCGTGCGCAAATGGCGAAGTATTACCAGTAACCATTTGCGACCTCCTGATTGGTAGTTGCGCCTGAACACCATTTCGTCGCGGACTGCAAAGTGGGCAGCTTGTCGGCGCAGCGCACGTGATTCTTGAGGAGAGGGCACGCCAGAGAGGAAGTCAATAAGCGAAGCAATGCAGGGGTCCTTGCGCTGCTCGGCTGGCATATCCGTGATGTCGAGGGACGAGAGGCCGGCATCAACAGAAACGGAACGCGAGTCTTCCGCCAGTAGGGGGGAGCGGGACAGAGCGTCAGCGTCTGAATGCTACCGACCGGAACGGTACAGCACACGGATGTCATGCTCTTGAAGTCGCAGAGCCCAGCGTCCAAGGCGGCCAGACGGGTCTTTGAGCGACGACAACCAACACAATGCGTGGTTGTCTGTCACAACGTCAAAAGGATGACCGTACAAATATGGTCGAAATTTTGCAAGCGCCCATACGATGGCCAAGCACTCCTTTTCCGTGACCGAATAATTTAACTCAGCTTTTGTGAGCGTACGACTGACATAAGTGACGACATAATCGTCAAAACCAGCTTTTCGTTGGGCAAGCACTGCACCGATTCCGGCGCCGCTGGCATCCATGTAGATTTCTGTTGGCACGGTCGGGTCAAAGTGTCGCCGAATAGGCGGGGAAGTAAGGAGTCGCCGTAACTTTGCGAACGCTTCATCGCAATCCCTCGACCAAGCGCCAATACCGCTTTCCTTGCCGAGAAGCGCCGTCAAGGGCGCAATTATGGCGGCAAAGTTGCGAATGAAGCGGCGGAAATACGAACAGTACAATAAAGCTTCGTAGAGCCTTCATGGTGGTCGGTTTAGGGAACTCGGCGGCCGCGCGAAGTTTGGTGGCGTCGGGAAGAATTCCCTCCTTCGATACAACGTGGCCCAGTATGGTCAACTTTCGCCCCGCAAAGTGGCATTTCTTCATGTTGAGTTGTAATCTGGCATTAGCAAGGCCAGTCAAAACCTGCTCCAAGCGCTTTAAATGAGTGTCGAAGTCGGAAGAAAAAACGACTATGTCATCGAGATAACATAGACACGTTTTCCACTTCAGGCCGCGCAAAATGGTGTCCATCATCCTCTCGAACGTGGCAGGAGCGTTGCACAGGCCAAACGGCATGACGTTAAATTCATACAGGCCGCCAGGAGTGATGAACGCCGTTTTCGCGCGTTCGGCCTCCGCCATGGGTACCTGCCAATATCCAGACCGCAGATCAAGGGAAAATGCAGCAGCCCCGTGGCACAGTGTGAACTTCCCGCCAGGTCCATAGTGGTGTACCTTCCCGTTTGGCCGTTAGGCGGTGCTCGAAAGCAAGGAGGAGGACGAGGAGTGCGCTCCGAATCCGAACGAAGAGAAAGAGGAAGAAGACCGTGAAACGGTTGAGGCTAGCCAGAGCTCGTTGCTTGTGGGCACAAGTAAAGTGGTGCGCTGATTTCGGATCATCGGTAGCTTACGAAACCCCTCGAAGCTACCGACGATCCGAAAGCAACGCACCAGAACACTTCAAGGCATGCAGCAGTCGCACTAGCTGCTACGTTTAATATCTTGACAATCTTGCCGGTGCGGGTTCCCGCTTTCTCTTTTTTTTTGAAGCTGCCATCGTCTCTTCCTTTTCTTTTCTGTGCCGGCTTCATGTACGAAGGGTAGTGCGGGAAAACACTATAGGTGCAGCATCTTACGTCTTTTTGTGTCACTCTGAAAGTCTTCTGGCCGGAAGTGCAGGCGGCAGGCGACTGAGTAATTGGACGTTGAGTTGAGTTCCCAATTATTTATACAAATATTTTTTACACACTCTGCTTTCAGGGCTTCGTTCACTGAGAACTCATGGTAGGAGAAATCCAGTTCCTTCTTCCGCATGCTGCAGAATGGGACGCAAAAACATCGCGTTCTTCGGTTTTAAATTTCACGAGCAAAACATCGTCGCTTGATTAGTGGGCAGGTATTACTTACATGAATTTAGCGGCAGGTATTCTCGCAGATATTGTAAAAGTACGTAAAGTGAAGAGCCGTTCACTGGAAAAAAGCGGGAATGCTCAGTGCGCGGTATGCCCGCGGATCGTCTGCTACCATGCGACCTAGCGGGAGAGAATCGGTAGCCGGAGGATGGGTGGGTGGCGCAAACACGCGGAATGGAGGCGCAGCGGGAGAGGGCGAGGTGGCACGTTTTGGGGTGACGCCGCACGCATTTAAATAGTAAAGGAGGCGTTAACGCAACTATCCCCATCGGTACCAGGATCATCAAAGCAGCAATGAAATTCGTCTACTGACATATCACGCATAATAATTACGCACTTTTGCGGTAATCCTTAAAACGCCGCATCGAGTAATGATCTGGCCCAAAGTAGCATGAGCACATGTTATCAAGGTAATTGCTCCACATTTTGTAAGGCTGCGTCGCTTCTCAGCCACAGTACACCACCACATTTGGATGGAACGTTAAATAGCGGAGCTATTTAAGCTTCAGCTCCGTCCGTGCTGATCGTTAACAGAAAATTATCATCATCGACGAAGGAGAGAGGGGTAAAATGCTATGACAAGAAGTATGAGGAAAAATGGCGACAAACCAAGGAGCCCACGAGCTGGTGTTGTGGGTGCGGAACTTAAGAAGAAATTACGCCCATCTTCCCGCGAGGGAACCCTGATGTGATGCAACGCATCAGGGGGAAGCATTTGGACTGACGCTGGTATTGGATTGCGTCAGTCCACTCGCTGAAGGGACTGTCACTTCCATCACGTCTTCATCGGAAGATCTTGCACGGATGTATCGTCAAGCAAAGTCAAGTCAAGTGCGAGAAAGAGCGCTGGACTGATCCGGCGCCGTGCGCTCCCCCGCTTATATTCTCGCTTTCGAATGGAGAGGGGCCGGGGGGAGAGTGTAGTGAAGGGCCGGTGCAGAGTGGTGGCCAATCCGCCGGTACCAGTTGCGTAACGTTTGCGCAAAGGTTACGCCACTGGTACCGGCGGATTGGCCACCACTCTGCACCGGCCCTTCACTACACTACCCCCCTCTTCAGAAAGTTCTTAGGAGAACTATTCTGGAGATGCTGAGGGTGGAGGCCAGTCCGTATCAAAGAGACGGTCGAAAAACTAATTCATGTAGCAGAGTCATACAGCACAGTCACTTTGTTCGAGTTCGTAGAAAAGAAAACAGTTCACACAAGAAAACAGTTCACAAGAAAACAGTTAAAAAAATAGTACACGGAGCTATGTACAGCCGGACATCCTTGTTCAGATTCATATTTCCAGGTCCAGGCATGTGTGTACGCCAGAAAAGCCTAGGGTTGCCTAAAAAACTCGGCACCTCTTCCGCGTCGGGCGGCACGACCCTCTGCTATGGAAGACCCACTGGTGTCTGTTCCTGCGCCTCTTACTAGGGTGTCTGTGTCCTGACAGTCCGGTAGCAAAAAAGCAGGATTGAAATGCGGTGAACAGGTCACGTTTCTTTCGGGTTTGTGGCTTTCGCCTCCGTTGGCGCTTGCTTTTAAGGGGTTTGCGTGAACGGTTGGGTGGAGTTCCTTTACGTTGCGTACCACTTCGCGGGGTGATCCGGAAAGCAGTGGTTGGTCCTGCATAAAAGATGTCCAACCTCACACTCTCACAGAGTAGTGAGCCTGTTGAAAATCTTTTAGTTCGACGCGTTACGTGATGTTTTCTTCTTCTGCTGAACTTTCGAAAACACCGAATGTCGAGATGGTTGGAAATCAAATGGAACTGTCGCTGCTGGGATGTGCGGCAATTCGGGGCGCAAACCGATTTTTTCGAGGCCGAATGCGTCACAGTCTCCTTGTGGCGCTTTCGTTTCCGCAGTCTTTTTTGGGAGCGCGAAAACGTCTCACTGGCGGCTGCGAGTCCCTTGGGAATATTGACTTCCGGGCTGCTGTTTGAGTACGCTTCGGGAATAATCCAACCCGGTGCCTTGTCTTCCTCAGGACCTTCCGCACTGTCGTCACTAGTCTCCGGTGCTTTCAAATCAAGCTCTCGTTTAGTAGGCACTGAGCAATTAGCAGGGTGGCTGGAGGCGGAGCCTGGCAGCTGTACGGGGGTACGCGATATTTCAGCCGGACGAGCGAGACGCATGCGCAATTCAAGAGCGGCAATTTCCTTGTTCAGTGCGACAATCTTTCGTTCATCCGCGTCCTTCCTTTCCTCACACTCTCTGAGTGCCTCCCTTTCCTCTTCTTCTTTCCTTTGCTGCCATTGTTTCAGGATAGCATCTTCGAGCTCACCAGCGTCTCTCAAGAGAGCAACATCAACACCGAGTCGCCTCTCCTCCCTGCTCAAGGATAGCTCCTTTTTCAGCTTCTCCTTCTCCGTGTCGAAGTAGTGGCGGAGGGCTGCACCTGTCAGTCTCAAGTCTTGACCCGCCTTCATTATTCTTTCCAAGCCCGCGATATACATGTTCGAATATTTGCGTGGTTGTAGGGCTAACAACAACCGGACTATTGGTAACACGCGAATCCTGGCAGGCTCGCCACTTTTGTAATGAATGTTGGGCCGGACCGCGTGCAGAGCAATAAGCCGGACTACCGTTCCTGATCCAACTCACGCGTTATATTCACAAGGTAATCCAAACGGGCAGGTATCGAAAGGGGGAAGAGAATATTTACAAAACTCGCAGAGGACTGGCGAGGAACCGGTCCACTACAGTCCGCTGGGGCTGGCACGATGGATGGAGCGAGGACCTCGGTGAGTCGACGCGAGGTGGCAGTCGGTTAGCAGAGCAGACGAGACGTGTCCAGGGCTGTCGTCGGGCCTACACCGCGACGGACGGAAACTTCGAAGGATGCGCCGGCGACGGACCTCGGGCCTACACCGCGAGGGGCGCCGTCCTGCTGCCGTCTTGCCCGACCGCTTCCGAGCTCCTTCCTTTCCCTCTTTTTCCTCTTCGATGATGCTTTCGCTTGCCCAAACGTTACGCCACTGGTACCGGCGGATTGGTCACCACACTGCACCGGCCCTTCACTAGAGAGAGTCGCGCGCATGCGCACACATGCGCGCACCCAGAGCAGCGAAGCGCACACGCTCAGCTGTTGTTATGAAAATGAGACGGAGTGAGAGTGCGTACACATGCGCGCACCCAGAGCAGCGAAGCGCACACGTGCAACTGTTGTTATGCTAATGCGACGGAGTGAGAGCGTTGCGCATAGTTGTCGGAGAGAAGAACGGGGGAGAGTTGCGCATGCGCAGGTGGTGTGCGGACGCCGACGCCGACGCCAGAGGGACATGCCCCAGAGCAAGAGATGCGTCGCATCTAAAAAATGATTATGGAGGTCCCGTTAATAGAACCACGTACCTTTACGCCGCGTAAGACGCAACCTTACGACTCGGCCATCCAAAACGCCCGACGGGTACGGGGAGCAGATACCATTTGCACATAAAACGAACAAAAGACCCTTCCCTCGGTAGGAATCGAACCTGGCCCCTCGCGTAGTGAAAGTGGCCGCTAACCTACTACGCTATCCCCGCGTTCGGAACGCTGAGCATTTAGTTTGGGTACGTAGCGGGGGCGTTGCCTCTGGACATTGGCTGAGTTGAAGTGGACTTTGACTTCGTCTTTAGCAGCTGAAATTTTGGGCTTTAGGAGGGTTAATTGGGGACTTTGCTTTAACCCAGTTTGTGATGGAGAAAGCTTCGCTTTTTAACAATCTTTCTCTTAAGAAAAAGGCAGACCTAAGAAATTAAAGCTTGTGAAGACCACCAGCTGGTCTGTTTTCTCACTCTTCGCATGTGAATTGCGAGGGGGGCTAAATTTCTCATTTATCAGTGCATTCCTATAAAAATGACTTTTTGGCGCTGACAGAGCCTTTTTTTTCTGCTACCAACTGCAGTTTCTCAGTACTTGAAAAGCTAAAGGATGGCAGGGTGATGAATACAGCTACAAGTAGGAGTTCAGTAATGCCTCGTGTCAGGCCACAAACTTTGCGGAAGTGGACCTATCCCCAAGGCTGTACAGAGAACAGAAAGAGGGTCCTCGACTTTCTTCTCTGCTACATTCGAGAATCCAGCATACAGGACCACCTCAATCCACTCCCCCTCTCTTCCTCTAACTCTCCTGCCCCAACTCCACCTCCGGCGATGACCAAAGTCAATGCAGGGATTGTAATTAAGTTTAGTAAGTACATACCACAACAACAACAATGACGAAAAATTTGGGCCTCATGAACAAAAGCTTCGGGTTAATTTCGGCCCTCTGGGCACCTTTAAAATGCGCTGCAATCTCGAAAAATGTGGGGGCTCTGGTTTTTCTCAAAGATTAGAACAACGGCCTTATCGACCGAGATTCAACCCTCGCCCTTGGGACCAGCCGGGCAATGCCGTTGCTGCTGGGTCACCGCGGGTTTTTGTTTATTGAAATAAAAACGAACGGCTCAGTTCACGGAGCAGAGTTTATTCATTTACAGGATACGTGCTCACCGCACTTAGCTGCCGACACTCTTTATTAGGCGACTCCTTTCACGCTGCGGAATTGGGGCATGCCACGTATACATCGTGACATTCTGACACCTTGCCAGTCGCTCATGTTCGTTGGCGTCATGTGGGAATCTTTCCTTTTTCCCACAAGTAAAAACAAGACTTCTGGTCTGGCTATCCAACGGCACAAATGCAGGTGTGCATTCCGCTTCGAAAAGCTACGAGGCTCTTCACAATACATGTGTAACTACTGACCATCCAGTAGTAAAGTAATTTTAAGTGCGAATGCACTTCTTAAGCGACCCTGAACCTGCGTCCACCGGCGATGTCCGCATAGCATACCCACGTGGGGGATTGGCCAGGAATCTCCTCGTCTTCCTTGGCAACGGGGGGAGATGGGCGCGCGCTGCCTGGCCGCTGACATGGCACATACCCACGTGGGGGATTGGCCAAGAATCGGGCGTGAGAAGGGCTAATGCACCCGCTTAAAGGAGTACTGACACGAAATTTCAAAGCTGAGATCCGCTCTAGCAACAAGTACAACGACAACACAAATAGGTGTCTGTGAATAAATGCATCTTTCTTTCTTTGTAGTTGTGTGTGTGTGTGTGTGATCTCTCTTTCGCGAACATTACCGAACCGCGCAAATTCAACTCGTGCATTCGCACTTTCACATTCTTCCCCTCGGGGAAATGCGGGGAATTTTTAATGGTTATCGACGATCCCGTTACGCCAAGTGTGCACAAAAGCCGGCTTACCGTCGAAACTTGTTGGATCGGTGTTGTAGTAGTGGCTCCAGTCGTTGTCATAGTTGAAATGATCGACGTACCAGGAGCTCGACACGACCATGTGGTAGCCCTTCTTTGCTACCCTAGCCGCGTAGTGTTGCCAACTGGTGGACCTGTCATAATGTTCCGGGGCCTTCCATAGTTCGACAACAGTATTGTTTGGCGCCTGCAGTGTGAACGCGAAGCGAATGACGTTTTCTACACCGGGTCAATAATATTGATAACTGGAATCTGAGGCAAAGAAAAGCAAATTGAGCAAATATTAATCAGTTGCGAGTGACCTTTCGGTTAACGCCATTATGGCGCAAGTGTGGCACGTTTAACGTTCAACGCAAGCTCTGGTTCCCGCCTCATCTACAGAACACGTTGAAGCCACAAGGGTCTCTTCTAGAAAGAGAATTGTTTCTGCTGTCTAG
Organism: Haemaphysalis longicornis; assembly: GCF_048455015.1. Classification (NCBI taxonomy): domain Eukaryota; kingdom Metazoa; phylum Arthropoda; class Arachnida; order Ixodida; family Ixodidae; genus Haemaphysalis; species Haemaphysalis longicornis. The sequence continues at coordinate 57,743,299 of NW_027526460.1, forward strand.
CGATGTATAGTGCAGCCGCTCTTACTATGACGCCATTGTCGATGGGGTCCTGCCAGATCATGACTTTCAAGCCCATCTCGTCCAGAGAGTACAGCGTCGTGTTCACGTAGTGCTGCTCCAGCTCGTTCGCTCTGTCCAGACCATGGTACCGCTGAAAAGCCTCCAGTCTGGGATTTGACGTCCTTCGAAAGAGTAAACAACAAGGATAGACAAGGCATCTTTCAATCACTTGGTCAGAATTAAAGTGACATCTGCTAGGTAAACGCGCCTCTCATCATGAAAGCTTAAAATAACATCCGTATAACGAGTGTAACAGTTGGTGGGTGTACGTGATTTCCACTTCCGTCGGAGGAGCCTCACATTGTCACATTATTCTGTTGCCCACCCCTACTGCAAGAGTGGAAGGTCAGCTATAGCGTCGGCACGTGAAACCTCAGTCCCTCCACTTGTTAAATGTGTCCTTCGTACGCGTTGTACGCGTGTTTTTGTTTGCGTTTAATTTTTACGTTTTTTATGCTTTGTTTTCTATTAGCATCGTTAAACCCACGTTTTGGGCCAAATGAACTTATTTTGAACCCTGGACTATTTGCCGTGTTTTGTTTTGTCCTGTTTAGTCATGTTATCCCCTGGTGGCAATAACACAGAAATCTTGGCTATTCTGCACCAATATTTAGGAGTGAGAACTAAAAATGAGAGCTCTTATAAAAGCAAGTGAGGTGCTTCTATTATTGAGAAAAATAACAAATTATTTCGTTCGATTGACTGGGAAGAATGTTCCTGTGATTATGAGACACCGTGTCGGCATAATACCAGCATGCGTAGTAGACCTCGTCCATGCCAAGGTGCACGTAAGGATCAGGGAACAGCTTCCTAATTTCCAAGAGAAGATTGTGCACCAGTTGGTAGGTGAAATTTCTCGTCGGGTCGAGGATCTCGAAGGACGCAAATCTCCCGAATGCCGCTGTGCCTGGTTCGTTGGTGGCGTAGCAAGGCGTCAATACGTCTGCGAATAGAGAAGAGTGACACGAGTCTTCTTTAGCACGTTTCTGTCAGCGACGTAATCACCAGCCGCATATTAAGTGAAATTCAAAAATCTCTGTTGAAAAGAAGGTGATCTTGGCAGCTAGCAAATATATTTTCATCGGAATAGTGAATACCTAAATGATAGCCCGAGGATTTTGATGTTTCTTGAGTTTTACTACAAAGAATGAGTAGTTACTAAACCGAGATAGAAACAGAGGTGACAAATACTTTTTTATCAGTCGGCAAAGGCTACTTTTGTAGTAAAAAAGAGCAGCGAATAAGCATATTTGTCTCGTGGTTGTAGATTTATGGTAATTCAGCTTCACCTATGGGCAAAGAGATTCATCATTACCATCAGCGCCATTTCGATGCACGATTGACTAAGAATTTCGTAAAGTTGCGATACCAAGCAACATTCAAGTCTCATGTCACTTTGTAAACTCTTGTGGCTTCTCAGAAAAACGCAGAGATGTGTAAACAAAACGCTCTTGTAGTACTTATGGCCTTCCTAGCTAAAGGCAGATAGAATAAACATGTTGCTTGCCACTGCAGCATTGTATCTAAAAGAACGTTCCATGAGAGTCTACGTCACCTAGTTCCGGAAAGTACCGCAATCAACACCGCCCTAATGGAAAAAACAAAATGTAGTCGATCCCTGTTTAAAAGGCATCGGTAAAACACGAAAGTGAAATGTGCCTTCACAGGATCATCTGAATGTTTATTGTGCACCGATATGAACTTGCACATTCCTACTTATATTTAGTCGGTATGGGACCATTAGAGGCATCAGCATTACACACTGGATTACACGCGCCGGAGCATTGCGTAACTTTTATTGAAACCCCAGGCACTCGCAAACCGTGCGAACGACACCTAACGGGTCGTCAGTGGATCGTTTGGTGAAGTCACGGTCTGCTAATGGGAAAGGAGCAGGATTTTCGGGTAGGCGGCAGTCTTGTGGGTGTTCTTGGCGAGCGACGTCTTGTTGGCGGGTTGTTTCGGCAAAGGTGCGACCACTTCGTTCTTGCCCCGTGGCGCGTACGGCCGACGCTTGCGTTGCGAGGAGCTCAGCTTGTGGAACGCGAGAGGCAGAGTTCGTAGCTTGGACCGCGAATGCGTGAACGCGTGCGGCTTTACGCTTTCCGTATGCGCGTCTCTCGCCGCACCAAAGCAGTCAGGAGAGCGACATTCGCCAGTCGGCGTCGTTTCCTTTCTGCCTTAATGAAACAGTTCTCTTACGCGGGGCCACGGTGGAGAAACCATGCACGCGACCGTCACACCCGCAGCATAGGCGGCGGATAAATGGTCCAGCTTACGCTGCTACACGCTGCCCTATCGAGGCGGCAACCATCGGTGTTCATTATCATTACGACGCACTACTTCGCTTCACCTCTCCTAGACGGCAGCACCATCTGAATGGGCAATGTTTAAGAAAGGATATAAGGTGGTTTCTTAGACCTACACAGGCTTGAGTTTATACCCCGTTGGCGGAGCGTTCACAGCTCCTGTTGCGGCCAGAGTGATCGTGGGCTCGAATTCTAGCGCCACCACGTCAATGGAACTTTTTCTGGCGATGTCATTTGCGTGACGGATATGACGTCGGTGAGGTCTTGCTGTACCCCGGCATAAAATATTAATATTTGTATCTGTATTTGGGGGAAAAGGCCATTGTGTCGGCAAGGTGGTACAGAGCTTAAGATTGAATACCTAAACAGTAGCGCAAGAATTACTTGGCGTCCTCGTCTTTACCCCAAAATACTGCTCCAAAGACAAAACAGATTAGTCAAACACCTTTGTTTTTAGTGCACTATGACTATGCTTCGGTTGCCGAAAGAAAAAAAAAAACGTGCTATGGGAACGAACTGAAAATATTTGCCTTCTGGCTGCAGTTTTCAGTTAAATAGCTCCAACTGTCGCGCAAATGTAGTGGTCATCCCTGTCATTGTTCCGTACCTTTTTGGTGCTGAATTGGGCAAAACTTCCGTACGTCTCGTGCTGCAGTTTGAAGCATTGAAGCTTCGCACGCAAATACGGCTTTGAGTAATCAAAATATACAGGTGGTACGTACAACCTTGCCCGTGATAGGTCAACCAGTTAAACCTGCCGCTTCTCAGTGAATCGTCCTCAGAACAAATTATGTCAAAGGACTTTATCATCGACATATAGACAGCGTAATCTTAGCGACCAATTGTCACATAGTGTTTATTGGGAAAGTTTTCATAAAACATGGGTTGCAGGCAATTTTGTGACGAGCATTCTAAGAAAGCAAAGAACGCCGCACGCGCACAAGGAAAATGCGCCTAACCCTACCGATACAAAGCTTTGATTTGAAGCAACGTCGTAGCGTTATTGTGACTGCGGCGAACATGTCCCTCGTGTTCAGGACGTGGAACAAACGAGGCAAGGACACATTCGAGCGCATTGCGCACACCACGACATCCGCAACTTCGAGACAGAATAGTGGGAGGCCAGGAATTCCTCTCGAGAGCAACTGCCTCAGAATGGCGGTGAAAGACCACGATCCGCCCAGTGCGCCATGCGTCACGAGAGAGGGCTTCCTGCCCCTGCCGGACGAAAAAAGACAATTGAGATCACTTCATTCCCCAATGTCCCTGAAGTCTCCGAGCCGTCCCAACATCCCATGCTTCACCAATACAAATGCCGAAGGTGACGCTCAACGAAAGTACATGCATGCGTGGGTGCCAGCACCGAGGCAGCATCGAGCGTCTCAAAGCAAACAAAGCGCGAGGAACACAAGCCTACGCGTGCCACAGGCAAGGGTGACTCAGCCGCTCCGGTCAAAGTAGACGTCTAAGCACGCGAAGTTAAGGACGTGAAAGAAAGGTTAGAACCACCGTTTGAGTTTGAGTACGTCATGGTTCCAGACCTCATGAAGGTGAAATCGTTATCGGAACTTCTTGAAACCCGACAATCACCAACCGTCACATCGGCACCGGAGGTCGCGCACATGCAGTAGTCTGAGCCGCTTCATTTCCCTGAAAGTATAAAAGCGGAACCACCCTCACGGAATGCTTGGGCTCCGTGTTAAAAAAACAACAACAGAAACGCAGTATCGGTACTTGGCCTTTAACACGAAGAGAAACTTGCCAGAACCGGAAGTTAACAATAGCAGACACAAGCCATGCGAAAGGCTCGTATAGGACACTGCTCACATCACTCCACCAAAGCAACAGCAAAACAGAAAAATGGAGAGTTGCCCGACACCATCTTCAGTAAAGCTGCTTCCAGCCTAAGGGACTACAAACCTTTGAGGAACCTGGGAGCACGGGTCGGTTGTCGCCCTCTTCGCCTTGGCGACGTCAGGCTGTGCAGAAAGCTGCGCGGTAGTGCATGCACAGCTGGAGACAACAGAGGACAAAATTGATCGACAGCTTTACGAGGATTGACCTTATGGACCCGAAAAGTAGTTGTTACGATTGGGGATTTATTGTTCGATGCTCTTCTGTTTAAGGCCAGATACAAACGTTGCAGTCGCGGGAGGATGTTTAATCTCTCCATGGGTATGCGGCCGTCGTAACTATCATCATAAAGAGCAATCGTGTCATTGAAGTTGTTATCCCCGTTTCGGGCAGCCATGGCTCCGGTCTCGCTTCCGTAGTTATTCCATTACATTTTGTTAAAGATGTGATCAGTTGTTCAAACAGTGAAACGGAAGATTATGGTAAACGGTCTGATGACTTCGGTACAAATCCAGCAGGCTGTCTTTAGTCACAGTCTCGCTATGCTCGCAAGACGCCTGAACACGTGCATGCACCGGCCGTCAACAAAATAAGCACCGTCGCGAGGCGCAAAGAAAAAGTCAACCACATGGTTGCGAATGACGCGTAAACGATCCGTGCGCTTAAGGCGGAACCGCAACTCAGTGTAGGGAAGTGTCAAACGCTCCAGGAGCGGCGCATCAGCTCGTAACGCAACCAGGAGTCCAAGCAGTCACTCAAGCTATGCGACGACCTAGCGGGCTCTCAGCGGAAGCACCGTCCTTAAGGAATGTGTTTGAGGAATAAACAGGAAGGGGATCGAGACGCGGCGCCAGCTGAAGCCGTCTAACAGTTGGAAAGTTCGGTTTGCGCGGCAACGTGTGTACCGGAAAATTGAAGGGCTCTGGTTGTGCCCCATAATAGCGATGGTGAACGTTGCGGGTGCGGAGGATGTTAAGTCTCCCGCTGGGTAATGCGCCAGGGATCACCATTATAGTTATGGAGATTCCATTGTAATTAAAATTATCTACCCTGTTTCGGGCAGCTAAGGCCCAGTATCGCTTCCGTCGTTCTTCCGCATCAGGAAGGAACAAAGAATATGCAAGAAAAAGTGCACATGCGCATACGCACTGACCACAAAGGATGACAAGCAACGAAAGCACTGATCAAAAAGAGGCGAAAAGAGCACGTGAACGCAGACGGGCCGGCAAATCATACAAACATGGAGCTGACTACGCAGCCTTCCTTTTCGTGGTACGTGCTCAAAGTTGAACTGACGCACTTGTCATTATCACGGCTAATCTAGAAGGCTTGTACATGCCCTCTAATCGTCTGATTTTTGTACTTGAAGAGCCCCTCGTGGCTAACAAAAAGTGACTTACACGCACGTATTTTAAACGTTTTTGATGGGGAGGCAGATTTACAGATTTGCCATTTTTTATAGTCCCGCCGTGCCCCCTGAGTAGAATATTCAAGCAATGACCCCCCTACCCCACGTACACTTTCCCACAAGACGGGGGCATTCGGTACACTACACATGTTATACACGGCACAAAGGCATGCGTGCTCCTTTTTTGTTTGTTTTTCTTTTCTTTCTCACTCCACCCCTGCTGCTGCCTCTGTCAGTGGATTTTAAGGCTTGTCAAGCTGCCTAGAGTGGCTTTTTCCCAGACAAATCCACCATAAAATTATGTATATTTTATGGAAAATAAAGCAATTGAATTCAATTACATTTGTTTGGGTTGATCTCTCTTTTGTCGGTATTTTTGTTCTTGGTCAACGGACACAGTTAGCCTGTTTTATTTCCCGCTGAGAATATGACTAGCCTACCATATCGGTATCCGACATTCTTCAACCACTGTAGCATCTTGTGCGTATATCGCATGATCTCCAGTTTCTTTTCCCGTTCAGTGCACTGCGTCTGGTAAACTGGCTGCCTGGAGGCGACTAACCCGCACGTAAGCACGTGTTCCCACGGAGTGTTGGGGCGACTTTTTTACAGTGGATCCAAGGCTTGACATAGAGATGGCCCTCTTTTTCACTATTCTTCCCTATTTTTGAGTGCCCAGATGCGTAGTTAAGAAGCGGTTTTACTGATCTGGGGTTGTACCACCGACGTATATGGTTCTCTGCAAACGTTATTCTTAGGTCCAGAAACTGTATACCCCCTCCTACGGTAAGCTCTCTGCTGAACTTAAGCCTTTCAGTATTGCTGCAACTAAGTGAGCAACAAATTCAGACAAAAAGTGTACTTAAAGATACATGGGAAATACACACAGTGGGGGAAACTGTCAGTATACATTTATATCTATTTCTCAAACATTTGTTCAGTTTGGATCTTCAATTTATGATATAAATATGGTTATGGAGTTGGTTAAATGCAGCCGGAACATAGCATCCTTGCCTTACGTCAATAGCTTTTATTGAGACGGCAAATGATGTCAGGCTTTTTTAAATTAAGCGTAGGTATATACAACGGTTTAGAATAATTTGTCTCGAACTGTTTAAAAATATTTGTTTCGCCCCACAAAAAACCAAAGCTGGGGAAGCGTAAACTAACATTTACATCGTATCTTATGTTCGTTGACAGAGTACAAAGAATTGAATCGACCCTATTTATCCGGCGCATGACATAAAATTCATACACTGTGATTCTGTATCGAAGAACAGTAGAGACCAAACCATGCACTACAGTTTTAAGAAAATACAAGGGAATAAAGTATCTAATTCACACAAAGACACAAAACAGACCGAAGGTTCGACAAATGTACGTTAAGTGAGTGTTCCAGGATAAGTCACCTGTAATAAGCGTACCAAGGTATTTAAAAACGGTAAGCTTGTTTGTTTGGGTAAAACACGATTTTGCCCCATTTTAGCACCCCCCAACATGTTTGGGAAAATCGGGTTAAGCCCGATTTCTCCCCAAATTGACCTTTTCAGTGAAGCGATCGGCACAATCGTGGGCTGACGGTCCGCCGTAACACCACTGTCAAATTCATTTAGTATTGGCATGACTCTGCGCTCGCTACCTTCGGCTGGCAAATGCTGTATTTACATTGTTGTGCCTATGTAATGGAAGCTGTGATGTTGAGAGAACTTTACCCCGGCTGAAATACGTTCAACGATCGGACAGGTTTCGAACGGAGATCGACATGGGGCGCATCCAGATGTTAATGTGTGCAAGCAAGGATGTATAAAAACGTTAACCAGCTCTGTGAATAGCATGTGTTATTTATGTGAAGTTGTCAATGCTCTTTACGGTCATCATTACTGATTCATTTCCAAACAAAACGACAAATTTCGGGGAGTATTTTCTAGAAAACCCTGATGTGCCTACGATTTGTACCTTGAAAGAAACACCAAGTTTAACGCGTTAGAGTTGACAAGCTCGTGATGCCTTGTGATAAAACAAACAGAGTGTATTACTTAGTATATGTGTAGACTTCACCCGAAAAAACCCGAATTTGGGAATGGTTTTAAAAAGAGAACCCGATTTGTCCTCGATTATTAGTTGAGAAATGGCACCCAATTTTTACCCACTACTTAAAAAAAAAAAGAAATCCGAAAAAGAACAACCCTAAAATACGGCATATATTCCTGGGGAGAGAAACTAAAAGGTAAGCAATGAGAGCCCTTTACAGACGAAGGGGTATCAATAATAACTTGGCGCAGTGGGTTGTTGAAACAAATCAGCCGAGTGTTAACACGATTGACAGAAATAAGGTTTGCCGAGAAACAATGCATCATTTCCTGAACAGCCTCTTGTAATGTTGATATCGCTACTTGGTAAGTAGGCACCTTGGGCACATTCATGGTGTCATCTGCGTTTTGATATAATGAACCACATGCACAAGAACACAAGTAATTCGAAAATCAGTTAAATAGCAAAAGGCTCAATATTTATCTCTTGGGAACACCGAACAGTATTGGTAGGAAATCACTTCGAAATTTTCCCACTGGGACACACTGGTGTCTGTCAATTAAAACATTTTCATGGAAAAATTATAATATTTCCCGAAACATAACCTTAAAAGGTTTTTGAGCGAAAAAGGGGGAGAAACACTGTGAAAAGCTTTACTGATATCTTGTAATACAACACACATCACTGAGTTTCTAAAAAGAATAGTTAAGCAGATCAGAAAACAATCATCGAATAGTAGTTGTGTGTCACGGCCATCAATAAATCTGTAATGACGCGTAGCGAGCACACCATGCGCATCTAAGAAGTTTGTCATCGTTTTAGCCAATTTTTTTTTCCAATATTTGGATCATACAAAGCAAGCTAGAGATGGGCCTATATTTCTATGTCTTTCTGTGCGGAGCTTAAAAAAAAACTGGTTTACCTAACGCGGTTTTCAAACTAACAGGGATTTTGCCACTGTCTATTGTAGCTTTTAAAAGAGATAATAAAATGTTATTGAATGACTACGCCATAAATTGTGAAATCATTTATTGAAATTCAGTCAATTCCACGGGACTTGTTTGGTTTGAGTCTAAAAAAATACTCTTTACATCGCATTCGGAAAGAAGGTGACACATGCGAAATTCAGTATGTTTTCCGTCGTAGTACACTTCTGTAGAACAGGATTCAATTGTCGAGAAAAACGAGAAATGTAACTATTAAATTTATTTCTGACGCTTTATCTGCCCAAATAAAAATGTGAGAAAAAACATACATTGCGTTTACTATATGCAGGTTCACATCCAATTTCATTTTTTAGTCACCATGCCATTTTCTTGGCATTTCTTGAAGCGAAGACATGGGTCTAGAACAAGTGGAAGGCCAATAACCCGATGAAGGGAGGAAATAAATAAACTCGAGGGTAAACTGCGGACTGGAGGAGAGAAGGGCAGGAGCGGGTGGAGGTCAATGGGAGAGGCCTTCGTCCTGCAGTGGACCTGAGTAGGCTTCTGTTGATGATGACGACGACGTGTTTTTACTGTCTATGCGGGAATTGTAGAACTCGTGCCGGATGAGGTTAGGCTTAGCGAGACTAATCATGCCATTTACGCTGTTCCTTGCTTGTTTGATTTTCATTCTTAAGGCTACACAGATAGGGGCGGGTTTCGACGGGGACCATAACTTGTCCTTTACTTTAATGGGAGCTAATATGTGTGACGTCATTTAAATATTGCTCAGGTATGGTTGTTTTATTGTTATTACCCGAGATGACTTCGATGTCATGTTACTAATTACCAATACTAAAGGTATTAAAAATCGCGTGGTGACGTGTTCTGAGCAAACTCTAGCCAGTCATGCTTAGCGACAATTATAATATTATGACTTGTATCATGCATTCAGTTCTACAAAGATTATGTTAATCTCTTAACTAATTAAGTCTGTAGGCAATTAGAACTTTTATTTGGAGAACAAAATTTTTTTTCTTGTTTTCCTCAAAGGTGCGGCACCCTTAGTCTACTGATAAAGATGAAGACTGTACTGTGAGCATTTACTGATTTATGGACATTTTGACAAACCAGGATTTCTGTTTTCTTATGCGCCTCGTCGTCATACCCTCTGTCCGCTCTAGCTTGTTGTTTTAGATAGCGTCGAACTCAGCGAAAGCGCCACAATGAGATGTTCATCCCAAGTGGTATTCCTGAAGAACTCCTTCCCAAAAAACTAGAAGTTTTCGTTTTGTTCTCAAGGCGCTAGAGGATATTTTGTGTAGTGTCACCAAATGGCGACGTCATGGCCGAAAGGAAGAAGAAAGCGCAGAAGAAGTAAGGATCTGCCAACTTGGAATAAATAACACCAGAATTTGTTTTTACGCCGTCCGCATGTACAGTTATGTGGTCAAGATTGAATGACATCAGAATTTGTTATTACGCCGTCCGCACGTATGTGGTCAAGACAAGAAAGAACCAAACGGCCCAAGGAACGACGCGGCGTGTACTCCACTGATCACTAACCCAACGACTGCATCGACTAGAACAAGGAGGATGTTTACGTGCGTGCGTGCCTGCGAGTACTGTGTGAATCTCTTAGAATAGCCTGTCATCCTAATGCGTTACAATTCATTCCGAATTTGAAGTAAACCATGCTGTTTTTGTTTCATTGACACGTATGACAGCTCATTGGTAAACGACAACTCAGTACGCGTGACCGGTGCAAGCACCGCTCATGGCTGTCTAGGGGTCTCAAACAACTGATATGAAAATAAGATTGATCGTGACGTGTTGGGCACGTTATCAAGCTTAAACTTTTCACGACAGCGTAACTACGTGCAAGTTGATCTGTCAGAAAGAAAAATATTGTTCAGACAAACCCCCCAAAAGTGCAAATCTGAGTCTGTGAAATCAAAATTTCGCCCCAACTGTTGCTCCTTCACCGTATTGAGTTACACGAAGCCGAAAGTATCGTCATTTAAATCATAGATAGCTAATAAGCACGTTCGCAGTAGCTGGAATTCAGTGTACACATTTCTTTGAAACAGTGAAAGCAAGCTTAGCGTAAAGCTGTTTACAAATACCCACGTTCGAGGGAAACAGCATTATGAAAAATGGCAAAGGAGCCTGTTCCCATCTTGCCCTCTATTAGCTTCGTTTTTATTGTCCCCTTTGGTCAATCCACTTTGTAGCTGCCTTTCGGATGTTTCTCTGCCTCGCCTTACTAGGCGCACGTACCGGGAAAGGCCTTGCCGAGGGCCTGCGTGTGACCTGGCGTGTCCAGCTCGGGAATGACGCGTATCCCACGAAGCCGGGCGTATTCGACTATGCTGCGAACATCCTCCGGCGAGTACACGTGTCGCGGCGAATACGCGCCTTTCTGCGATAAAAAGACAATCAGAGCAGATGGTTTTGTTTGCGCTCATTGGTACACCGAGTCTCAAAACAGTGGGCGTATGGGCTTGAACATTTAAGGTTTCCAGGAGGGTAATTTCAGTTGTGAGGAACGCTTAAAGAGAGAAAATTATTACACAATTGCGAAACCCGGATACGTCAGAGGAAGAACTTGAAACCCAAAGAGGGACCTTAAAAATGTAAAACATTCTTACCAGTGTCAGCAAATGAAGCACGAATTACAATAATTTCATAATATTAACACTAACAATTTATTCGTGAATATACCACAAAAATACGTTCCTGCCTTCTATTATTCTAGTGCCAGTTAAACTTCGCCAAGGCTAAGAAGACACACATTTAAAAAGAAAAATTTGTTACTTTTGTCCGTGGAGGCAGTATGGTAAAAAAAAATCAAAGCTTCTTTCTTCAGAGAAATATGGCTAACACGCGAAGCCTCCCACCATCCCACCTGAGTCAATGTCAAAGCCTTAAATACAACTTGCTTCGTTATTGTCTGAATGGTGCAATGGAATGACACCTGCTTCATAGTGCGAGGGACCCAGGTTCGATTCCGAGCCCGAGGAGCGTCTTTTTTTTTTTTTTTGGGGGGGGGGGGGGCTTTGGGGCTTTCTTGCTGTGCGGTTAGCTCCGATCGAGGACGCCATTGGTGAGGCTTAGAAAGCTTCGCTTTAAAAATTAATCAAAATGCTCCTTGTGGCCCTGATGTCTGCTTACGCTTTTTTAGGCGAAAAATGAAATGCCTGAACTCCCCCGGTGATATTTATCAGGCTTCTTAACCGCTACAGAGGATTTGCGCCTCTTCCTTCACTTCCGTTACTTTGTCTTTTCCGCGAACTACTACGACAAGAAAATTGGGGACATTTCACTGCACAGCTTCTCCACAGTTGAAGTTCTTGGTAGCTGGGATGCACCTGTTCTGCGCATGCGCCGTCACGTTTACCCGTCACGCCATATGACGTCGGCGCAATGCTAGGCTAATTCGCGTTTCTCCGCTTGCAGCTGGCAACATGCTGGTGTAGCTTGGTGGGGACACATTCGGCTCCTTTTTTGGAGACCCGGATACTGTACCCATAGAAACCCCAATATACGCAATTTTTTAAACTAAGTGATTTACATAATGGAAGTTCATCCACGTGCATGGTTTGACCCAAAGTCAGACATTTTAGCCTGTGTTCTTCCCTTTTTCCAGTCTCGGCCACTTTCTCACGCAACAGGGTTAACAAAGGGCCATAAAGTCAAAATACAACTGTGTTTAGTTTGAAAGAACGAGGCTTCAGTGCTTCACTAAGTTTCATTATTGGCCTCGAGGACATACCGTGGCGCCACCTACGAGTGACGTCACTTGTAGGACGCCGAATCGTGTTGTCGTCTGCTACAACACATTTCCCGTGCGTATGCGGAAGCGTGTTTTTTTTTGTTGTAGCCACCATCTCGCCCGCTCCTTGTGGATTTGATGCAAATTACCAAAAAAGTTGTCTGTAAACCAAATAATTCGGGCAAGCAATCAGCGACTCGCTTGTTCCCGGCGACGCCGCCGCGTTTAGGTAGTTGCTACCATCGCGACCCACAGCTCTTACATATGCAGCCAGCTAACGCCAATTAAGGATGATGCAACTGATGTCGAGAAAAGTACGCTGTAAATTCATTATGAAATACTTGTGACGGGACATGTGTGTGCAAGCAAACACCTTGTAACACCGACGGAAACGCGTCGCTCACTTGTGATCTCACCGCGCGTACTGCTCGCGTTTGCCTGGTAAATGAATGACTATGCGAGAACGATGATCGGATTGCTTAGCCGCACATCCTTAAAAGTATTGCTATGGTCTGCAGTTTGGCTTAATCAGTGCCTGTTTCCCCTACGATGTTTTTATAGTCATGTCCGGATTTGATTAACGATCACTGCCGTAGCCTGTACTCTGCACGGCTGATGTTTACTTTTCGCTACTCTTCCGCAATGTATGAACGGTATGAACGCGAGTTTTAACGCCTTCGAGCGGGTTTGGACAAGGTTATATTTAGTTTTCATTAGGTGCTCGGCTTGGTAATTTATAATTGCAGTGTGTTTTGTATGTTTACAGTGAGCCGGCATTTCTCAAGCATCAATTTCGAAACTCACGACTGCTCACAGAAGGCGAGGCTGCGTAGGAGGCGAAACACGTCGTTAATAATTTCGGGTAATGGGGATATTTAGAACAGGAGAACCGAGCGCTGGGGGTCCCCAAGAAGTTAGAGGAACCCAAAGGCAACACGCACGTGTGCGACGGGAGGGCCTTCGCCAACAGCTCGCAGCTGGCTACGGATGCACGTAATCGGATGTTGGGAACTTTAGGCTTGGCGTCGCAGCAGATATTTCATCGCCGTTAAAGTTGCGAGTGACAGTCCCTAACAGAACGTTTCACCGCGCTTGGAACTCTGTAAGCGCGGTGATTTCCGTTGAAGCGATCGACAATCAAGATACCTGCACGGCCTCAGCCGATTCTTGCGCGCAAGCATAGCCATCCTTCGGCCGCTCGCCGCACCGTGCGTGAACGGGCCGGCGCTGCCGGGACCGACCTCCGCGGCCGGTCGGCGTAAATCACGGCAGATATTTGAGCATTGCTTTGAAAACCACAGCTGATGACCCTACCTATCAGAAATTTTCATCACACTAACATCCACTTTCACCAATCTGAAACTTCTTTTCCACGACTTGTGTGATTTTAAAAAGCGGCGACAAATTGTTGCTGCCGCGACCTGCGTCGGTTCGAGCCGCACCGTCGCCCGTGCGGGCAGGCGCGGCGGGTGCGTGTGCTTCTGCGAGCAATTAACGCTTCACGATTATACATTTCTTGCAAACAAGGGAAATCTAGAAACTCCACTCGGCGATCGTCATAGTCCACATTGTTGATCGGGAAAACAAGCCGCTGCTTACGCTTCGGTCGCATACACCACCACGCTCATGGTGTTTGCGGATAATCTACCACGGTTGATACGGTTATACAGTCACTATTAGGTCGATCTGCGCTTGATGCACTGAGAATTAACTTCAAACGAAGGAAATTAACACGAAAATACTTTTAGAACGCCCTTCCTAAGCGAAGTGTCACGCGTTGCAAGCCAACTACGCAGCAAGATAGGAACGGTGATCCTACAAGTGACGTCAAAACGATCGCAGCGCCGGCCTCTCCAGTGGTGGGCCTCGCGGACGGTTGTAACCGAAAAACGCAAGAAGCATTGAAAAGCTTTCAAATTTCGCGCTGCAGTGACGCGTTGTGGGCAAGAGGGATGTTATATAGGCCAGCACTAAAAAATTGTTACCAATGTGTTAGCTGCACCTTAGTGGTCAGGTGATGCGATCCAATTGAACTACAGGCCACACTGCAATTGCCCAGTCATGTTTTTCTGGCGGTCGCTTACGTCGATGGCCGCCAATCGCACAAACAAGATTTTGTGAAGTCATGGAAAAGTTAACGTAAAGTGGCTAAAAAGTCGACACTGATTCACAAGTTTATTATCTCTACGATTGGTTGTAGTTTGCGATAAAATATTTAATTGTTACCGGGAAAAAGCAGTCTTTTAAATAAACCAAACTTGTATTCTGTCTTCATCGATCCTATAAGGCTTTTCGTTTTTGACACACCCATGCATGGAATTTCCCAGTGTACCTCCTCACCAAATTCCAGTGTATTCACAGTGCCAGCCAGCTGGTACTGGAAGCTATGTGCCCTTCAGCAAACAATGTCTCATTCATCATCTTGGTTGAGCGGAAAGAACGTATAGACGCAAACACTTCGACCCACCCGAAGCAGTCGAAATGGTTTTCTTTTGCACTATGTCTACATCAGTAATGGGCATACTTCTCTCTCAAAATATTTTTGCGCTTTTCATTTATATAGTGACATCCATCGGATACGTTGACCAATGAAGATAACCGTGCTTACCAAGGTCAAGTTGGGAAAGGCCTCCAGATGGAGAGGCCATGATTGGTCATCCACCACGTGCCAGTGAAGGACGTTGAGCTTGTTGTACGCCATTGCGTCCTGTGTAACGCCAAGGAAACAATGAGTACCGGACGCAAAGACCAAATTTTTGCGTGGTAATTTTCCCTGAGAAGCGCTAAAATTTTAAACAGCCAAACGGCCGGCCATCAGCTTTGACGAGGGATATAATTCCTCATAGTCAAGGTTTAATTACTCCGCAGGTATACATTGAAGAAAGACAACCCTGACCACTTGAACCGTCTATTGAAATGCAGTGTCGGCTCGAGTAGCAACGGAACATTAGCACTTCGCTCAGTCTCGTTGGTAACGATATTTGTATGCCAAGAATTTCGCCGTTCTCAAAGCGAGCACTCCATTGAACTTCCAAAGGTCGGCTTCCGTTTCCGCTTGACCTATATCGTGCGTGTTATTTAGAATCGAAGAGACGTTGCCTCCGCTTGAAAACTGAAGGGCTAAAGTCATAACGAAAGTTACGAAGGAAGGAACAAGAAAAGCGGTATTTCGGTGTTTCAACGAATTATATTCCTCACAGGCAAAGAACTTACATGCTGTTGTGCGATGGGGTTGTGCGTCCGTAAAAGGATTTCGCGTAACTTCGGTAAAAGGGTGAAGCAGAGCATGCACAATCGAGAGAGTTGCCTGCCAGATTAAAGACCGTTGGTGTTTGCCAACACCAGTGCAAATATTGCTCGGGGTCTTCAACCTGCTCATGACTCGAAGATGAAAGCCTAGATATTATGAAAGACTTCCTTACTGCTACACAGTCTTTGCGTCACTTTCGTCACTTTTGTTCATTCGTATTTGGCTCTACTCTGACAAGCAGACTGCCCTCGTTATGCACATTAGTCTACGGCAGTGTAGTACCCTCTAAGCCAAAAAGGAAACGAGCGCGCTAGCTGATGTGATCGCGAAAGTGAGTGCGTTAGTCCCCGTTCACGCACGTACCAGGTTCTGCTTTATGACAGGAACGGGTAGAAAATGCCGCGCAGAGTCTATGAGAATGCCTCGGTGGGAAAAGCGCGGCATGTCTCGGATTTTGCCGCAGTTGATGACACCCTGCGTTTCAAATGTAGAAAGTAACCATAGACCATTAGGCGAGGCATTTCGGGCGTAGAATTCCTACTTGTCAAAGCAGGTGTTTAATTCGTTCGCTAAGTCACCCGCCAGCGGGCAGCGGCTTCTTCCGACAAGCTCTAGGAACTCTATCACCCCCTCACCCCTGCCTCACAACCACCGACGCCCGCATATGGCACCGCCTACAAACACAGAGGTACCACAATCACACTCGTCTACGCTATGTCTTCCCCGCCCTCTACCCATTCAACTGCCCCTACTGCAACTCTCCCAACACCACCAGCCACCCTGTTCAGACATGTCCTCCCGAGCCCCTCCTCACCCCTCTTTCTCCTTCTGCTGAGCATTGGAAGTGCGCGCTACGCTGCGCCCAGCTCGAAGAACAGGAAGCCGTGGTTCTCTGGGTGAAGAGTGCAGCCAAAGCCCGCGGCCTACCGGAATGGGATGACCACCCATTGCTCCACTTTTTGACCCCACTCTCTTCTCCTTTTTTATCAATACACGTTTTCAACAACAACCACACTAGCAAATAAAAAAAAATATGGAATGATTCCGCGACTGGTTTATCGACTAGTTCAACGACTAGCTGAAAAGGCGTGGCGGTAAATTTACTCATGGCCGTCGTAGTAATCAGCGAATGCATTTGGCAAGGATAGATAGTTTTACATTTCCAAAAAGTGGATGTTGTCGATTCGTTGTCACATAACGCTCAAAAACCAATATTTTTATGTTCCCGTGCACAATCGCCTCTGGAATGCCTGCATTCGTTGATGTGCCGCTGTTTAATGTGTATACTTTGTGGTCGCATATGGCGCAATATCATTTGTGTTGATAAAATGTACCAAAAACCAGGGAACATTATTCTTAAAGGGACAGACAACCGGTTTTTGTGCAGTGCATGTCCTCTAGCTCAATAGAAAGGCAGGGTTTTATATGCTGGGGTAACGGCAAGATATTTCTAAACAAACGGGGGGGGAAATGTTTTAAAATTTGCACTAAAATATTTCAAGCAAGAAAGGTGGCGCCATGTAGTGGCTAAATGTGACACCACGTTACGTTTCCAAGGAGCTCAGTCTTTTTCAACGCGTTGTTCAAAAACCCCATAAAAGAATAGAAAAGGTTGCAAATTGTGGTTGTTTTAGCCAGGGACAAGTTTTTATATAATTCTTTTAATCTCACATGCATTTGAAAGTATGTTGCCGCCAAGCTGTCATGGTTGCCAACATTCCTTTTGACGAGACATCTAAAAATTCTTATTTCAAAAGTTCAAGGGCACTATCAGCAAAACCGTTTCGGGTTAAGGTGTTAAGGGACGCGCCTTCATTTGAATGGAGAAACTATATTCGACAAAAATCGGTTGTGCGTCCATTTAGGTTTCAGGAACACTGGCTTTATTCAAAAGCGTTTAAACGATTCATAAGACATTTCGCGGCCTATGCGGGTGGCATCGTCGGTGACAGAGGATGTGATGCGTTGTCATCAAGTGATCAACGAGGCGCACAAAACTTCAAAAATTTGTCTCTTTGCACAACCGTACCTGTCCTTGTGCATTTATTGCGATACCCGATGCCACATACACTGTCAATCGAAAAAAAGGCCTACATTTTTTGCTGCAATATTATTTGTTCAGGAAGTGTCTGAAGGTATGACAAGGGCTCTCATACCTTTGTGTGTTAGGACGGCTTTCAAACCTGATTGCACACTCGCAAACCAGCTCCCGAAACCAAAAGACCGCGTCCCAGCAAATGATCAAAGTGGTGTCATCTGCGAAGTTGCATGCCAGGAGTGCGACGCATTGTGCATCGCAGAAACTGGAAGGCGACGAGGAACACGATCCGCGGCCTCCACGATCATCCTCGCACGCGTTTGGTCAGCGCGTGCGGGGTGATCATGGAGGCCATGCACGAACGAAGGAGCATGGCAGAGACGTTTTTGAGGCTACAATGGGTACACGGGCAGATAGCACTGGTCGACCGCTGTTTCAAAAATGGTTATGTGTTTGATAATCCTAACACACCAAAACACTACCACATGAACAATGATGGGGTCCCCGATAATTTTTGGAATCATGGTGTATTCGCCGTGAACCAAAAAGGTGTAATGTTAACTTGGCACCCGACTGGAAGTTTACGGTGGGCTTTATAAATAGGTTGTTTGTATTTCATACGGGACAGTTTGTTATGATGATACCATACGCATAGTTGGCGAAACGTCTAATGAATTGGTTTAACGCTGTTGGGTAGAGCCAGGGTTTATAAAACGGGAGAATCATTTTTGTAGTTTTATTACATTTGTTTTGCTGGGCTATGGTACTGTTATGCGTGCAGGTGTGTGGATTTTTGTTGTCTTAACCGCGTTGTGAAAATGGTCTGCGCAAGTTTTACCCAAATTGACCTACTTCGCCTGGCTCTCTAAGCCACCTTGTTTCCTCGACGGCCAAGGACACTTTCCCAAATTAGGCTTTTTTCAATTTTTGTTGTAACCCGGGGATACATTAGGCGATAGTGTCAGTTTGTTTGACGCCTTCCGTAATATTACAAGTCTCTAATACACTTTATGTAAGCGATACTTACGTAATTTAGGAGCGGGTGTGCTTGCACCATTTGGCTGAAGGTTTCCAAGCCTGGGTAAAAGAAGCAATAGGCTGGACAGTTACATAGGACATTATTGCTTGAATGAACTTTAAAGGAAATTGGCCCCCAGCCCTGGATATCTACAATAGCTAGAGCGCGAGAAGAAACAAGGACAGTAGAAAGACGACGGGACGAGCACTGACCTTCAAATAAATTTATTTGGAGGAGGCTTTTATACGCACACATCATGTTAACACTAATTAAAAATGGGCGCCGAAGAAAGTTATTTCTTTTGCAGTGCGCAGCCAGAAGTGGCGAAGACCGGAGATGCCGAGCGGAACGCGTTCCGCTCCCCGCTAGCAGACGACGCTCGCTTTCCTAGCGCAACTCGCAACCGCAGCGCCGCGGTGGCGAGAGTCGCGGCCGGCCGCCTTCTCTCCACGGCCGCGGCGGGGAGATACGGAACTGAAACTAAAGCGTGGCAAACTGTTCGCATGGCGACGCAGTGAAACATCCCCCTCGCGAGGGGCACGATCAAATACAGAGCATTTCCGGGGGCGCACGACGTTAAGTAGTTTGCGTTACGTTAATGTTGTTGCACTTGTGGCAACTGCTGACGAGAGAGCGCTCGTCAGCAGTAAAAATGGCAGCCTCGGCGCACATTGAGTCCGAGAGAGGGGAGAGAGTGTCCTTGAAACGTGCCTGGGCGCGCTATCGAATGTTGATCGCGCCGATAGCGAAACGTCTGAGCCGGGCATGTCGAGGCGAGCGATGCGGACAACTACGGACGCCAAGAACGGGTGACATCGTGAGTTAAAGAAATGCTCTGCATTTAAAATATATGATAAAAAACCGAAAAAATACCCACAAAGTCTGACAGCACAGCACCACGTCAACACGCGTTCACGCACATGGTACAATCTATAGAGAGGCCAAGTCATGTCGTACCCAATGCACATCCCGTGTTAGAAATGAGAATCAGCAGCCATGCAGTGTAAACTGCCTCCAACAAAAAAACTGCCTCCAACGAACAAGTCGGATCCAAGCGGTCGTTACCCACTTCACTTGGTTGAGTGTCACTGGATAACATACAGAGTACCATCAATGAGGAACGCAAGGAAGCGACGGCGGCAATTTTGGTATTGATCAGTGTTGCCATATTGCCGTGTCTGCGGCTTCACCGCAAAATTTGAGGTGGTCATTTGTAAACAACACTGCCGAAGACGCAGCGACACGGCATCTTTGGACACAATTCTGCCGCTGAAATGCTGCCACACGCGTTATCTTCGATTCGCGTTCGGAACGACGCCAGTCACGCGCAGCCGCTGAGCAGGGAGGACCAGCTGAGACTACCACATTTGACCGACAGAAAACGCATAAACAACAAAATAGCGGTAACCATGTACCGTCGAAGTCTAAACAAATGTCGCGTGATGTGAACGGACAAATGGTCACGGCGGCGGCACGGAACAACCGGAGAAAAGAGTGCCGATACTCTGTAACCTTATCTAGTGACACTAAAATATTCGTATCGGTGACGGAAAGCACCCTTAGGAACAGGAAATCTCGCCATTGTAAGGATGGGCGTGATGGACGTCCTCAGGAGAGCGAGACGAGGAATTTTGCCATTTCTCCGCACATTCGCGGTTGTTTCACGCTTTGAAAAACTTCACCAACCATGTACACGTAAAGATAGCTCTTAGCGCTCCCGACAAGCTCGTGAAATTTTCAAAGGACACTACAAAGGCAGGCGCGAAAAAGCTTGGATGGTCCGTAAAGCATCGTATGCAGTACGTCCCATGTGGAGAGCGTGTTGTTTTTTGCATCCCGCTAAAGAAATGTGGTTCAGTATACGTCGGTCAAACTGGCAGATGTCTTAATGACTGATTGAGGGAACGCGAAAACAACGTTCGAATGGGAATGAGTCTCCTAGCCTTGCATTGCAAATCTTGCGGGTGTAAAGCTCAGCTTGACCTTTGCAATGTGATAGTTAGGAGCGGAAACCAAACTGCGCGAGAGATAATTTAAGCACGTGAAATTGACAGATTGGGTAGTAAATGTGTGAGCAGGGCGTTATTCACGTTGTCCCCAAAACCAATTGGTTTTCTTTCTAACACGTGTTATACATAGGAATACGACATAACTTGCTATCGTTATACCTTGTGCCAAGTACGTGAACACGTGTTCATGTGGTGGTGTGTTATCAAAAGTTTTGGGTCTGTTATTAGGTTTTGTTAACATAATGGGTGTGTAGAAAAAGTGCAAGTTTCCTCATAATAAACTCAGTTGCAAGTCAGCGCTCGCCACGTCGCTTTTCTTGTGAGCTTGTTTCTTCTCCTGCTGTAGCTGTGCTAAAATGAACTGCCAATACGGCCAACAGCACACCTTGCTCAGGACATCACTTTATAGGAGTTGTCGAAAGCCAAAAAGAAAACATTTGTACCGCACCTGCGTGTTGTTGCCAAAACAGCGGGACATGCGATGCCATTTCTGGTGCCATGCCAGACACAGGCCCCCCTGGGAGCTAGCTGTTTTAACACTACGCCATTACATCATCTTTAATTAACACATGTGATGCTGTTTAAACTTTGCTTATTCCCATATATACCCAAAAACAGTAGCTACACCAGTTTCTGTAGCTCAACTCTCAGAACAATTCCAGGTCATCGGCATTGCATCCCATCAGCTGCATAAATATTTTGTGTGTTTCACTCAGGAAATATTTTTGTTTTGTGTTCGACCACTGTGCTCTGATGTTTCAGACGTATGATGATAACTAGCATTGTTCAAATTAGTACCATGTTTACAAGGCATATAAAGAACGATCCATGTTTCAAAAACCTGAAACGTTTTACAAACATGCAAATAGGACATACACGTTTTAGGCAGTGTGGCAACAAAAATTAATTTCTAACAGCTGCGCAAGCAGCAGCACCGACCTCAGAAATTTTCCAAAAATATCCTTTCCTTTTAGGGCGTTGTTCTATAACTACGCGTCTTCTGTTTGCATGCGGTAGTCATAGGGGTCACAGCACCGCCGTTGATGTGACTAGTCTGAGGTTCAGCACAGATGGGTTAGGTAAACGATTTGAATAAAATTGCAAACGAACTTAGGTGACTTGTTGAGTTTTAACTGATATAGTTAAAGCACATTGACTCAGTACAACAATGTTTAGGGTAAGGGATGACCAGTCACCGCTTGTACACACGTAAGTGCTACTCGTAATTACATGGGGGTCAGTACGGCCAAGGACTGTCAATGACCGCGTTGTTACATGTGGTTGGCACACTTACACTGGAGGCAAGCAGCGGAGCAAAGTGCAATCACCTAAATTTAGGAGCTATGGCAAGTGAACCCTCGCTGAGTTTGCCTCATGGCGCTGTTTTTCTGGGCATACGATTTCTACACAGTTTTTACGATGTTATGGTCTTGCCAAAAAATTTGACGACCGGTGGTGCCGAAGGTCGGAAGCTTTCTCTCAGGTGTGGTTATTTTATTGTTATGCACTCTGCTTCTGCAAGCCGATTTTAGTACGGCGCGCGCAATGCTTCACTGTGATAAGTACTTACAACCTACTCTAGGTTGTGTTGCAATGCCTGTCGAGCAAGTACAGTTTCGTATACAGCAGGCCAAATGCATCTCTGCGCTAAACTTTGTGATGTTGAAATTGTAATTATGCATGCCGTTCAGGACACTTTAATGTGCCAAAAATTACATATAAGATGACCTCCTCAAGCGCAGTCTTGACCATGCGCTTACTTAGTTTTCACTGCCAATACTCGGGATGTTCGTGGCAAGCGTTGAACAAAGACTAGGGACGCTGCTATTTCTTTACTTTCAGGGATTATATAGAGGGTGTTAGTGTCAAGCAGTAACTGCTGGTCTTTGTTGGGACACGAAGACGTTCGTTACACTTTGGCATTATCTTCAGGACTTGTTCATAAGTTTGGCGAGAAGAGAAAATCGTGACACGTTCGCGGGAAGCCGACTTGGTTTTTGTTTAAATTCAACTGGTGGTTATCTGTCACTGGTAATTCTTAAAACATTGGGCGCCTTAAAAGGCGATGAGGGGTTTGCAAAATCTACAATTGCATATAAAGCACGCAATAATCTCAGAATACCATTTTGTGCCGAAGACAGCTACATCTTTCAGAAGCTTGATTGAAATTTTAGTCGGCATCAGAGGAAGATAATGTCCGAGTTTGCCCATTAAAACCCTTGCTACTTATGTAACATCAGCAGATTTTGGTTATCCCCTTTAAAATCATCTTGTTGGAATAGACATGCAAATAAAGTCACAAACGAGATGCCGTGGTTAGAGCTCATCCAGGCACTTACCCCGCAATGCTCCCCACACCGTCTCAGACTTGAGCAAGGCGTCCGCGGTTACGGGAATTTTCAGGAGATCTGCGAAATAAAATAACCGCGTGCATGTCTGGTTTTCTCTACTTTTATGCAACATTTTGAAAGAGAGGCCAAAACATACCGAGGCGTTATCCACAAGGCGGGATTCTTGTAGTGAATACCAAGTAAGGGTACAAGAGTTGCTGACATGAACGCTTTAAAGTAAATAACTGTCCGAAGTAAAATTGGGCTGGTTAGAGGGCAAAACATATATGCTTCCCAGAGAAAGAGTTTTATAGGAACGCTAGGCGTGCTCAGTATGTAGCAATATAACCTAAAAAGAAGTATTATTCCGCCAAATTCGGAACATTGTGCAATGAGATACATTATCTGATTTAAGCCTTGCTTCTCTCTCCACATTCCGAGATGGCCTACACATAAAACAATAGCTACCAATAGTAACGTTCATCGCCAATGGTTTTTAGTCAGTAACATTGGTTCTTGGGCGGAAACCACCAAAATACAGGGAATTACGCATGGTTCTAGGAGCTTGAGATTACACTTTAGTGGTTTATATCCACCAGTTCCAAAAAGAACAATTCCAGACGATGCTTTTCAGTACAGTGCCCGGCCGGCGTAAAGGGAAGTGTACAAATTATTTGCATTTAATATTTCGCCTACATACTCACTATTTTTAGTTAAAAATATTTTAATCTAGAGGCAATAATTCTCAGAATGTGCGCAACATCACCTCAACGAAGTGTGTTTTTAGGATGTTTAAGAAATACCCCCCCCCCCCCCCCCATGATAACGTTTAGCATTACGCAGCAGTTTTAAATACAACCCATGCTACCCGCATGATTTCATTTTAACCCGCGCAAAATTACTGGTTCCGCTGGTTTGAGAATATTGAAATTTGTAATTGCATTCGCCTATGTACTATATTGCCCTGCTTATTCATGAAAAATGGCGGTCAGCCTTTTCTTGATAAATTCATCGTGTGCATGAAATGCAAAAACAGATATTCGAAATCAGAATGCTGGCAGGCAATGAAGCGACAAACATTTTTTTAGAGCACGGAGCTTCTATTTAGTTTCGGTCAATACCGCAATGTGGGAATTTCTTCGGTGCAATTTTTTCACTCAATATGGCTATCCTCGTCATTCTAGCAAGGTGTTGGTAGCAAAGCCAGCCACAGTGCTGTCGCTATCTTCAGCCGCAAAAAAATGAACACGCGGTGCTAAATTTTGCCTCCTCATCTTGCACTCACTGTGAAGCTTCTGCAAAACTTGAAAAGCACACCCCAGGACTATACAACCGAGTATTCGCGACCGAGTGTTTATATAATTACCGCTTTGGAAGGAATAACGCGTTGGTTTAGTGCCTAGTCCAGAGTTTACTAACTGCCCGGCGCGTCTTGTATTCCAGCGTTGCGTAAAAAGCGTCCTTACAATTCTTCCGTTCCGCATGCACATATGGCGTGGCTAGGGGGAGTGCTAAACGCATTTCAGGGCTAAAAGGTCGAATATGCTTGAGGGGTCCTGACCACCCGCAGGAAAACTGTGAATAAGGAAGTAGGCTTACGTAAGCATGGCGTCTACAAATTGCGAGCGACGCACCGGGGCTTTCCTGCAGAATCTACTAGATTCTGCGGGAGCAAGTGAAATTGTTGCTTAATTTAGCAAAATTCTGCGCAGCGAAGACACTTTGCGTTATCAAGGTCACCCATACGATTTCTATGCCCACAACACGTACGCGCTGAGTAACACGTCGGCCTGCGACGAGAATACAGGCGTATTAGGGAATGTACGAAACTAACAAAAAGAAGTATAGGCCTAGAATGCGAAGAAAACGAAACACAACTATAATATAGTTTACGTAAAACTTCGTGTTAATGCTTCTGTGGAAAGGTTGGGAAGGAGCCATTCTATTATTATTTCGCTGAAGACGCTTCCGTATACTTCCTTTCTTCGGATACCTGAAGGAATGACTTGATTGGGGGCTATATTGCAGTATCTGCTTCCAAAACTTTCCTTGATTTTCTATGGATGTTTAAGGTATCTGGAATTCGTAATGACAAAGGGACGTTTCCGGAATTGCTAATAAATTAGTAGTAGTTCCTTTCCTTGTAGCTCAAAAAGACTCTGGAACACTTCTGATAAACGCTTTCACTCTTAACTTCACGTTAGAAAGCACTGCGAAAGCTAAAGTTATCGCCAGCATGGAGCGGCACTGCGTTATTTGCTCGTCGTAGCAGATACGCCTTGTGTTTCTGCTTTGCTTTTATGGCTTTCTTTTTAAAGCGCCTATCGAACGCGTTCGTTGCTGCTACTGAAGAAAAGCCGGCCAATAGCCGCTACACCGCTGTACTGACGTTATCACAGCGGTCGAAGAACGCCAAGACCGCAAAGAAAGAAAAATCTATTGAGCAAGTTTCTAAGTTATCTGATGATAACAGAGCAGTAATTTCTGGCTGAGGTATTTGCGACAACCAATTATAAGTATTATATGTGTTGGTTGATTACGTTCTGCAAGCATTTCCGATTTCAAGAATGTTCAAAAGAGTGGTCTTTAAAACAGCGAGAAAAATATACCAGTATAGGCAACCCAGCCGATTAACTCTGCTGCTTGAGCAATCATGGAATCCGAACAACTCCGACAGATTGGCATACCGTCGGTATGACGCTTGATCGATATAGTGCTGGCCTAAATCGACTACAAAAGGGCGGCAGTTAAAACGGGAATGCCAGAATGTGCCTATTCCTTGGATTGATATTGTAGCACAGCAGACACTTGTGGCCGATGCCAGTTCAATGTGCAGCCTCGCGTGTAGCTTAACGTGACGAACCTACACCAGAGCTGTGAGTCACCCCGTAGTGGATGGTTCCGGATTAATTTTGACCACATGGGGATCTTTAACCAGCGCCGAAAGCTCGATCCACGCATGTTTTCGCTTTTCGGCTCCATCAGAAAAGAATCCCCCGTGACCGGGATATAACTGCCGCCCTTGGGCTTAGCAGCACAACGCCTTAGCCACTGAGCCACCGCGGCTGGTCCCTTTTTAATTATTGCAGAAAACGCTCACAGCTATGATCCTAAAAGAAATGATTGCCATGCCCAGCGATTCAACACCGAACATCTATATATCTGCCCCCATGGCGTATAAAGTAGTTTCCCCAACACTGGCAGCTCAAGCGAATTCTGGCGAAGAAAGCGAAGGAATGTCTGCCTAGGAGTTCAAAGTATAGTTTCGCTGTGGCGTAATCTTTATCATCATCCTGCTAAAGCGTCAGTGGAGCCGCACGTGCACTGGAGTAATAAAGCGTGAATAGCAGCGTTTGATGCCACTCACAGCTTTCATCGGCTCCAGGCGACGGGTATCCACAGTGCCGGCTGCCAGTTCGCGCCACCACTACACGTAGTCTGGTCAGCAGATTCACTTTCGTGGTCATCACTGAGTTGACTCCGCCGTCGTCGTAGCTATTCAGCAAAGGCGCCACCGTGCTCCACTGCCCCAGACGTTTGTGGTAGCGAGAGATGGCTCGTTCCAACACGTCGCAGTCACAATTGGATGTGATTCGGAACTCCCGAGGGTCGAGCATACGCACACGTGACGTGTGCAGCTTCACGTGCAGCGGGGCGGGCCACAGCTGAGGCAGGGGTAGTGGACCTGTCTGCGGGTTTGACTAAACTTAGTTTTCAATGTTGCGAATAACTGAGACGCACTTCTAGGAGGCACAATGACTTATTTGCAAGAAGACTCGAAACTTTTAGTTGGAGTAGCCCCACGTATCGCTAGGTATACAAGAAGCAAAATAGCAGCACTGCGCAGGCAAGTCACGAGAAAAAGAAATTGATCATATTGCGGAAAAAAGAAACTTCCAGAAATAACAGGGCGAAGCAACTTTCGCCATGGGTTGACTCCATCATATTCAAAAGTGTTGACGAAAAGTGACAACGTTTGTGTTTGTTTCAGAAAAATTGCTCGTCTTGCAAGACGTAAAAACAACACTGAACGTAAAAATCGCGAAGTGGCGGTGTAAAATACGAACCAATGAACTTGCTCACAAGGCAAGAGCCTGCGGAATACTGCAACCTCACTTTCGTCCCAGTGTAATTGTGAAGAAATGTACATGGCGACTGCTCTTGCCAAATAGGATCAGCAAGTGTCCCCCAGAACGAAGTTGCGAGGAGTCTCCGATGGTTATCAAGTCTGTTGCACATTTTTTTCCAAACGCGCACAGCCCGCTTAAACTATGCGAGCCAGATAAACCTTCCGCATAAACAGTGTTTTCTGCACAGTCGAACAGAATTTGTCGATATCAGAAAACCATTTCTCGTTTAAGGAGGAAGATTACGAGTGCGGATATTCCAAGCCAAAAAACGTTTTCATCATCGCCGTAATGCGAAGCTTTCCCGCTAATCTACTAGATGAGGATTTCGCCGAACCGTATGGTGTAACGCCGTATCAGTGTTATTCTGTTAATTGCGAATAATTTACGGAATATAACTCATTAATGACAGAACGCTCTATATAAGCCTGAATGCATACTGCTTCAGTGCGCGTTGCAACAGATGCTGCCACCTGCGGGGCTTACATAGTTGGAGTACGCACGGAAAGGAACGATTCATAAAACAGTACCTCAATTACTTAGAGCGCAAGAGCTAGTTGGATCGATGACAAGAAGTGCAGGCGTGTAATCTGAAGTAGAACGGACAATTTAACTAGTTGGTACTTGTTCATCTTGGCGTTGAAAGCGCTCTCAAACAGGGACGAAGGCAGAAGGATGAGACGAAACGGCGCCAACTCGCAATTATTGGTTTATTGATAAGAAACAGAAATATATACCGACCAAGTCTCACGTGGTGCGTTCTCAATCCTACCACTGTGAATCCTACAGTGGTATACGCTATCGGAAATGACAAAAAACTCATTTAGTTTCGTGCATAGATGCGTCGATTGAGACAAAACACACCCCTGCTTCACTGCTCGTCCTTCTTCCCAGAGTGGAAGGGCTCATTACTTTTTGTTGACGATAGTGCTTTCTGTTAAGATTTTTGTTCAGGGTGAGGGGCAGTGCTTTTTAATGCGAGAAAAAAGATTGTGACATCAGTGTGTGTCAGCAGGCTAATATAGGGTGAGTGCTTTAAGAATAGTTGCGTAAGTTCAATTAAAGTTTGTGTTATAGCAGTCCGTTGTGGAGGAAAGAGTAACGTGTGGCAACCCCTCTCACTCAAAATCTCGCCCACCCACCCGCCCGCTTGCCTGCCGGTCTTCCTGCGTGCCTGCCTGCCTGCCTGCCTGCCTGCCTGCCTGCAAGCCCGCCGGCCTGCCTGCCAGCCTGCTAGCCTGCCTGCCTTCAAGCCTCTAAGCCAGGCGGCCTTCAAGCCTTCCAGCCTGCGTGCCTGCAAGCCTGTAAGGCTGCTTGCCAGCCACCCTCCCAGCCTGCCAGCCTGCCAACCTGCCAGCCTGCCTGCCAGCCTGTCTGCCTGCGTGCCGGCCTGCCTGCAAGCCTGCCAGCCTGCCTTCCAACCTCCTTGCCTGCTTGCCTGCCTGCCTGCAAGCCTGCCTGCCTGCCTGCCTACCTGCGGGAGCAGATGAACACGCTCTACTAAAGCTGCTTCTGCAGTGCTAACACCATAGGTGCAGTTAAAAGCTGTGAGAGGAATGAAGCTTACCCTCAGAGCCGTGATGTTTTCGTCTTCAAGCCATCGGGGTCTACCCTGAATGAAAAAAAAGGTCACTGTGTATTTCTTTGCAGACAAGAGTTTCTCAAACAGGTTATTATCAGAGAACACGGATCTCCTCAGCCGCCGCACAGCTCAGGAGGCAGGAACTCTATCGTCGACCTACCGTCGACCTTCGTCGACTCAATTAACTCTACTCGAATGAGCAATGTTTGCAATGACTCGTAAGAAACATTCTCCTCGGCCAGAGCACACTCATCTAAGCGCGTTTTTGTCATTTCCAGCCATAAAAAGATAAATTAGGGTGCACTTGGTCGCTGTGCACACCGGTATGCCGTGGAATGAAGTGGCGCTAAACACCTCTCCGTCAAGAACGCTAATCCCCCTGCTGCTCGTGGCTGCCCTTAAGAATTTTGTTGTTCGAGCTACTTATGCATATGCCTGACCAGAAAAGCCATCGGAATACGCACCATGATCGCGCTGCGCCTGATGTAGAGAGCGACCAGAAAGACGGCGAAGATCTGAAGGCCCTTCCAGGCGACGTTAAAAAAACGCCTGGGCACACAGCGGTGCAGAATCCGAGGGGGACGCTGCGTGCGCCGCACCACCGCTCCAGCCACGGCGAGCAGCAGGCGGCCATAGCCTGACACGAGAGACTTTGGCTTCTCGCTTCTGCACAGGGGTGAATAAACACTTAAACGACCGCTAGGAGCAACGTTCAAAAACAAAAAAAAGTGTACGCATGCTTTAGTTACGCTTTATAAAGTAAAATCGGGGTTTCTTGAGAAATTCCAAGCATAATGAATAGATAATCTAGCAGTAAGTGTTATATTGTTGCAAATGCAAGCGGGCATAGCGTTTTTAGCAGCAGTTTTTTTCGCGAGCGTCAAGTAAATTACTGTTATATGTGAAAGTTTGTGCAATTTCAGCGCCCCCACCAAAAAAAAAAGGAAACACCGTTTTCGATCTGCTCTAAATGGCACTTGTAACGTGTCTGCATGTTTGCGGAATATCTCCGATGGCAATCGCTATGGACTACTACGCTTTAAGGTAGGTGTTGGAGTAGGTGAGTTTAATAACTATTTCGAACAGCTAATATGTGCTGCTATCTTCACTGGTATGCTATAGAAGGCCGCGACGACTGCTGTGTCACGCCTATAAGCGACTATGTTGCTCTCGGAACTATGTTCCTATATATATTCTTATACATGTATATAATCCTATACATTCTCCTCTCGGCTCACGCGACTTTCTAGCCTCTTGAAGACGGGAGAGCTGCCCTCCGTTTGAGGCTTAACCCGCGGACAACGTAAATGGGGCATTTTTGAAATAATTTAACGCAACCCACATCCACAAGCTCTGAGTAATGGATGTGTCTTGCCTATATTTAACGTTGTGCCTGTTGCGCCCCCGTTTTCTTATTTATTAATAACTGTAGTGCCACTGATTCAAGTTTCAAAACGTAAGTATACGAAGCACAGGAGGAGGTTTTAAAGTTATAACGCACTGCGGGCTTTCTAATAAAATATATATAAACAAGTACATAAAAAAACAACCAAAGTGCTGTTGTTGAAGGACAGTTCTTGTTTTTGCTAGACTATGCGAAAGCCACCGGTAGCGCTTCGGCGAGCGTTCCGCCAGGTACCGGGCAGGCACGTTCCACTTGTCCTTGACATTGCTCATGAAAAGGCTGAAAAGTTGGCTCTGACTGCAAAAAACAACAATATTACTGCAGAACGTTAATCAAATTTGTTTGGTTATTATAAAATTGAACCTCCAAGGCGATTAATTTGTCCTCAATTAAGTAGAAGCTTCAGGCACGATGAACAAGAAAAAAAAATTGGCCGCGTATCTGCTCCTTTCGTTGCAAATGCCGTCAAAAGACGATAGTCTTTATCGGCTTTTGCGAAGTAAATGCCTGCCTTCGCTTTTCCGCTCACCTATCATGTTGTTCCTCTTGCGTCGCGCTCCTCCCAAGGTAAAGATGAAAAAGGTTTGCTTAAAGCATTTTAAATTTCCCGCGTTCCACTGCTCCAAACCGGGTGTCTCGATGCGAACGCTACCGTACGGCGAAGACGCGCGTGAATCGAGGCGTCCTACTTCAACGTTTATAGAACCGCGTTTTCCTACTCCACGTGCGTGGCAAACAGAGCGTGGAACCTATCTAGTGGAACCTTGCGTAACTGTTGCCGGTTGATTTCTTAAAATGACGACGGCGGAGTGAATTCTTTTTCTGCAGTTGATGAAATATTTAATTTCTCAGAAGTCAAGCATGTTTGATTTTTTTTATAAAGGAACACTACAAATATCACTGCTGTATTGATTTGTTGTCTCATATTTGCGTAATGTCTTGTTCTTCTTCTACAATGTTGACAAGTATGAACATTACACCGGACATAGGCGGGTAGATTTAGCTGTGACTATATAAGACTATTGCGCAGGCATTTTTTTGCTTTGGCCGGATGGCTGAATCGAGTCACAGACAGACAGACGGACAGACGGACGGACATACATACAGACAGACAGAGATAGACAGACCAAAATTTCTGGGTTTAAGTAGCCCAAGATTTAGCTGTGACTATATAAGACTATTGCGCAGGCATTTTTTTGCTTTGGCCGGGTGGCTGAATCGAGTCACAGACAGACAAACGGACAGACGGACGGACATACATACAGACAGACAGACAGACAGACCAAAATTTCTGGGTTTAAGTAACCCAAGAAAGACTACCGTCTTTAAAAATGTTACCCTTATTGTTGATTTTGGCTTAAAGACAAAAAAGAAGCCATATGGCAAGCTAAGCCAAGTAGGCGAGGAACGTCGCTAGCGCCCGCGGTGTCCCGTTTCTGCAGTGACACATTTCCCTCTGGTATACATTACTACGAAACTCTATATGCACGACAGCGGCGGGCGGCGTGCTAGAGCAGCGGCGAGCGGCATGCACAGCGCGCGCCGCCGCTCTAGCCCAGCCATGCTTCCCGCATAGAGTTAACACTACTGACGGTTGACTGGCGGGCCCGGTGGGGCTAATTTTTCAAATTCCTCCAGGGCCTCCTGTCGTGGGAGCAGACAATCCTAGTCAGGAGAGCCGAATTTTTTGAGCCATTCTTTGGCTCTTCCGCTCAGTTACTGAGCCGAAGAGCCGGGTCAAATGAGCCGGCTCTTTGGGGCGAGTTTCGCGCCATCTATTATCGGCGCGCGAAAGCAACTGCCCTGCGAGGCCCAGGTGGGGCTAATTTTCCAAATTTCTCCAGCGCCTCCTGTGGTCGGAGCAGACAATCCTTATCAGGAGAGCCGGAGTTTTGAGCCGTATGAGCCGGCTATTAGGGGCGAGTTTCGCGCCATCTATTATCGGCGCGAGAAAGCAACTGCCCTGCCGGGCCCAGGTGGGGCTAATTTTCCATATGCCTCCAGCGATTCCTGTCGTGTGAGCAGACAATCCGAGTCAGGAGAGCCTGATATGTTAAGCTGTTCTACGGAACTTCTGACCCGCTCTTTTCTAGAGCAGCTCTTCTCAGAGCCGGATCTTCTCAGATTTCTGAGCTGTTCTTTGAGAACTGCGGTTGAGAGACCGTGGCGGCGGCTACGGCGGTTAATGACAGATCGCAAGGCCTCAATGGCAACAGTGAACGAACTGCGCCTGCATTTTGAAAGTAATATGAAAATAAACTCACGTGACCTTTATGATTCAAAACAGTTACATTTCTGTGCTCAGCTATTTGCGGCGAGATGTTTGAGTGGCGCCCCCTGGCTCTGACGTGAGCGTAGCCCTCATTTACAGAGCTGTGACCTTCTCCGTCACGGCAGCGCCCCGTCAAGAAACCGCGATAGCGACGTAAACGGAGTAGCGTTCGTACTGGAGCTCTCCGTCAGTGTACAGGGTCGTCTGCCTGGTGAACAGTTTAGCCTAGAATTGAGCTTGCTTTATCTGAAAAGTGAAGAAAAGGGCTTAGATTTTTACGTGCGCCCACTTTTTGCCAAATTTAGCCTTAAAATTTGTTTTCTGATTGGCTGGCTTACCACGTTCGTGGTCCCGTCACGTTGACGGAACGGAAACGTAGAGCTCGGCTTCCCGTCACCATCGCACCGTTTTCGGCGAGAAATCGCCCGAGAAACCGTCGTCCATGACGGAAGACTGTGGCGTGACGGTGACGTGACGGGGGGGAAAACGGCTGTGCGAATGAGCGCTTAGGGACACGCGCCACTGTCGTCTGCTACACTCCGCTTGTGAGGGGCCGCAGTGCCTGTGCTAGAAATCGCCCGATTTGATGCTTTAGTGCATTAAAATGCATATTTCTACTAATTCAGTTCTTTTTGCCAGCTTCTGAATCCTCTTAATAGTTTCAAGCTGTATCGCCCACAAGTTTGCAACACACGAGAAGAGAGAGATCAACTTTCTTCAAGGCATCGGTCAGCAGATCGTGTGTAACTTGTCCTTTCTAGCTTATTCACGATGTTCAGTGCTCAGAGTTCCTCGATAAGTATTCAAGGTGCGTAGGCTTCCCTACAGTATTTTTGAGATGCCTTTATAAAGACTCAACAGCCTAACGCTACGTACCAAGCAGCGGCCGCCCCTACACGCGCATCGCCCAGCAGGAAATAAAGCGGCTGTCCTCTATTCCTGTCGTTGTTTTTGACCTGTATCAGATGAGTGTTTCTATCTGTGCCCAATGCATGAATTTTTATGAACTGTCAGAAACGTCTTAGCCCTCATTCACACAGCCGTCACCTTCTCCGTCACGGCACCGTCACGACAACAAAAAGCGACGTTGACGGAACGGAGAAGTGTTCAGACTGGATCTACACGGGAGCTTTCCGTCAGATTACAGGGTTGTCTGCCTAGTGATCAGTTTAGCCTAGAATTGAGCGTTTTTAATCTGAAAAGTGAAGAAAATGGTTGGTGCTCACTTTTCGCGAAATTTAGCCGTAAAAATTTGTTTTCTGATTAGCTGGTTTAGCGCGGGGCATGGTTCCGTCACGTTGACGTGACGGAAACGTAGAGCTCGGCCTCCCGTCACCGTCGCACCGTTTTCGGCGAGAAATCGGTCGAAAAACGGCGCCCAAGACGGAAGACGGTGACGGAACGGTGACGTGACAGGGTGAAAAACGGCTGTGGGAATGAGGGCTTATTCGGAGGTTTGGGGATGTTTGGGAGGCTCACAAAAATCGTGTGGATATTTTCTCCAGGTTGTATGGCATACAACCCCTTCTTCACGAATTGGCTTTCGTTATGGCTGAGAGCAAGAAGGTGCATATCCGCAGCATGCCATGTTTCTTCACAGGCAAATACAATGCGGTTTGTGCTACGCCACCGCAATCGCGTCCCAGACAACGTTGTCCGAGTAAGCCGGCTTTTGTGCTCCGAATTTCTATCCTAACCGTCGTTATCATAACGAACTGACTCTCAACCAGAACAATTATGCCATGATTACGGTGTTGAAGGCTTCATATACTAGCTAACGAACGCAATAAATATTAACATAATAAATATTACAAGAATCGAAATCGATGAATATTTCCAAGCAGCTCTTTATTGTTGTCGAACCCTTCTAGGTGGAAAGAACAAATCCTCGTCCACTCGGGATGGCGTGCTTTGAATTGAAGAAAATTGCTCTTACTCTCTTGTCCTGGACTGAAGACCCGGCTCACTGATCATCTCTACCTTACCGTTAAATAAAGTTTTTTCCTCCTCCTCCTCCTTCTGCACTTCCTCCTCCTCCTTAGTGCAGTTTTCCTATAACGCACATTTAAATTTTGGGAAGATATGGCTGTGGGAAATGTACCGAAATATCCCTCCAGGTCTGACCATAGTGTATCTTTACCGTAGACGTGACTCGTTTTGGCAATAAGCCTCCGTACTGGTATAAAGCCTGGTAGAAGCCTGGTATAAAACCAGCACGCGCCTATACACACAGTGGGTTGTTTCGAACTCAACCTACAGTTTTTGCGGCACATAGTGCATGTCGCATACTTTCATGCCATGACAGCGTAAAGTGATATGATACTCGAGCATTCGGCAAGGCTGCAAAAACTTTTACATTACGTATGATTAGCGGGAATCGTAATGCTTTCTGATAAAAAGGACAGCCGCGAAGGCCTGGAATTTGTTTTGGTCTTTATTTTCGCTGCTGTCCGTTACTAACAGCTGGCTCTTTCCTTTGTTCGAAAGATTGCTTAATACGGAAGCTGACGCCTAGCTCGGACTCTTCGCGCTCTGAACTGGACCGGCTTCGGCAGGAATGGGGCGACGCCGGCAATGTTTGTTCCGTAGCGGTATCCAAAACTATACATTAACTCACGCATTGAGCTGGTGTATGCGATTTTAAGTCTAGTATTATGATAAAAAGTTACGCACACGTAAAATCTTGTGCGGACAAGCATAAGACGTCAACCGAGCGCAAAGAAACATCAGGGAGAGCGATCCCGAGTGAAGCAGACGACAAATGCGAACCTCCCTAAGCCGACGTCACGGACTCGCGCTTCGCAGCGCCGCCCGTGGTCGCGCTCACGGCCAATAGTCCGAGTCAGGAACGAGCCGGATCTTCTGAGCCGCTCAGTACAGCGGCGGTTCTCGGCTTCCGGCAGTTCTTTGGCAGAGCGGCTCTCTCAAAGACCCGCCGCTCAACAGCTGCTCGCTTGATCAGAGAACTGTTATGAACCAGGCGGCTGTGGACGAATCGCGGAGGGGACGAGTCGTGTCGGCACGTTCCGGTAGAGTTAGTAGAAGCGTATCGGCCGACCCAGCCGGGGCCTGTGTGCTACTTTCGCGCCATCTATTATTGGTGCGAAGCAGCGAGATCTCGCTTCGAATGAACTGAGCAAAAAGTTGTAAATAAACCACAATTTATATTTCATGTATTAAGATTACATTCTTGTATCATGTTTTCCAGAATCCTTTTTTCTGGCGTCACAGCTCACTAGTAGAGAGTATGTTTGTGAGCTAATAAAGGCGACAAAAAATTTACGTTTTTTTCTTCATATATCGACCGAGAGGGACCTCGAAATACGACAGACACTTAAAAAGACTTTTGCAATGATGGGAAAGCCAATTCTTTTCTGCTCAAGTACAACGGATGCTGTGACAAAAGAAAGGCTTCCACTACAAGGAAAAGTTGTACTTAAATTCATAAATATTTTCATCATCCTCATTATCATCACCAGCCTATCTACGCCCACTGCAGGGAAAATGCCTGTCCCATTATTCTCCGATTACCCCGGTCCTGCGCTAACTGCGACCAATTTATTCCCGCAAACTTCTTGATCTCATCTGCCCATCTAACTTTCTGCCGCCCCCGGCCACGCTTGCCTTCTATAGGGATCCATTCCGTTACCCTTAATGACCAAGGGTTATTCGCATGACATGCCCTGCCCACGTCCATTTCTTCTTCTTAATTTCTACTGATATGCCTTTAACACGCGTTTGTTCTCTGACCCACCCCGCCCTCTTCTTGTTCCTTCGTGTTACACCTATCATCTTCCGTTCCATTGCTCGCTGAGTCGTCCTCAGTTTAAGTGGAACCGTATTAATGAGCCTCCAAGTTTCTGCCCCGCAGGTGAGTACCAGTAAGATGCAGCTGTCAAACACTTTCTTCTTCAGGGACAATGGTAGGCTTATACTCATTATCTGAGAATGCCTGCCGAATGCACTCCACCCCATTCTTACCCTTCTAATTATCTCTTGCCTCACGGTTGGGATCTGGGGTCGAAACTTGGCCTAAGTAGATATATTCGCTTACCATTTCCACTGTCTCGCCACCTCTCTCAAACCGCTGTGCTCTCCCGAGGATATTGATCATTACTTTAGTCTTCTGCGTATTAATTTTCAGGCACACGGTTCTGCTCTATTTGTCCAGTGTGGTAAGCATGTTTTGCAATTCGTGCCCCGAGTTACTATCCCGAGTTCGTACCCCGAGGCAAACCATGACAATTTTCACCCCAGCAGACAGAATAGAACTAGGGGAGCTTTCGGAGTTAATCAATAAGCGTAAGACAGCTGACATACGGAAGTACACTATGGAGAGGATCGAGCACGCTGTAAAGAAAGGAGGTAGCCTAAAAGCAACGAAGAACCGTGTGTAGGCATAAGGAAAAATCAGATGTATGCACTTAAAGACAAGCAAGAAATATTTTAGAGTATGCTTATTAAAGGTTAATGAACCGCTGAGCCGTTCAAATGAACCGGTTCACTTCAGTGAACGGAGCCGTTCCGAGTCGTTCACTGAAGTGAGCCGTTTCGCCCATCTTTAGTATCGAGGCCACAAATCTCCAACGGGGCGTCCTCGTTCTAGCAGGCACTCAAAAGAAAAACGCGCAGTGAAATCACACATGTCACGTGGGTGCTCTGTGCAGCGGAGCGTTTGGAAACACGCCGACCGGACAATGCCATCGCCTCTGTCTGGTTCGATTCTAGCCGAGCAGGTCAGGCAAAATATACTTGTGGATAATAGCCAGGAACGTCTGAATGGACCTTCTATGCCACAAACTCGGCACTGGTAAAGCATTTAAAATGCGCAAACACATTGTAGGAGTACAGACAAAGGCTAAAAACAAAGAACTTTGGAGGGATGTTAAAACACACGCATATTATGTTCTCGCCACGGGTAGCGCCTGCAGAGGATTCAGCGAAAACAGTAAGCCCCCATGGGGTGGGAGTTTAGCGAGACCTAGCTCGGTCGCTTGGCATCAATGTTTGTTATACTGCGAAGAAAAACTATGCCGCTAAGTAAAGCAAGAGTGAATGGGAGAGGGCGTGCGAATACACCGATCAAATGTGAGTACAGCTATGTTCGCCGCCGTAAAAAGGGTGGACGATTTTTCGACCGTTCCGGGCGACTCACCTTCCTGAAAATTAAGACTTGGCAATTTATATAAAGCTATGTTTCATTGTGCGTGGTCACTGATTCCGTCCCGGCCGCGGTTACTACTCATTCTGGAGACGAAAAGTCAAAACGCCCGCCCGTGGGTGTAGATTTAGGCGGACGTTAATTAAATATCGCCCGATCGTCAAAATTAATCAGGAGCCTTCTATTACGGGGCGCCTCTTATCCCAGGTGTAGCTTCAGTGCGTTAAACACCACAATCAATCAATCAATCAATCAATCAATCAATCAATCAATCGATCGATCGATCGATCGATCGATCGATCGATCAATCAATCAATCAATCAATCAATCAATCAATCAATCAATCAATCAATCAATCAATCGATCGATCGATCGATCGATCGATTGATCGATCAATCGATCAATCGATCAATTGATCAATCGATCAATGTGTCATTACACTACTGTATTCCGCCCTCCAGTGTTGAGATGCGGGTAAGGAACCTTACCTGACTGTGATAGCTGCTGAACGCGGCGAGATTGCCAGGTCGTCCATTCTTCCCTAAAGCGAACTGACGAGGCCACTTGAGAGCTTCGACCGGGAGGAATTCGGTCTTGCGCGCAAGTAGCAATGAGCAGTGGGTATTCTACGATACGAATTATAGCTCTAATAACAGCGCACTCGGTGACGCTGATGGAACAGATCCGTCGGCAATGATGACGAGGATGACGACGTTTACGATTTTGGTGATGATGATAGTAGTGAATTCCTATACTGGCGCATACTCAAGCAAAGTGTCGCTAGATGAGCATTGTATACTATTATCCCGGCAGCCGTGAGAATTACCGTCGGAAATTTCTCACAGCAGTCGCCGCTGATTGGCTAAGCACGCCACACCGAGATTCCTTGGGACAAATATGCTCTAAAAACTAGTTCCTACAGCTGCTTTTCAGGCGCTGTGGTATAGCAATTGTTTTGAAGCGAAAAGGTCACGGTCGAGTCTGGTGTGGGGCAAGTGTTTTCTTTTGCGTTCAGAATTTTTGAAGCTTTCGCTTGCCGTAATTATGTTAATGCTTTTTTTTTTCCATGTCGGATATTAGTATATCAAGAGATCGACGCTCAGGACTTCTAGAATGGGTTAAATTATGCTTATTATAGGTGGTGTTTTGTGTAGTAGGGCTGGGTTAGGTTTGGTTTGTTGCATTTGTGCCCGATTTGTGTAGGTCATGATGCGTTCGATAAGCTAGAATAGTTTGGGTGCAATAGGTTACGTTACCTTAGGTTAGGTTCGGTGAGGTTACGTTAAGTTGGAAGTTACTATTATTCGGTGAATTGTAGGTCAGCCAGCGTTTATGGAAACTGCGGTGAGAATTTCCCGGAGGTAATTCTCACGGCTGCCGTGAGTTCATGCGCTGCCTTGTATTTTTCCCCCCAAGTCACATTTTGGGAAGTTGCTCTAGTGTGTCGGCATCTTGGCAATGTAAATATCCTGAGCATTAATGGAGCGGCGTTGCCAGCAGAACCACTGTTCATGATTTGCCAGCACCAGTAAAATAAAAACGGGTTCGGCTGTTTTAATCCCTTGGCTGAGCGAATAACAGGAAAGGGGCCAACAGTTAACATTAAGGGTAAGATGGTAGTTATTAGCAAGCCGACACCCCACAAAGAAAAAAAATATTTAAAACATAACTCGAATACAAACCTCGGTGAGTTGTTACATTTTGTTTGTTACGACTAGTGTTAGAGTTTGTTACAGTTGTTACGGTTTGTTACGACAAGAACAAACTGTGCAAAAAACGAGTACAAAAGAAGGCCACACTGCGCCTCCTGTGTGTAGTCGCTTTGTTTTGTCCTTATTTTAGCGCAGTTTTTCTTGTATTTAAAACATGCCAGCAATTCGGTCAGATTTGGTGGCAACTATTCGTTTTTATATTCGTTTTTATATGCGATGGAGCATATCTAATTTTAATGGCAAGTATACAACCAGTGAGTAGAGGCTGCTTCCAGCATAGGCTTAACCATATCAACTTCAGGCAAGTAAAACGGCCCAAATGGAATATCGTAATGAGTGGGAAATCCCCGAAGCTGATGGTGAAGACGGAGCGCGCGTGAGTGGAGGAACACGAAGAAGAGGAAGAGGAAGCATTTAAATTTGTTTACTCTCGCAACTTATGAAATCCCTTTTATTTATACACTTGTTCCCTTTTATTGTTTCCCCTGTATCTTTATGATTACAAAGTTATATTATGAATATAGTTATATTATACATTTATAGTTTCATCCTTATTATAATTATAATTTTATTATTATAATTATAAAACGGTTAATATGTCACACAACGAAGCTGAAAAATAACAAGTATTGTGTTATTTATTCAAAATAAGCTGTAATAGCTATATGAGCTAAGTTTGGAGCGCACCAAAAGCCGACTGTGGTGCATATTACGAATACACCAAGACCTAATTTTAATGTGAATAATGTAGAATTGCTCGGGATTGGGCGACTCGCCGAGGTTGATCAGTGGCTAAGGCATTGTGCTGCTGGGCTCAAGGAAGCAGGTTCGAATACCGGCCGCGGAGGCCGCTTGTCTAATGGAGGCGATCCCCATGTGGTCAAAATTAATTCGGAGCCCTCCACTATAGGACGCGTTTCATTGCCTGCCCAGGCAATGAAACGCGTCCTTGCTTTGCTAGACTTTGTGCAAGCCTTGCTAGGCTTTGTGCAAGCTTCGAAATTTTTTATGTGAAGCTGTCTATTACTGACTGGAGGCGTCGTCGTCTGAGTAAAACTCACTCCAGAAAGTCAACTACTATGCACAGTGGTTTTCATAAAACGATGATGATGATTATAAGAGAAGGCACATCAAGCGCCCCAAGAAAAAACCTTTCCCGTTGTCGGAGATCAGGTACTCCTGATCCTCGAGCTGGAAGCTGGTCAGCCTGCGCTCCCACTGCTCCAGTGTAGGTGATGGAATTGGGTTGGGATGTTTGACCCACTCCCATACGAGATGATAGGTGGTGTTTGGTGCATTGCATGTTGTGCAGTTGTAGGGAAAAACAGTTGGTGAAATATGATTTAAAATTGCCATGTTAAGGCGGCCTGGACTGAGGCCACCACTCACTCTTTTCCCCCTTCCCTTTCCCTTAGAAAAATAAATGTTATTCCTTCTCCTCCTTCGTTGTAGGAGTCGAACCTGGGTCCCCTGCGATATGATGCCGGTATCTACCCGATTGCGCTATTGCGACACTGCTGAATCAGTTTGGAATTTAAACAGCGACCGTGATTCAGGTAGCACGGGAGAAAGCTTCGCGTTTTAATTCTCGTAATACATGGTATTTTTATTTTTTCTGTGTTGGATCAAGTTGTTGGGAGTCCATGATTGTTGCGGGGAATGCCTCATGGCCAATGTGAAGCTTCTCTCTTAAAACACCGATTTTTTTCTCGCTTCACGTAACGGTATCATTGTGGTGTCGGTGTCAATAAGGCCGCATGGAGGTCTCCACAAATGGAACGATTCACGTTGTTTACAAACAAAGCGAAGTTAAAATTCCCATGCTGTACAGAAAGAAAGTGATTTGGGATACGAATTAGTGGTGGTTGTGAGTGAGCGTGAGGGGGCATGGGAGTAGCGAGTGCGCGTGAGTGGGGGAAATGGGTGGTGAGTGCGAGTTAGTGTGAGTGGCCATTGCAAGTAGTGGGTGCAAGTGCGAAGGAGTGTAAGTGGCGAATGCGACTGGTGAGTGTGATCGCCAGTGAGTGCTAGTAGTGAACGTGAGAGCGAGGGAGTGCGAGTGGTGACGACGAGTGGTGAGCGTGAGAGCGAATGAGTGCGAGTGGTGGGGACGAGCGGTGAGCGCGAGCGCGAGTTGGTGCGAGTGATGACGGCAAGTGGTGAGTGTGAGCGGGAGTGAGTACGAGTATTCGGGACCAGTGGCGAGTGTGATCGCGAGTAAGTGCTATTGGGGAAGGTGGAGTGGCGAGCGTGAGTACGAGTGAGTGCGAGTGGTGAGGGCGGAATGGCGAGCGTGAGTGCGATTGAGAGCGTTAAAATAGATTTTTTTAGTGAGTGCGAGTGGCATCCAATTTTGCCGAGCTATGATGGTGTCCGTAGTTAAAAATACCAAGAAGAAGCCTAGCGCTCGTGCCCGCGTGCCTCGAGCGCACATTCGTGACGGGTTGGATCTCTTGTTTAAGATCTTTGCTGTTCCGATATATTTGTTTCAGTGTTTTGAGAGTCTCTCTCGATTAACGTAGTTTCAGCATGTGCAGGCTTATCATACCCACAACAAGATCTGTTTCATCACTGAAAATTTCACGCGTTAATCATATCAATACACAGCCACACAATCCCAGCTGCGATCGTAAATGCAAATGTTCAATCGACGAGGAATGGCAAGTCTATGTAGCAGATACTTCATTTTCCTGTGTGGAATGATGCTCACTGCCCGCACTAAATGTTTTTGCACTGCTGAAGAAAGCATTTTGCACGTGGTGGCCGCAACGCATCAGCTATTATTTTAACTGGAAGCCTTTAGCACTTCGACCACTCTAACCCTCGGCTAACGCGTGTTGGTGTAACCCAGCGCATAGCGCGCCATGCAGCTTTCGCTCCGCACGCAATAAACGCTGCACGTTTTGTGGGACGCTTATTTTCTTTCCGTGTCAGCTGGTAGACTACACAAGTTGAAGGCAAAAATATACAATAATTTTAACAGCGAAGCTGTTCAGCAAATTGTCAGTTTCGTGCCGGCAGTTAGCAGAAAATGCCGAGCGCACGTGGGCGCGCCCGCGTGAGTGCGTGCCTCGCGGCGACCGCCGGGCAGTTAAAGAAAACGAGAAAATGACGACCCCTCGTGTGTGCGTACCTCGCGGCGACCGGCCGACATCGCCGGCGGACGTTTGTCAAGCCTGGTATATCCACTAAGGAAGATTGGCCATGATTGAAAAAAAAAAAGTACAACGTTTGCCGTAATCGTGGCAACATTGCTCGGAACTAGGAAGGTTCCAGCTTTCGCCGTATCTCATCACTTGCTCGCAACGAGAGAGACGTCAAAGCGTTCGCCCCTCCATTGTGATGTCCGATGATTGTCCCTTTCAAAAAATGAAGGAAGCTCACAGTTATAGAAATAATGATGGAGAAAATGTCGTTGCGGCAGCGAAGAAGAAGCAAATCGGATGCAATCGTGGATTTAAACCTTGACGGTCGGTAGGATTGCGTACAGCTTCGTTATCTTCAAGTCTTGCGCGTTAGTTCGAGCTGCCTTCGTTCGTTTTTTTTCCACTGGCCCTGAAAAGTAACACCTGTTCCTTTTAAAGCTCAACACAAAGCGCCAGTCCGCGTTTGCGTCGTTGGCTGGCGTGAAACCTGGCGCACGTTAAATTTTCCAAGCAAAATAAAAAGAAATTGCAGCGCTATAACTACTGTTCACTGTTGGAATTCTTCCCGCAAATATGCGGTAAAAGAAATAGCTAACCATTGATGCCGGTATGCTTTCGTAATACGGTAAGGCGCCGCTGAAGCAGTAATTTAAAACTGAGGTCACCTTTACCGCACTACAGATCTACAGCGAAGTGTCTGTATTATTCGAGTACGAATTAAGGGCAGTAATTTACCATAAGGGAAGGAGCTCCGTGCTGCTGGTTTATGCTGCAACACTGCGGTAGCAGTATTTAACGGAAACAGTAACATGGACAGACAAGTGCGATGTCAGTGGCGTTACATTAAGTTACGGCGGAGTTCACCCGTCAACAGCTAGCGGCTTCCCTTACCGTGAGTATAAGGGGGAAGCTATGAGGGAAACTGCCTAAAAAGAATATTAACACGAAAACGAAAAAAATTAGCTCCAATCTACGATGTGAACGCGGTTGGAAAGCAAAGATTTAAACGACACCCATAACAATTGCCCATGTGACGTCACTTGAATTCACACACGTGGCTCCGCAAAGAGCGAAACCAGAGATGCTGCAAGCCGTTACGTGGAATTCGCGAGGGAGGAAGAGGGGGGGGGGGGGGGGGGGGGGCGAACGCAGCAGCGGCGGCCACGCCCGGGCTAAAGAGGCGGACCCGCCGCCGCTGTAGCCCGGCCGTGCGTCGGCAGAAAACGGAGAGGAGGGTCTTTCGAAGGGTGAGACAGCGGAACCTAGCCATCCTGGTGTGCTAGCTTGGGTTTACACCACCGCGCGTAACAAGCTCAGACACCGAACCAATTCGGCATGTGACCTTAGCTATTCCCATTTACACCCATTTAAACGCAGCTTCTTGACGTAGTTGAATGAGTCAAGGATATAAGGCGCGTTCGAAGCCTTTTATTCTGTGTCGGTTTTGTGGCGCAGTGGGAAGAGCACCATGTACCTCGCGTTCCACCCACAGGTAGTGAATGCGTTGTATCAGCAGCTTCTTGACGTAGTTTGAATGAGTTCCGCCCGCAGGGTCGTGGGATCGAAACCAGGCGCCGGTAAGTATTATTTTTTTATATAGTGTAGGGGGAGGGGTGCGGACCTGTTGTTGAGAGCGAGGAGGGTAGCGTGATGCGGGAGAGGAGGAGTGGGGGAGAGGGCGCACCTGGAACGGCTGTTGCGGACGCCGAGGCATGCCGACAACGCCGGGTGACATTGTGAGTTGAAGAAATGCTCTGCATTTAATAACACATTTGCAGGTAGAGATGGGCCCCCGTTTCTCGGAGGAAAGCAAGAACGAAGCGGTGGTAGGGTATCCAGTGGCCACCGCTGGAGGTCGGGGGGTCTTCTAGGATGGAGGCCTGTGCCTCTCAGGTGTAGCCTTCTGGCGGAGTCCAGCGAAGGACACACCCATATCAGATGTTCCTCATGAGATTATTCGGCAGGAGCTGTGCAGAAGAGGCAGGTGTCATCGAATGCGGCAGCAAAATTACGCAGCAAAGGTACTTCCCAGCGAGCAAGTCTACTGGGGACGTCTGTTCCACACGGTGGGATGACCGCACGTGTAGCGCCATGCGGATCGTCCTTCTGTTCGAGAAATTTTTCTAATGGACCGGCTGTTAACATTGGCGGCAGCCGATGAATAGACGTAGGGTGACAAGCCTTATCCACTGCAATACAAGCGGGAAGCGTGTTCCGCCAAACGCACAACAGCCAGAGAGGGCAGGGGCGCGTGTCTAGTAGTGTG
The DNA here is from genome assembly GCF_048455015.1 of Haemaphysalis longicornis. Classification (NCBI taxonomy): domain Eukaryota; kingdom Metazoa; phylum Arthropoda; class Arachnida; order Ixodida; family Ixodidae; genus Haemaphysalis; species Haemaphysalis longicornis. The sequence continues at coordinate 57,787,978 of NW_027526460.1, forward strand.
TGGATGTCCCTTGAATTAATGAATTTGTTGGATATCGGCTTAAATCCCGTATCGCCACTGTAGAGTCCGTATAAAGATGCATGATGAAGATCACTGGGCGCGCTGTAGTGGCGGTGTTAGTGCGTGTAGGCCATCCCAGATGGCTGTGAGGTGCGTCAGTAGAGATGGCAGGGTGCGTATGGTTCGGTAGAGGCAAGTTTGAGGGTTGTCTGTGTAGACGGAACACTGCATAACGGTATATAAAACGCCATCCTGGGCCACAGCGTCCGCGAAGGCCTCTACCGCCTCGTACCAACGTTACTCGTACCAACGTTGCCTCGTACTGGGTCTCAGCCGTCACTAGTGTTCCCCTCGCTCCTACTTTTCCTGTAGGTAGAGTGTGAAGACGACACAGTGGTCGATTGTCTGTAACCTGGTGATACAGCCATGGCTCCCTGATTACAGGGCGATCTGGTGAAGCAGGTAGGGACCAACCCATGTAACTAGCTAAGGCCGGTGCTTCCGTGACAACAGTAAGTTTGTGCATGAAGGCTGGGTGACGTTGAACCAGTTCGCCAAGCATGTTCAGCTGCACTTCAGCCTGTAGAGATGGTATCGGGGTCATTCTAAAGAGGCAGGTGACGGTGCGCGTTTCGGCTCTGCTAATAGCCTCAAGTCGGGCCCACTCCGTCTGAGTCATGTACCGGAATTGCACCTGATAAACCAGTCGAGGCTGCAGTACTGACCTCACCAGGAGGCAAGTCACCTTGGAACAGGAACCACCAGACATCTGAGATATGCGTCGAATCCGGTGAAGCATCTGGCCTGCTTTTTTCGGGCAGAGTGAAGCCACATGGCAGCCGACCCAGATGCAGAAATTTCCAACCCTAGCATGCGCAGAGATTTGGCAGTGCATATGAGTTGGCCGGAAGGTTGCAGTATTATGGCAGAGATCACCAGTTTGCGATGGCCCCAAGCACTGCCCACAGGCAGAACGGCTGTTTTGTCAGCTGAAAGTGTCAGTCCAGCGTATTGACACCATGTCTGCGTGTCTGTCAAGGCTTGTTTAAGGCACACGCTTTGCCGGTGTAGGTCTGGGTGGACGGTTCATACCGTTATAACGTCCGCGTATATAGAGAAAATGCAGGTCCGGTATGCAGCCCAGATGCCAAAAGCGGAAAGGTCATAGCAATAAAAAGGAGGGGCGAAATACCCGACCCCTGAGGTACTCCGCTAACTGTTGTGAAGTGGCCATAGCCTTGAATAAGATCTTTTAGTAACAAAGGTCTGAATGAAAGAGCACAGCTTGTCTGGGCGATGCGACAATTTGACTCGCTTAGAAATAATTTGCGGTATTTGTGCGTTCCCGTTCATATTTGCGCATTCGTATTTAATTTGTTCATGACTGTACAATATACGTTTAACAACTCTTCCGCGAACAATTAAGACTTGCTATATCTCAAGACTCCTCATTACCAGGATGACAATTAAAACATTGCATTTTCTTTATAACAAGACATCAAATCTTCGTAGCATGACTCTTGTTGGCTATACTTCCCCTAAACATGCATTTTCATTTTTTTTGCTTATGTGTTGAACCAGCGCATGGCCCTGCCCGGCTACTTTATCTTGTTCTAAAGGGGCCATGCAGACACACTGCAAGTTTGGTTCATTTGAAACATGGTTTTGTTAGAGTAAAGGTGACACCACTTTTAAGGTGAGCTTTACTCAAATAAGCTATATAATTAGGAAAGAAGAGAATGGTCATGCTACCCACAAGCTCATTTCCCGCAGTACAACCTATGACGTAATCTGGGCAGCTGTGAGATTGGCTGCCGCCGGCAAAATACAACGCAAATTAAACAGGTGTTAAGCAGCTTGCAGTACGAGATGCTCGCGCTTAAACGTAATGAACATTCTTTTTATAGCAGCAAGAATGGTGGCGTACACAATAGTAGTTATGAATGCACGCGTAAACATAGGAGCACCAGAGCACACTGCGCGCACTAGGCCGGTTATAGCTGCACAGCCGTCGTTTCTCTGATTGAGGCTGAAAGAGAAAACTCCCGTGTGTGCAAGCTTTGGGCACACGTTACAGATCCCGAGGTGGTCAAAATTAATCGGGAGCGCTGCACTACGGCGCTCCTCATCGCTGGTGTAGCGTCGGCGCGTTAAAACCTCATAATTAATAAACCCATTGTACAGGAAATGAGTCATATAAATAAATAAATAAATAAATAAATAAATAAATAAACTGTAAAGCCATGCGATGCGTTGAGCTTAGATTGGCCAACTGGAATAAGCGACATTGGCTACTGTGACTCTGTCCAGCATACCGTATGCTTCACAAAACGAGTACTATCATCCGTAACAAACATCATCCAGGCACAAATCCGTTCAAAAACAAAGCGAGAGTGAAAAGCGGTCGCGAGCAGTGTGGTGGCGCCTTCTATGAGGACTGACAGCTACTAAGGCGTTCCACCCGTAATCAGCCGTTAGCTGCATCCCTCGTGTCCACTTACGCTCGCTTCAGTACTTCCCATAGATATGTCATCACAGACGCCCCGGAACATACGATTCAGCGGGAAAATCAAAAGTATGGCTGACATTATTTAATTTCCCAGTAAAGGTATTTTCAGTATTTTAAGGTATTTTAAGGGACTTTTAAGGTATTTTTAAGGTATTTTAAGTGCAGGTATTTTAAGTATTTTAAGTAAGCAGTAATTTAAAACTAAGTGCACCTTTACCGCACTCCAGAACTACAGTGAAGTGTCTGTATTATTCGTGTACGGACGAAGGGCAGTAATTTAGCATAGGGGAAGGGGCTCCGCGCTACTGGTTTCTGCTGTAACATTGCGGTACCAGTATTTAACGGAAACAGTAACATGGACAGACAAGTGCGATTTACGGCAAGTTACGGCATGGTTCCCCCTTCAACAGATAGCGACCTTCCTTACCGCGAGTTTATGGGGCACGCTATGTGGGAAACTGCCTAAAAATAATACTAACACGAAAACGAAAAAAAGAAAACATGCAATTGCTAACACGCGTTTTATTTTGTTTAGTGCAAATTAATACAAACGACTGGACTTCCAAAGAACTAAATGAGTAGGCATTTGGCATCTACGTTTCCCGTGTTCTCCCACGGTTTAGTTATTTTTGCGCCACGTTGAAAGGAAAATGTAGCCCGCATACACTTGTAGGGGTTATTTCAGATATATGTATGTAGTGCGCTTGAAAAGAGACGACCCATCAACATTGGTTGTGATAGGTGTCTCAGGTCGACCTAGATCGTACGGATATTTGACGACTGGGACTCATATTCGGCAAAATAGGGCCACTTGTAAGGGGCTTGTGCCGGCACGGTTACTTGTGCGAATCTCTCTCCACTTGCATTCCCACAATGCCTCACTGGGGTCTCTACGACACATGCAGGAGGGGAATCTCGGTGCACCCTCTCAACAGCCTGCCCTGCGACAACAACGAGGAACTGGATTTCAGCGGCGTTTTTGTGGTGGACTGACAGCTCACCGATTGGTTCAGAAAGACTGACTCTGCCGCTCCGCCAGTTCAGCTTTGGCTTTTTCTTCTTTTAAAAAGATGGTGCATTATAATACTAACCTAGTTTGAAGCAATAATTTTTCCCCGTTACGTACTGTTCTGGTTGCACATTCGACTGCATTGGTTAAAAAGAACATAATTTTTAGCTGGTTTAACTTCATCTAATGCCTGTGAATGTTATATTTTTAGCGGTTATATATGACACAATGTTCCTTCGCGTAGCTGAACGACGGCAGTTTTTTTTTGCTGTTATTTCCAGTTATAGTTTCCTTACCGTTGCATTTGCAGTTCTATTGGCTTTGTTGCTGTCGATTTGTGCTTTGCGGCCTATGTATATGCCATGTAGTGTGCTTCGTGTCCGGGCTCCGGCTATAGCTTTACCGACCGAACATTTTTGAGTTCAAGTCAGCCTCCTTTGGTATTTGGTTATAGTACGTAACGTGAGGATATACGTAACGTGAGCTATGGTTCAGCTAGTTGTTCTTGGGTTTCTTGGTTGTCTAGGATTAGCTGATTATCATGCTTACTGCTGCTAAAACGATTTCCAATCCAATCCAATCCAATTCAATCCAGTCCAGTCCAGTCCAGTCCAGTCAGTGCTCCTCTCGCATGCGCAGCACGGCTCTCCAGGAGCCACGCGAAACGGCTATCAAGCGGCTGTGCCTTCAGTCGTGCCTTCGGTTTTTGGGGGAGGACATCTCTAACCGATTAATGATAAAGCAGACCGCGGTTTCCCGGAAGCACGATACGCTCCCCACCTGCAAGTATCTCATCCCAAGCATATTGCACAATTAACAAAAGGACCTTGAATTGCTGTGCTGCAAACGTTCATAATTATAGTCATGTACCGGCTTTTCACCTGCAGTCATTTGACTTTTGTAGTATAGAATTTCTTTTTTGACGTGCAATAACCCACCCCTGACCCCCCTGGTAGCGCCTTTTTGGCCCTTGGGGTATCTCAGTAAATAAATGAAATTAATCATTCTGCCATACACAGCAGCAGAACGGCCACCTGCGTTAGTTGGAAGGTATCCACCCTGGTTGTGAAAGCACTCACAAAGCAGAAACGGAAGGACGACACGGCGCTAACTCGCACCTACTGCTTTTATCGGAAAGACATACAAATGTATAATGACTAGACCTTCAGTTATACGTGCTGACTAGACCTCCCGCGATACGAGAGGTCTGTCTCTCGTGAGGTCTAGTCATCAAGCAGTTTTATTTTACCGTGGGTGTAGAGTTCACGTGCGTAAACGTGAAAAGTATACGTAGCCCACGCGCACTGAGTTTCAAACCTTTCTAGGTACGCGTACACGACGCACTCAACGCGTAGGGTGTGTAGGTGCACATGTTCTCCGCCCACATCTGCGCGTTATTCGTAGCGCCATCTGCTAGCAGACACACATAATGCTCGTGACCTTGGGAGCCCGTTGCTATGATGACGACAAACGCTTCTTCGCGAGGCTTAACAGCTGAAAAATCGCTCTTCTACATAAAAAACAGGGCTGTTTGTCAATTTAAAGCTTATGTCAAGATGACAATAGGAAAATCGAAGGCGAAATCAATAGCTTAGAACACGATGTCGCACCAAGGGATTAGCGACGCAGCTGTTATCGCTGCGAAGCGGGAGGGCAGGGCGCCACCCTGTTGGTCAACCCTAAGTAAGGAAGCAGCGTAAATACCGCAACGTAAAACTTCGAGTGTCCCGTAGGTCCGTGAGACTCACGGCGACTCTTTGCGTCCTGGGCATGCTGACTGGTCACCCGTGAAAGCTCTATGTACGTGCAGCTACGTGCGCAAAGCTAAAACTCTTTACAGCGAACGTGTGAATGGCTTGTGTTGTATGGTCTCGCGCCAGCGGCAACAATTTACTCATCGTCCTGTGTTTAGCGTATGAAAAGTTCAAACATTCCTTAAATTAAAAAAAATCGTTTCAGGGCCTCCATATTTTGATATAAGATAGCTTATATGGCCCCTAATAAGAAAGGCCTCGCGATTGTTGGCGTGGAACCAACCACTCGTGCGTAGCTCGCCCGCTTTCACGAAAAGCAGTACCGCCACCCCAAGAATGGACGATAGCGCCATGCAGCGGCAGCCAGGAAAGACGTTGTCTCTCTGTCTGTCTGTCTGTCCTTGCGCGTGTGTGCGTACTTCGCATGCTTTACCCCACCCGCTTCTATGCAGCTCGTGCCATACCAGCCGCGAACACGGCCGAGCGAAATGGAGCTTACCTTCAGAGCCGTGCAGGTTCTCATTGTAGAGCCTTTTGGACCCACATTAAGCAGAAAGAATAACTGTCGTTGTATATACCCCTAGTTTATGGATGAGGATTTATCTAACCGATTCTCGATGAAGCAAATGGCGGGTTTTCGGAATCATTATAGACTCCACACCCGCAACTGTCTCCCAAACACAGCAAAGAAGTAACAAAAGTATGTTGAATTGCTGTGCTGCAAACATTCAAAAACAGAACCAATCAGGTATTGCTAGAGACCGCAGCAGAACAGACGCTTTTCCTGGGAGCATGCCTCGTTCGCGCATAATTGTTTCCTAGCGCATAATTGTTTCCTCGCCCTTCGGCACGTTATGCGATTGGCCTGTGATTCCTCGGGCGCACGAATCATTGTCAAATTGTTTTTAAGGGCGTTTATTTTGCCACAGGGCAAAGATACGAGTATGAGTTACTGATGAGGAAAGATGATTAGACGAACATGAAAATGTTTGCTTCGTGGGTGAAGTCTAGGAAGGAACGATGGTGGGGCCCATGTTTCCACGCGTTGTATGCGGATGCGTCCCCTACGCGGAGGCCCGTCGCCGCAAGGTGTTGCAGTCTTGTCGGACGCAAGGCTAGGCAGGATTACAACAAGTGGTGTATGTCGGCTATTGTATCGCTAGCTGGGGTGGCAAACTGGGCAACCGGGGTTTGTAAAACAATCTTGAGAGTGAGGCCATTGGTGAGTCACCGCCGGAGTTAAGGCCCCACCCACCTGGATCTTCCTAGGCGCAACCTCCTCGGCACGGATAAGACCCGGGGGAAGGGAGGCAGCACACAGTGGAATAAGCGCACGTGTGCGGCGCCGGAGGTGTTCCTTTCTTGTCTCCAGGAGAGTCGCATCGTCCAGCTCCAACGGAAAAGTCGGAGATGGAATGCAGGTTACTAACCGGGCTGCTACGTCGGCCTTCTAGTGGGATGTCAGAAGGACACGCGGAACCCATTCAATCATAATCTTGTGAGTGATTCATCCCGCAAGTTGGTGAATACTCTGGGCCACAACAGGACTAGGGCTAGCTAACCGTAGCAAGCGGAATGCTTGAAGGGCATCGGTGCGAATTATGATGGGCGCCCCGGGCTGCAAAGGGATTCCGGTGATGGCAAGCAGATCTCCTCTAATGGCTATAAGGTCCGCACAGAACGATGCTGGAGGTTCCGGGACCTGAAGTCTGGACGTCATGCTGAGGGATGTGTGGATAGTGCAATGAATGGCAGTGGCAATCACACTGTATTCAACACTGGCGTCGACATATGATATGGTGGAGCCGGGTGCAAGGTGGCTATCCACGCTGTATATGTTGATGCGTCGTTGAAGGGCAGTCGCTGAATTGTTCGACTCTGGGCGAAGAAACTCAGTTGGCTTGTCGCCAGTCAGCGCTGCTAGAACTAGTTCTTGGTGGCCTTCTAGACTGACTGGTGGCTGGAGACTGACAAGCTTATCGAAGGCAAAACATTGATGATGATAATGTTGCTCCTTTGTGAATGGCACGTACCCAATCAAGGAATCAGCGAATCATCAGGGTTTGCCGAGAAAGATCTTGTCTGGATAGAGGGCCCTGTTTAAATTTAATTCAGAGCAGTTAGAAATCATTCGGAATGTTAAAATAAATATAGAAAGGAAGAAAGCGCTGGCAGGACTTGTATACACCAAAAGAAATTCTATGAGTTTGAGAGCAAAACTATTTAAATGTTCCGTATTCCTCGGCGACGTTTGGTCTCTCGCACGTCTTCTTCACCGTTCCTTCGGGGGATTGCCCACTGAATAAAGAAAGTCCAGCCTGGCACTTTTTTTTGCTCTAAGTCAATATGGTTAGTGGTATCCTGCGCGCTGCCTCTTCTGAGTGGTTCGTTTGTTGCCTCAAAATCATACGTGTGTTACAGGAGACTGGAAAATCATTTAAATATGAATAATTCACAATAAAAGTGACATAGTTTCAGCCTTGCGTTCGATATTGGAAGCCCTTAACAGGTCGTTTGTGTCTGTTCTTCTAGCAACGGCTCACTGGATTTCCTCAGGATGTCTACATTGCCAAGATGCAAACACGCTAGCCCACCTACTCAAAGTTGTAACTTGAAGCTGAAAATGCAATGCTTATCGAGCGACACATCTGTTTGGATATGTGTCAGTAGATCAAAACAACTATCATCATCGTCGAACTGGTAAGCGCCGTCATCATTGCCATATTCACAGACGGATCTGTTCCATCAGCGCCAACGAGTGCTTTGTTATTAGAGCTCTAATTCGTATGGTAACCTCGACATTTCTCCCTGCTACTCGCGAGTGAGACAACATTCCTGTCGGCCGAAGCTCTGTAGTAACCCCGTCAGTTTGTTTTAGGAGGGATGGATGGCGTAGCAGCCCCATGGCGTTCATCAGCTACCTCAGTCAGGTAAAACTTTTTCCCGGTATTTGAGCAATAGATGACGAAACACAGCAGCGCAGTGAAGCATAGCTTTTTATATAACTGAGGAAACACTTTACTTTCAGGGAAGTGTGCGGCCCGAAAGTGTTGACAAAACCGCGCGCCCTTTTTTCGGTGGTGAAGTTAGCTGCACTCCATTTGATTCGTATGTTGCACGCGCTTCTGCATTCGCTCGTGTCTTCTTTAACGCACACAGCCTCCCTTCGCGGTATAACAAACATTGTTCCCAAATGGCCGAGGTAGGCGTCGCTCAGATCCCACCCCCTTGCGGCCAACCTGTTTTTGCTGAGTTCTCTACGGGCGCTACCTGTGGGGAGAAGATACTTTGCATGCCCCTTGATCCTACTCCAAAAGTTCTTAATGACTTTAGCCTTTAGCTCTTACAATGCCCTTGCGGATTTGAAATGCGTTACCAGTGTCGGTTCACTAAAAGGGTTCAACTTAAATTGAGGACGACTCAGCGAGCAAGGGAACGGAAGACGATGGGTGTAACATTAAGAGACAAGAAGAGAGCGGAGTGGGTCAGGGAACAAACGCGTGTTAAGGAAATATTAGTAGAAATTAAGAAGAAGAATTGGGCCTGGTTGGGAATGTAAAGCGAAGGCAAGATAAGCGTTGGTCATTAAGGGTAACAGAGCGAATCCCCAGAGAAGGCAAACCTGGAAGGGGGCGGAAGAAGGTTAGATGGGCAGATGAGATCAAGAAGTTTGCGAGGATAATTTGGTGGCAGTTAGCACAGCACCGGGATAATGGGAGATGTATGGGAGATGCCTTTGCCCTGCGGTGGACGTAGATAGGCTGCTGCTGATTCCGATGATGATGATGGTTAGCAAAGGAACTTGACAGCACTTGTATTGTCTTGCCTCCGCTAGTTCCAGAAAACTGCACGCGCACTGCTCCAGCGCTTCGTTGACCTCTTCTGTACCACAGCCGTTGTCTTCGACCGTGGATAATTAAGAGCGCGCTACAACTATAATATTTACATCGACTGTTGTAATCTCACGACCGATGTTTGCGTTATCGTGGCGGTCATCACGGACCTGTGACTGAAGAAGACATATTTTATATTACGAAGCGTAGTTTGGGCAACTAAGCAAGATTACATGCAGAAGAACTTCCCGGGAGTTCTTGTACCGCTGCCAAACTTCGCAACTGGTTCCAAACCTTCAAAGCCCAGCCGACCCTGCCTCCGAAAACCATTTCCCTCACGGTCATCCGGCTTCTAAGACTTCGAAGCGGCCGAGTCCTTCCTGGCTGGAGGTGATCGGGAGCTCCTCACCCGAACTACAGCTCCTGACCACCACTAGGGCTCAAGATTACCTGGCGCGCCTTCCCCACCTAAGGGACACTGGCTAGGACTAAGCCTCGCCACGAATAAAAGTTTTCTCTCTCTCTCTCTCTCTCTCTCTCTCTCTCTCTCTCTCTCTCTCTCTCTCTCTCTCTCTCTCTCTCCAGATCTCCTAGCGTCTTCGTCCGAGCGCAGCGCACACGAGCGCGAATTGAGTACTAATGCGCCGCCGAACGCAACTAGCACCACTTATATTCTTGAAGCCGTCGCCGAGTTGACCCGACGACTTGAACGCTTCACCAGTTCTGTCCTGCTTCGTTCCTGAGCAGTGCGGCTACTTCGATAGATGCTGGGATACAAGAGTTTTATGGCTTCTTCCCCGGCGACCGGGTGAGCTGGCTCCAGAAGATAGACGCCTTTGCCGTTCTCCATGCGTGTGCTGAGTTATCTAGCGGTCCTTCGCGGAAACTCGTCTATGATATGCTGCCAGAGCGTGGAATCTTTATGGCGGCCACTCACACTCTAACTGCCTAAGCTGGAGCCGGGCACTGATAACTGAATTTGGGGACTTACCAGGCGCCCACGATGACTGCCTGATGCAGATGCGTGCTCGCGGCCAAGGGCTTGGCGAGGGCGTCGCAAGATTTGTCTCTGATAAACTACGCCTGCTCGCAGGCTCCACCTTTGCTAAGCCTGCTGCTGCAAGACAATCTCTACCAGAAGGACTGACAGACCCTGTTTATGCTGCAATTTTGACCGTGCAGCCGCCGGGGTTGAGCCCACCAGCGTTCATCCGCCTGGCGGCAGAAGTTCGGGACATCGGCACTCGGCGGCTGCCTGTCGCACTGCGGTGAGCGCGGCACAGAGCGGCCCGTAAACGTCGAGGAACGGCGTGCCACGGTTCCGGGGATGCGCTCCGTTCGGGCGTCCTGGCCCTAAGAACAGGGATTTTTCAGCTACGTCCCAGCAGATGCGCTACCAAGTACCTCCCCTGCCCAAGTTCAGGTGCATATCGATTAAATCGGCAACGTTGCGGCCCTGGTTGACACGGGGGCCGAGCGCACTTCCATCCACCGAAGCCACTTTCCAGACGACGTTTTGAAGCCGGGGACGGCCACCGCTAGTTGTCCTCGGGTACTGTGCTTTGCCCGTCGGAGCCCCTGACATGACCATACGGACGGTGGCTGGCGGGAGGTCTTTCACGGCAGTCCCGGTGTTTAAGGACCTGCCAGCAGACATCCTGGGGGCGGACTACCTCCTTTCAAATGACGTGGAGGTACACATCGATTGTGAGCAAGTCCACCTGCGTATCCAAACTATCGGACAGCCACAGCTATCTCCGGCCATTGTTGAAGGCGAACGGGCCTTTACGGGTGCTCTGCCCTGTTTGCTAGAGCGCCAAAGAGCTATAACAATAAATCTAGCGGCACATATTATCTGTTGGTCATCATCATCATCATCATCATCATCATCATCATCATCATCATCATCATCATCATCATCACCAGCCTATCTACGCCCACTGCAGGGCAAAGGCCTCTCCCATTATTCTCCAATTACCTCGGTCCTGTGCCAACTGTGACCAATTTATCACCGCAAACTTCTTGATCTGATCTGCCCATCTAACTTTCTGCCGCCCCCTGCAACGCTTGCCTTCTCTAGGGATCCACTCTGTTACCCTTAATGACCAGGGGTTGTCTTGCCTTCGCATTACATGCCCTGCCCACGTCCATTTCTTCTTCTTAATTTATACTAATATGTCTTTAACATCAGTTTGCTCTCTGACCCACTCCGCTCTCTTCTTGTCCCTTAATGTTACGCCTATCATTTTCCGCTCCATTGCCCGCTGAGTCGTTCTCTATTGGTAACAGGTCTTAAAACTCCCGTACTCAAACAACTACTTTAAAGTATATTAGTAATGACTTGTCATGTGATATATACCGCAAACATGTGGACTTTCCCTAAGCTTACTACTCTAGGAATGCTATTAGCAGCACGTCGAAAACAGTGTTTTCTTTTACTTGGAACGCTGAAGCGCCACAAACTGCCTCACATAGAACGGTAGGTTACTTGATGCTTACGGAGAAAAACTGCTGCTTAATATGCCGTGCAACCTGGTCATTTGATACAATTTTACACATACTGGGGTGCTATTCCAGGCGGAGCTGTGGTGATAATAGTAAGCTCATGATGCTATTGCGGGGCCGGGTTAAAATGGTTTAATAATGCGATTCATGCTATTTGATGATTATTGAGGTGACGTAATCGGTCCGTCCAGGGCTGCGCGCTCAAAGGATGCGCGATTAGGGCGTGGCACATCTTTGAGTGCGTTATCTCGTTCCAATGATGCACTCGTGGCTACTGGGGGCAAGCAAATCTATAACTACTTTATTCCATTGTACTTTTACTTTATTAATCTGTATTAGGAAAACACGTGGTAGGAGCATGTCACATTCAGAACAGTTGTTGCTAGTATTTTGTTATCGAAACCCTCCGATTTTCCAGGCAAAATTTACTCGGCGTGGTCCAGTCTGCCTACGTGCTTTTAAGGCGTACGCCTGGCGATACCGACTAGCCACTTCTTTCCTAATACATTGTACTTGTGCGTTTTCCCTCGCTTTCGTTTCCTTGTATTGTTGCAGGGATTAATTTAAACGGCTTCTTTTCTGCAGTTATATGTTTGCGTCAGTTTCTTCTATTTCATTTATTCGTCTTAGTGTGGAAGCAGACTTGAACACGCCACAGTCTCCCTAGAATCGGGGTTCTGCGAGGGTGGTGTGCACCTGTCCTACTCCCGTGACATCACGTTCAGGCTTCACTCTGCACGCACAATTCTACAACTTTTACTTTTCATATTCACAGTGTTATGAATTTTGCGAACCGGGCACGTTAGTTCCTCAAAGCTCCCAATTGCGGGTCAATCCTCCAAGTGGCCACGCGTCACGAAGGAAGAAATAGCAACAAGGAACAATTTTTCCGATTTGTTTGCTTTATTTTATTTTGCCCTTTACCGCTTTTGCTGGAAGAAGCTCTCTACAGTCGTTTTTCTTTTTCATAGAGCTCAATCCCCTCATAACCTTTTCTTCTTTCGCGCCCCTCCGACTCTCGCGTACCCTCCCTCTGGCGTCACGAGGTTACTTTATTCTTAGCTGTCCCGTTTACTCGCTTTCCATGCTCTTCTTGCTGCCATACGACTGTACGCTGGACAAAACCCGTCGAAATGTGTAAAGATCGCCTGTGACAATAGGCACGCGCCGTTGATTGCATTGTAGCGAGGATAATGAACAGATGAAACAGGTCATCAAGCTATCGGGGTATGCGTCGTACCAGCATAAACCATGTTGAAGAGGAAGGCAGGATTATGCCCAATCCATACGCGAGGATATGCGCCAAAGACGTGTCAGGGGAAGAAGATGAACCCTAATATGGTGCATGCGCGAGATTCGAGTTGGGTTATCTCAATGCTCGGATCTGCGTTCCTATCGGACTACCCCCTGTGATTAAAGAACCTCAATCGGCTATCGGTGCGTCGACTGTCTCCTTGACAGTATATGTAATAGGCATAAACTGTCCTGCCAGTAACCTTTTAGATGCGACGCATCTCTTTCACTCGCCTTCTCCCTCCGGCAAAGTCCGGCGTAGTCCGCATCCCTCCCCCATTGTCCTCGCCGCGCCAGCTGCGCGCTAGCGCCGCTTCCACCGCAGCGCCATCTGCGTGTTAGCGCTCGCCGGCGCTCGCTCCGTCGCCGTGCCAGCTGTGCGTGGGTGCGGGTTAGCGCGCAGCTTGCGCTCGGTTAACACATGGATATTGTGAGGCAAGTTAAAAAGAACATAAAATATTTAAATGCCTCAGCCTGTGCCACTAGCTATAACAGGCTTAACCCAATATTAAAATAAAAGAATTGGGCGAAAGGCAAAAGATGTTTTTGGCCACCGAAGTGGAAAGAAATAAAAAGGGAAAAGCTACCAAGCGACACCACAGCCAGGAGAGCGGGCCCGGGGAGACTCTCCTGATCTCCCCTAGGAAGGTAGAGGAAGGGGTTAGGATGAAGGAAAAGGGAAGTTGGAATATAGGAATGGGTTATGGGAGGTTGGGTGGGAATGGGGACAGCGAGGTTTTAGATCTGATCCTTCGAGGTCTGACTCCTATAAAAGGCCTGATTGCTCAGGATGGGCATCAGACTGCCAATTGGAGTTTGGCGGACCCCACAATAGGTTCCGTACTAGCTGGACTCCGATCAGCGAAGCAGCAGGGAGAACCCTCGCAGGAGTGGCGACACTATCCTCCAGCCCGTTTCGGTACTAAGCCGCTCGACGAACACCCGCTAAATCCCCCGAGTACTAAAGAAGACGTTCGGCAGACCTCAGGTACTAGTCCTAGCCTGTTCTCGGTTTCGGGAACCGGTAGTCTTGTCCGACAGAATGGTATGAGCAACCTTTTAGACTGTCGATAACTATATACACCTGGATACTATACCAAAGGAAGAACCTTCGGTATTTTACGAGGTATCTCAGGTTTTGACGAACGTCTTATGTTTTCTCGGTGCCAACTGCTACCCACCAGGTAAGACCTCCAGAACCCCGTACGGGCAGCAGTAATCAGGCGAACCCGAGTGGAAAGGAACCGGCGCCCTACTTCCAATACTAAGAACGAGAATTTTCGCCAAGGAGAGCGTATTAATCCCCTCTTTCGTCGGTTCCAGCTAGTGCGCGCCTACTAGACCGTTCGCTACTAAAGGCCAGAGAAATTGGCCATAAGCACCTACTGAAGGCCCTGAATCCTGTTGTCCAGGAACCTTCGTGTCGGCAGCGAGCAGTCGTGCCCGCGTGGGGTGACTGCGGCGTTCCCATAATATAGGAACTTTTTGACCGCTTTTATGCCAAGTTCCCAGAGCCAACCTCGGTAGTCAACCAGGCTGTCCGGGCCTGCCTCCGCGTCCAGCGTCGGCTCTGGGGCAAGGAACTGGTCCATACAGTTCCAGGGAGTCGCTGCCACTCCCTTGGGGTTTTGCATCCCCGGGTGGGAACCTGGCAACCACCCACCGCTGCCGTTGGCAACTGACCAAAGCTAGGCAGCCGAAACCGCCTTCGCCCAGCCAGCTGGCAGGGGGGACCACGAGCAGGCGGCAGTCGGATTTGCCCCCCCCACCCTTCAGTTAACACAGGCGCATGCGATGCTATCCGCTGCTCTATCTCATTCCGCTGCATATAAACGCGGTAACTGCGCCGCTCCGCTCAGTCGTTCCGCCGCCGCTCCGCCGATGACATCCTCCGATGACCACCGATGATTTGAATGGAGACTAACAGGCCTGATATCGCGATGGTCGGCGCAACCGTAACAAGCACCGGCCAAACCGGTAAAAATTTACACCATCTTCCCGCGAGGGGAACCATGGGGTAGATGCGACGCATCGAGGGTGAACATGCGGCGTAAAATATGGACACACAACAACAATGAACAAGCTAACATAACGGAAGCGCAGCGGAAACCCCCGATGCGTCGCATCTACCCCATGGTTCCCCTCGCGGGAAGATGGTGTAAATTTTTTACAAGGAATTCGCGTCACGCAACCCCTTGAGGGAGTCTGTCTGCCGCGCTGATGATAAACAAAACGCACAGTCATGCAACGCTTTGTTCGAAACTGTTTTGCGAGCAGACGATAACTGAAGCGCACGCGCCGGCTGCAGACGGATAGACCATGGTATATAAACCTGCAAAATCCATGTCCGCCAAATCACCTAAAAGAAAGGCGAGGTCTTGGAAACACGTGTCCACTGATCGTATTGCGCACACACCGGTTCACGGTGGACTTGTGGCGGTTGATGGTGCGGTCGCCACCAACGCTTCTGTAGAAGCTTCCCGCCGCGTGAAACCGCAACACACACTACACTTACTCCTCGACCGTCATGGAGCGAAAGCCGCCTCTAAGTCGTCGCAAGCGGGGGTCTGTTGCCGGACGACTGCACAACCAATGCACAGCAATTTTCGAGAGTTAAAAACGAGCTCGAAATTCCTCCGTCATTTCAAAGATTGATTTATTGTTTTTATTGACTGTAGGGTTTAACGCGCCGATGCAACGGAGGCGATGAGGCGCGCCGTAATGGAGGGCTATGGATTGTAGGGTTTCTCGACTCTGAGCCGTCGCGTCGCTGCATTCGAATTACCGCGCGCCACGCCACCTCTCCTGACATCTGTGAACGCAAGGCGGAAAGACTGTGCGCTAGAGGGGGGGGGGGGAGGGGCGTGGCACGTGTTGTGCACGCTATATAAGCACAGCGGTGCTTGTTAACGGGGGGAGTCGCCGTCCGGGAGTGCCTCCAGCCAGGAGAGACAAGCCACCGCCAGTCCCCTTCAAGGAGCCCACACGGCAGCAAGCGGTCAGCCGTCCGTCCCGTCGTGCCGTAACCCTCTGGACATTGAAGTGCTTTGGTGATGTGCTTTGGTGATTGTATGTTCTGTGCCCTTTATAGTTCGTTTCCACTGCTTCAGTAAAGCCCATTATTCCTCTCGCAATGTTCTGTGCCGTAATGTTTTGACGAGGCTGTTGCCTGAACCCCCTCGGTAGGCAGGACTACCTGCAGGATTAATTTAAACCACCTGGGGATCTTTAACGGGCGCCGAAATCTCGTACACACGGGCGTCTTTGCTTTTCGCCTCCATCAGAAAAGCGGCCGCCGCGGCCGGGAATCGAACCCGCGACTTCGTCCTCAGCAGCGCAACGCCTTAGCCACTGAGCCACCGCGGTGGGTCGTCGTTTAAAAGACCTGTCGGGGTAGAAGTATGCCTGCTACGCCGACCATAAAAAAGAACCACGCCACAGCAGCGGCCACCACGGGCGTCCCGAGTCAACTCAGCCGTGCAAAACCATGCCCGAGTTTCCTTTGAGATCTAATGTCAGTCGAACACACCCAGCCCATTCGTGGGCGCTGCGTAACAACCGAAGCAACACCCACCCATAGAGTCCACTTTATGTGGGCGTAATGTAGTAGCCACGAAGTCGCTATTTGATGCCCGCTACCAGCGACAAGAAGTTAGCACAAAACAAAAATGAAGCCCCCAGGCCACCGTCAGCCAATGGTGCCAAATTCGCGCGGGGTTTTGGTCCGAACTGGAGTTCACTATTGTACGAACCGATAGGAGAGGCCAAGACGACACAGTTTTACCATGGGAGCGTTCTTTATACACCGTGACAACACAGTCGATGACATGACACAACTTCAACGTCTAAAACGCACTCGCCAAGCCTCAAACACGCTCTTGACACGGTGCGATTTTTGATAAGCGCCAGCCGTGCACACTAAAGCAAGCCGTAAACAAAAGCCATATTAGATGGGACGATGAGAGGGAGCATCTTTTGCCGGCGGCCCTGTCCACGGCCGGGCTGGAGGAGCGGCGGGCGCGCATTCGCCGCTTCTCCAGTCCAGCCGTGCCCTGTCCTGCGTCCGTCGTCGTCGTCGTCCGCGTCCACTCAGCTGCGTCTCTCCTCCGCTCACCCCTCTCCTCTCGCCGTGATAGCGCGCCCTCTCCCCCAACATCTGTGGCTCGCGCAGTGCGGCGCGCTCTCTAGAGACACTCCGCCAGTGGGCGGCGCTGCGCGCGACGCAAACGCGCTCTGCGCATGTGCAGCGCCCTCTCTCTCCGCGGTCTCCTCTCCTTCGGGCGCGCTGCGCATATAACCGCGCTCCGGCCGGTCTCTCAGTCGACGGTCGTCCGCGCTACGCTTGCTCTCTCTCTCTCTCTCTCTCTCTCTCTCTCTCTCTCTCTCTCGCATTACCCGACGATAGCTCACGCAATTCGAGTAATCGACCCAACGGAAACGCACAATGGAACCCCCATCAGCGTCGCATCACACCAGGGTTCCCGCGAGGGGAGGTGAGCTTAATTTTTTGATGGTTGGGAGCTGGGCGCGTTCCGTTCGCTACAGTGGACCCCTTTGATTACTTGTTTTGTGCTCGCGCAGAGCTGCACTGGGGCTACCCTCAAGCCAACTAGCAAACATAATTCAGTGGAACAAAAGAACACCGAGAAAACCTGACTGCCCCACGCCAGGCGTAGCCAACAGCCAGGCTGGGGATTTCAAAGTAACAGGGGGGTTATCTTGTTTACGCTAGGAAATGAGTGTTGCAGATCGATTTCAGATGATGCTGCATGCGGAAGATAGCACAAGCCGTACTTTTATCAACGTAAGCGGCCACATTACAGAGCGCTGAATATGTCAGGCGTGATGCGCGCGATTCCGGCGGTTTCACTCGAGGTGTTTCGAATGCTCCACTATCTCTACTTTCTTAACCTAAACAGCTGGAAAGTCGGGAGTAGGCGGAACTGGCGCCTTTTGGAATATCCCCCCGGTGGGGTTAGCCATTCATTACGCTTCGTCTTCCCATAGAACCCCGCGCTTTAACTTTGTTTACGATGGCTAATAATAGATGAATACTTATGTTTAATTACAATTACTTTGCGCCTAACGGTCTCTTAAGGGTCTATTCCCGTCTTCGCAGAAGGACAAAGCCATGGACTCTCGTGTCAAGCTGTGGTCGCCTGTTGTTCTCCAGGGCCGTGGCGGTGGTGAAGCGCACGCAGCGTCCCCCCCGGATGCTGTACTGCTATGTGCCCAGGCGTTACGCGAAGGTCGCCTGGAAGGCCCTGCAGATCTTGGCCGTCTTCACAGTCGCTCTCCACATCACACGCAGCACGATTCCGGTGCGTATTCCGATCGCATTTGTCGCGAGACATACGGACGGCCTTTCTAAGTAGCTCGAATAAAGAAACTTCTTGAGGCAGCCACAGGCAGCAGGATACGAACCAGAGCTCCATCTCAACCTTTGGTTTCAGGCATTTCATCATTGCTGCCTAAACTTGTTGATGGCTCAGAAAAAAAAAACAAAAAACACAAGGGTGTTTTTCTTGTCCAAGGAACAGGCAAGGAGGTAAAAGGTGATTACCGCTTGTTGGTGCGTTTGTGACATATCACTCTCTGTAATCAGAAATGACATGTTTATTCCGGTCTTCGAGGTGTACAGAGTAGTGTGAGTTCGTTCTACTGCCTGCATTTCCTCCATTACTTCTCCTCAAGAAATCACTTTCCCGTTCCCCTCCTAAGAGTGAGGCGCGCTCCAGATCGTGGGGATTCGGTCTTGATTATGAAGACAGCGACGCATATTGCTTCACTTAAATGTGAAAAGATCTTATTCTATCGTGAATATGCATTTATGTTCTTTTTTCCAAGCTCCATTTTGCCAGCCATTTCGGAGGGTTATCCAACGTCTCAGGTGCGCATGGGCGAGCAGACGCAGTCGAGTAGGCAAACAGCACGGCGTAGTTCTCTTTGCTTGAAGTATTTCGGTTTTGTTGTGAGGAAAACAAGAGAATACACTTAGTATGAGCTAAAGGATACAGTGGCTTGTCAACGTTTCGACAAGACGACTTGCTTTCGTCAAGGCCACCACGGTCATCGTAGACGTCCCCTATAACAGGGTCGGTACCTTGAAACAGCAAGAGGACGAGATAGATAAGTAGACTGCTTCCGCTCTACAGCTGTCCCTGTAGGACGCTCTTCTAATGAAAAAAGAGTCTCTTCGGCGCTCCACGCGTGCCCGTCTTCCTCCGCGTGGGACTGACCTTTCTGACGGCTTAACCCGCCGTGAGGAGGTCACGCTCCAGAGAATTCACCCGGGCGTCGCACTCACGCCTGCTGTTCGTGCAACATGGACTTTTAGCCTTGCGGTTACCTATGCAACCTGCCCCTACTGCCCTGTTTCCGCTGAGGAAGCGACATTAGACCACATCCTGGGGACATGTCCAGGACTCCAACCAACCTGAACCCGGCACATGGTAGCCCCAGAACACCGACCAGGCCGCCCGCTCGCCATTCATCGGTGGACGTATGGTCGTTTTTACAGGCAGCTCTTGGGTGTTCTTGCTGAAACTAGCCTATACGGCATTCGGTAGTGCATGAAGCCGCTTGCCTCCTGCCACTTTCGTTTATTTTTTCTTTCAATTCCTTTGATGCCGTGGGGCAAAATGGCGCGAAAAAGAGAGCAAGATCTGTTTTGCAGGAGCGGAATAACAAGCGATGGAGATGTGCTTATTGCAAAGTGAAAGCCGGAGGGATCGGAGGTACGTTTGGGCGACATTCCATGAAGATCAGGTTGGGGAAGGAAAGGTGTGACACCGAAGGTGTTTGGTTGTGATGGCGTAACATGTCGTACGAGGTTTCTGAGTTTATTCTGCGCTGACGATTTTGTACATCTGTTTTCCGTCAAAGTGTTGGTAGGGCACCAGGTAATGGGCTAGGTAATCAATGAATGTGGAGCTTTACGTTTTATGGCTCCAGCTTCTCCAGACGTCACGAGCGATTTTTCATTGTTATGCCATCAATAGATGGAGCATGTACGATGATAGATGTACGACGATAAGCGTCGTTTTGTAGCACTTGTGTAGCAGCGTTGTCAGTGGTAGCAAAGAAATGGAGTTGAGGGAGTGCACGGAGATAGCGGCCTTTAAGTGTGTAGAGGGTGACGTTGACAAGAAGACGTCAGTCAATGCGCGTCTCTTGTTGCTCTTTCGGGCTATTCCCCACAAGGTATCCTTCCCACGCGCTGCCTTCTTGACAAATCCGCCGAGTAGCCGGTTCGCACGAATGAAAAATTTTCACAGCGACCTAGTTGGTCGTCCGCCGCTGTGCGGGCCACTATAGAATCCAAACTAGGAGTCTCTCGCTTCCCATGGGAAACCTTGCGCCGGGACAGGCAATGTTAGAAGCGTCGTTGCTCGGAGTAATGTGAGGGACAGGTCGCTATGGTGGCCTTCATAGACGTGTTTGCACGTATTCTCCGGTTTGTCAGCGTAACGACGAAATTCACAGGCATTTCAATTATTTTTGATAATTTTTAATGTTTGGAGAAGTACAATCGGGAGTTACCTTTGTCACTGATTTTATGTGTTTCGGAGATGTGTTGATTGTGACGCATGTTTCACACGCCCGAGATACCACGGTCTGCCTAATTGAGAATCAGAGAAATTGTTGTCTGCGAAGAAATGTACAGTGGATCTTGTGTTTCTTTCAGGGTGGATTCCGATGGCTTTACGACAAAGACATCGTGGTTCTGCAGGTAAGCTCCATTTCTTGCACCGATCTTCTCAGAAAAACGAGGAAAACAGGGACCAGCTTACGAAGCGCCCCTTGCTGTGTACCGGATAGTAGGTCCGGACTGATCTCTTTGGCTAGAGTCCCAGAAAAGCCTAAAGACTCTTGCTCCTGCGAGCGGCAGAGGGGGCTGCGGGAAAACATGAAATTGAACATGATTGCATTTTCTGCGGCGAATCCACAACACCCGTAAGGGACACGAAGTCGGCAAACAAACCATTTGAAGACGGAGATCGCGAAAGGCAGGAGCACCGAAGTGCCCAAATTAGCGGAAAACCCCATCGAGGATTCGTTAGTACCGCTGGTTGGTGTCCACTTGAAGCACGGGCTGTGAAACCTAGTGTCAAGGAAGGGGCCAGTACTGCCACCCTCAGATAGGTTTTCTCTGTCTGCGACGGTCGGAGCTCAGCATGCAGCACCTTCGCGTGAGCGGCGACACTGTTGCGGGGGCCGAATTATTTGGGAATCGGGACATTCTAATGCCCTCCCTGAGGTGAGAGATCGGGCTGAAAAAGGGTCAGGCATCTATGGATCGGAACAAAAGCTTGATGTCCCCATTTCCTCGCTGTTTTTCATAGCCAATTCCCTTGACCATCTTTCCTTTCTCTTCAATCCAACCTTTCCGATACGCCTAGAGTAGATCAGGGAAGTATCCCCGGGCCGGTACTCCTGGGTGTCGCTGAGCACCTTGTTCCTCATTGTTGCAGCCTGCCCCGTGGCTGGGCCGCGCCCGGAAATGCACGAACAGAGTGGCCAGGGCAAAAAAAGAGCGTTTATTGTCCGGCTTGGATTTTTATAAGAACGAAAGGTAAGGGAGGGGGAGAGAGAGATAAGAATGAAGGCGCGCGCACGCCTAGATTGGCAGAGCTTGTTTAGCGGTGGCCAACATATCGTGGTATTCCTCCTTCCTTAGAGTCCATAACGCTTCACTGGCTTCTTGATACGTGTGGAATGTCGTAGCTCTGGAGGCGGGTGGTCCGGAACACCGGGGGTAGTAGCCGTTGGAGCTTCGCTATCTCGTATTGGCGGATCCGGGCTTGTCTCGGGACTAGCGGGATCCTCTGAAGCCGAAGGCTATGGTAGGAATCATGGTAGGATTCAGGTTACGCGCAGAATTTTATTGTGGTCTACTACACTAGATATCGGTGATGGTTGCTTGTGCTGTGTAGAGAACACTGTTGATGTGGACAGTTGTTCTGACTTGCCTTACTTATGTGCACTGTACCCCTTATGATAAGAACATGTTGGACAATCTTTAGAACCATCGGGGCCTTCTTACTACTTTGTCGTTTGGGATGCCTGCAGAGTCTGTTTGGCAAGAGCAGTCGCCATGCACAGGTGGTAACAACCACACTGAGTTGAAAATGAGGTTCCAGTATTCAGCGTTCTGATTTCTTGTGAGCAATTCGCACGTTATACAGAATCGCGATTTTCGGCATACTTCAGTGTGCTTTCAGTCTTGTAATACAAACAAACCTGTTCGAAAAAAAAAAAGAAACTTTCACTTCACTGTCAAAACATTTTAATATGACGGAGTCAGCCGGTGGCTAAACGCACTGCTATTCCTGCAAGCTTTTTTTCCACAATATGACCATTTTCTTCTGCTCCTACTAGCTTGCCTCGCAGTTAGTGTTGCTGTTGTGCTTCTTGTATACTTTACGGAACATGTGGCTATTTCAGCTTAGAGCTGCGCGCGCTCTTGCAAAGAAGTCATGGCATCTTCTAACAAGAAGTGTGTCTAGGTCATTAGCAACATCGAAAACTAAATTCAATCCAACCCGCAGATACGTCCTCTTTCTCTGCCTCTGCTGTGGCCCGCCCCGCTGCACGTGAAGCTGCACACTTCTCGCGTGCGAGTTCTCGACCCTCGGGAGTTGCTAATCACATCCGATTACGACTGCGACGTGTTGGTGAGAACCATCGCCCGCTACCAGAAGCGTCTGTGGAACTGGAGCGCAGTGGCGGCTTTGCTGAACAGCGACGATGACGACGGCGGCGACAATCCTTCGGCGACCATGCGAGTTTATAGGCTCGTGAGGCTGCGTGTCATGATACGGCAAAACGGCAGCCGGAACTGTGGATACCCATCGCCTGGAGCGGATGAAAGCTGTGAGTGGCAGGAAGCTGTAGTATTCATTCCTCAGTAACCGCAGAGCGAGTGAGGTTTCACCGACGCTTGAGCAGTACGAAAATGATGACTGAACCCCAACAAAACCCTACCGGGCACTTTTAAGCACGTTCTACATGGCGCGATTTTCCCTGCGAATTCGCAGATGCGGCGCCGCTCGTGCGGCAAAACGACCTTTCTTCATTGCTTCGGCAAAGTGCCACATGTTTGGAACGGCCGTGCATCCTCGGCGAACGCCGCTAGTGCGGCGTGGAGCCGGTAGAGGGGCCGGAACTTGCGGTCAATAAGAACACAGCTAGGTGAACAGCATCACCATTTGCACGCTTAGCAACCAGATGGCGTTGCTTGCATACGCGCCTTAACTTAGGGTTAAGGGAAACTTAAGGTTAACTTAAGGAGCAACTTAAGGTTAAGGGAAAGCGAAACGCAGCTATAATGAAGCATAGAGCTCTGTGGGGGCATACTAATATGAAGTAGTGAGAGGAATGTGAAAAGGAGTAATGGTTCCGGTTCTCACGTTTGCGAATGCTGCACTCTGCTTAAAATCAGACGTTCTATCAGGTCTTGAAGTAAACCAGAGAACGGTAGGACGTTTGGCCTTAGGCGCGCATGGAAAAACAACTAACGAAGCAGTTCAGGGAGATATGGGCTGGGCGTCGTTTGAAGTTAGAGAAGCTCAGAGTAAAATATGCTTTGAGATGAAGTTGAGGGCAATGGATCAATGAAGGTGGGCAGCTAAGGTTTTTAGGTACCTATACTTGAAAAGCGTGGACACGCAGTGGTTAAGAAAGACTAGAAGGCTAACGATGAAATACGGAAAGAACAGTGGAGAATCCAAAACAGCCAAGGTAACAAAAAAATAGGCAAGGCAGATTGAAACGAATAAATGGATGGAAAAAAATGGAAGCTAAAACCCCGTTAGAGATGTACAAGGCTGAGAAAATGAACATCAGAAAGGAAAATTTCTACGATAATTCCCAGGGCAGTGCTTTGCTTTTTGAGGCTAGAGCAGGCTGCCTGCGAACTAAGAGTTTTGTGGGGAAGTATTCACAAAATGATGGGGTATGTGTGGTCTGCGGAAAAGAAACAAACTATGCGGCACATAGTGTTAGAATGTGAGGGTATCCATCCAAATCTACATGAAGGGAATATTGGGCTTCCAGAAGCCCTAGGATTTAAGGGTATCAGAGAGGTAGTTAACTTCAAGGCTGTCGAGGGGACGAAAAGAAGATTAGAATGCTGGTGGACGAAAAGCAGAGAGGGGAATATTGCCTAGGACAGTTACCACCTGTAACAGGGAAAAGAAAGTATTTCGGGCCTAATAAACTTTACTGCCTGCTCTAAGCAGCGCTAGTATTAAACCAAGAGTGTAAAACATGGTTATATTAGTCCTTTTTGGATAGATGACATTCATCACCCCGCTTCAAAGGGGAAACCAGTAACAATCATCATCACCAGTAACAATCATCATCATCATCATCATCATCATCATCGCGAAAGCGCGGGCGCGCAAACCCAAACGTACGCGTGTTCGCAACACTATGTCGCGCGCAGTTTTCAACGAATGCTTAACCGGTTGCCGCGCGTGTCGCGGACATCAGAGCAATTCGGAAAAAGTACATTAGAACCGAAGAAGAACCGTCTGAGGTACACCAAACTTCTGGTAGGCACGCACAAGCGAACCTAGGGTTGCTGGTTGTGTTTGTCTTCTTTGCTGTGTGCGTATATCAATTGATAAAGAACGGGGGATTATTAAATCAAGCCTCTAATAAACTCATATTTACTGCAAAAATAGTCTGAAACAGCTTCCCCAGAAAGCACAACAAAACCTATTTTTTAACATCACTACGAGCTTTGCTCCTGACAGACTTAATTCGGTCTGCAAACAATGTGCCTATGAAGCGCGAAAATCGCAACGTTTGCAGGCCATGTAGACGACATGTCCCGGCATTGCGAACTTCGCAAGTGCGAATGTTCGTTCCACCGAATTCGCAGACGAAAAACCCACCATGTAGAACAGGCTTTCGGCGGAGATTTCGTCCTTTTTTGAAAACCGAAGGCGCCCACGCACTACTGCGTCGTAGCGTGGCCAGGCAGTTCCTGCCAGTAACTTAATTAATTTGCCATTAAAGCAGGCGTATAGACCTGTTGCTTTGAAAGGGTTGCATGGCAAGAAGTTGGTTTTCGAGCACAGCTGTGTTCTGTTCCGTGTACTGCTATAATTAGGGAGACCGTTGCGTAATTAGGCTGCACATTAAACTTTAATCGACCGCAAATGTTTCTTGAGTGTATAAACTCGATCCTGAGATACGCGCATGGTTGCATTCGCATCCTAACTGCCATGCTTTTGCCCCCAAGTTAAGTGTGGATGTGGAGTTTTATGACGTGTTCGCATTCCATAACCGTTAAAGCAGCAGCGTTATTCGCCTAGGTTATCTACATCGGTATATTTTTCCCGGCTGTTTTGAAGTAGAAGAAAAGGATAATGGGTTATTTAATAGTGATCCCTTAACAGCTTTAATATGACTAGAAACCCCATCGGAAATCATTATATTCGAGAAAGCCGACGCTGAATTATTTTCTAACCGTCATATCCTTTATCCTTCATGTAAACCACGAAAGGAGGGATACCAACATGCCTACAGAAAATAATAAAAAACAAGGGAATGCTTCAATAAAACCACCTGTCTAATGTCCTGCGCGATGTTCTTGGAAACACGATGATATTTTTTTGTCTCGTGCTTTCCTTCAAACTAAAGTCACATAGAATTGTTTTGGTGGTTTTCCTCGTCCCCACATGCCCCAGTTCTCTTGCTGCAGGCTGCGGTTTTACTCCGCATGTGGGGTGTATGTACAGAATAGTGTGAATGAACTGGATCGCACGACGTGTATCGATTGCGCAGGCGGGTTTTGCGAAATGTGGAACCGGAGACAAGTTCCTAGCAGAATCTAACTGATTCTACAGGAAAGAGCTGGTAGGTCGACCGAAATCTCTAGGATCCGGCATTGACCTTCCTACCTTCTTCTTTCGATGGTTGCAGCATTTTTACCCAGTATTTATTCGCACTGTATCCAATTGTTCCGGTCGTTGACTTCAAACAGGTCATAGCAAATTTTTGCCACCTTCTTCGCATTAACTGTAATATTCTTGGCTTGCGGGTGACTCCTCGCGTTTTTTTCTCTTCCGTTGAAATGGGGAATAGAAAGTATAAAAAACAAAACAAAACAAAATAACAAAATAACAAAAAAAAGGGCGCTGTTGTTTTACTTTACAGATGTTCTGACAATTCCAAGCACCACCGACGCCTTGCTGAAGTCGGAGACGGTGTGGGGAGCGTTGCGGGGTAAGTGGTGCGATGAGTTTTGGGGAGGGCGTTCAATGTTTCACTGATTTGTTTACTTACTCTCGCCGCAGGTGGGCTTCCGTACAAAGGCTCTAAGCGACCAATCAGCATGACCAAATGTGCGCGTGTAGCGCAGGAAGAGGCCCAGCATGCGATTAAGTCCAGTAATAGAATGCTCGGTGGGGTAACAACACAAGGCATGCATATGCGCGGTTGTCGCCGCGCAGATTCTTTTTTACTCTAATCGCATGCTTGTCCTGTTCGTTCGCGAAATTCGAAAATTCATAACGCTCATTGGTCATTGTAGAGAATTGTGGTGAAGCCCATCTAGGGCGATTTGTTTGATGGAGGGAATCGATTTAAAGAAGGCGAATTCTTGTGTAAGTTTCCCATTATCAAGGAGTATCTCAATACAAAGCACATCAATGTCCTGGGGAAAACACAAAAAGAACGAATTAAGTCGTGCAGCAGGTGGGACGTAAAGTCGAAACACCGGAAGGGAATGCTTCACGCTCGAAGTGTCCAGCTGCTTGAACGGCTGCAGTACCGTTATTTTTTTATACGAGCTCAAATAAAACCTAACCAACACCACTAATAGCGCACAGTACTAGGTAATAGTTTAATTGTTAAAACCGTTCGCTCACAGGATGGCTTATTCCTGCCATGCCACCAAAAATAACATCGAAAATCACAGCTTGGTTAAATGCAAGCCGCGTGATGCAAATATTTTTATTTTATGGTTGATAACTCTGCTAACATATTGTTCGGGGAGCTAGGGAAATTTCCTTGCCATGGAGGCGAGTCGCATTGGCCTAGGGAAATTTCCAGCATATTTCTTTATTTTTCGCAGGCTTAGAAACATTCAGCCAAATGGTGCAAGCACACCCACTTCTAGAATACGTAAGTATCCTTCACATAAAATAAGTATCCTTCACATAAAATGTACTAGAGATGCGTGGTATTGCGGAAGACGTGAGAACAAATGGTAACGCCTCCAAATGCATTGCAGTAACAACGGAAAGCGAAAAAAGCCCAATTTAGAAAAGTCCCATCGGCAGTCGAGGTACTTTAAAAGTGGCATAGACGTCCATCTCAGCACCAGTCGCTAAAATATGACGGACCTGGTGTATATGGGAACTACGTACAAAAAACAACAGACTGGAGGCAACAGCGCGCAAAAGAAAACCAAGGCACAAAAAAAAATTATTAGAACAACAAAAATGACGTAGTGCCTTAAGGGACCGCCAACGACACTTTCAACACCGGCACATTACAATGGAGGCGTTCCGGAGCGATGTTAAAAAGGAACGAAAAGTAATTGGTTTTTGAGCCGTGTATTGGGACGAAAAAATTGATTATAGGACACTCAGTAAGCGTGGGACCAATCATCAGTCAGCGCCCATGTACCATCGTGAATTTTAGCCAGCTGTTGAAACTGTCGCTAAATCAGCCGCGGAAGTATTCTCCGATTATACAAATCCTATTGTATGAAGATCATGTTCACTGCCAGAAAAACATGGCTTTTTGCAAGAAAACGCTTCGTGTAGGCCGGTAATTAAGCAGGCGAATAAGCTCTCTATAAAGCCTAAGCGGAATTATACGAGCAAAATATCTCGCGTAATTTTTCAATTGTTGCGTTCACTTTCTACAACGCAGGCCGTCATCAACTGTGGCAAAATCCAAGACAACCCGCGTTTTTCCTACCGAAGCGTTCTCATAGACACTGCCCGGCATTTTCTTCCCGTGCCAGTCATAAAACAGAACCTGGTACGTCCGTTTGCGATTGCTGCATGCTTTTACACATTTTTGCCAAGAAGGCGTTTCGCGAAATGGTGTAAGCAAGAAAATGAACTAACGTTTCGTAATGTCACGTTTTACGGTGTTGGGGTTGAATCGTGAAATGAGCTAGCGAGTAAGACAGAAGAAACTGGGAATGTAAAAAAAAAAATGCATTCTTGGACAAGGTTTCCACAAACATGCCGTGCGCACTACTCATGAAGAAAAGTGACCAGGCTAAAGGCGTGATAAAATTGCCGTCCAGTATGATTTTCTGCAGTGTCTAAAAGGCAATGTATGAAAGCGCGACGAGGGCCGTACGCTATCACGCAGCGCAACGTCGTCACCTTCCTTCTCGTAAGAGAAAATAGAAACCTCTCCGCTCTTATATATATATATATATATATATATATATATATATATATATATATATATATATATATATATATATATATATATATATATATATATATATATATATATATATATATATATATATATATATATATACAGTCGAACACGGATATATCGATAATTCGATATATAAAATAGGCCTATCTGAAGATTATCTGACAACTCCGCACATCACTGAGAGTTTTCTGAAGTAGTGGTAAACGGTAATTTACCGCTTTGACCGTCAAAGCACGGAAAATTCGAACCACAGCATGATGACCACGGCACTTTAATTATCAATGAAATGACTTTGAGCTTCGCTTGTTTTTTCTTCTGTGTTGTAGAGTTCGCCAAATTGTCTTCAAGATTACAAACACACACAAATGAGAAAATCAACGCTGTACACTCTGCCACAACAGAGGCGAATAACGCTGACGTAAGCTCGGCTGCAGTAGGCGGTTGGGAACGTTGTCAGGCACTGCGTGCCATTATCTTCAGTATCCGAACCGAACACCTCCCCCATCTGGAGGCATGCAACGAAGTCGCTTTGCACCCGACACGCTCCGGAATAGCCGGGGCGGGTTGTGCTGCATTCGCCTTTACGTCAACGTTGATGGGTGCATCGCCTTCAAAACTACTGCGAGGAATTCCGAACTCCTTTTAAACCAACATCTTTTCAGCAGCCTGCACCCGACGAATTCCCGCCTTCGTTGCTCCGAAATAAATTCCTTGTACAAAACAAACATACAACGCCGCATCGGTCCCCCTGCACGAGCCACCAAACAGCTCAGTCACAGAAAAAGAATGCCTCCGGTCAATTTCTTTTGCTCCTTTATGTCCTTTCGCCCCAACCATTATCCGCGTTCTAGCTATCATGGAGCTGCCCCTCGTGCTAGCGTGAAAACAGCTGTTGAAGGCCATCGAAGCGACATAATGCCGCGGAAGCCGCCACTGTATCACCAAGCCAGGCAGCGCCTGCGATGAGTCAACATTATCATCAACTCCACCCCATCAGAGGACGCAAACTTTCAGGGGAGCCTTCGGTGCGGAATTCGATATATCGAATTTGCCCGTGATCAGGAGTTCGATACACGCGCACAACAGCCCTATACTTTTGCATGGGATTTTCAAGGGGATGTTTGCACTGTTCGATATAGACAATAATTCGATATATGCGTGTTCGATATATCCGTGTTCAACTGTGTATATATATATATATATATATATATATATATATATATATATATATATATATATTGTAAGGAAGACCATCGCCAACACCATACTCGTTTAAATAATGTAGGAGCGTGGACAGCACTGGTCATTCGCAATACGTGGGTATGTGACACAGAAGCCACACATGGAAGAGGCACCAACTCGTGGATGTCCTATCGCCATCGCTGGGACGAAGAAGAAGTCTCGTCTCGTTGGCTCTCCGTCTCGACTTGCTGGTCAGCGCGACTTGGTGCTTCGGTGCTACCGCTGCTGCTGGTGCGGCTGAAGAATAAAGCCTGAAAACCCTCTTATAGTTTTGGTGGAGGTGCAACGATCTTCGTTCTCTTACGCTGGAGCTCCGCAACCGGACACTCGACCCTCCCAGCATGTCTCGCAACGATGACCCCCGGCCTGCCCCAACACCCATCGTCTGCGCGGGTGCAATTCGTGAGCGGGACCCTCCCTCATTCAACGGCACCGACGAGAAAGACGCAGAGGACTGGCTTGCTACTTTTGAAAGAGTGAGTACCCATAACCACTGGGACGACCGCCTCAAGCTGAATAATGTCGAATTTTCCTTGACTGGGCTCGCAGAGCAATGGTTCTGGAACAACGCGGCACGTCTTAAAACGTGGCCTGAGTTTAAAGACGACTTCATAAAATCATTCGGTCGCCCCGCTGCTCGAAAACTCCTCTCAGAGCAGCGCTTGCGTGAGCGGGCACAGAAAAGGGGTGAAAACTTCACTTCTTACATTGAGGATGTTGTCGCCCTGTGCCGTAAGATTGACAGTGCCATGCCCGAACCAGAAAGGATAAAACACATTCTGAAAGGCATAGACGACGATGCCTTCCATATGCTGTTGGCGAAAAACCCCCAAACTGTGGCCGAGGTCGTTACTATTTGTCAAAGTTACGACGAGTTGCGGAAGCAAAGGGCTCTCACTCGGCGACCCCTCGCAGAAAATCAGTTTGTCTCCAGCTTGGCCGCTGATGACGGCGACGGTACCTTGTTGCAACGGATCCAGCAGTTTGTGCGAGAGGAAGTGGCTCGGCAGTTGTCCATCATCAACTATGTGCCCGAGCAAAAATCTTCTCTCAGCCCTGAACTCAGGACCGTTATCCAGCAGCAAGTCGCTGACTCCCTCCCAGCTGCACTGCCGTCAAGCCCCGTTGTTGCCCCTGTGCCCTATGCCGCCACCATACCCCAAGCTCCAGCGACTTCAACCCTGCCTTATGCAGACTCTATGCACCCCGTGACGATGGCCGCTCCAATACACTTTGCCGACTCTATCCCTCAACGACCTTACGCTGAAGTCGCTGCCAGGTACATGCCTCGGAGCCCCGTCGTTTTCCCACCACCCGGCCTTTACGTCCGCCGGTGTTGTCTGGTTCCTCGCTCACCAACCCTTGGAGGACGCTGGACAATCGCCCAATTTGCTTCGCCTGTAGGGCTCCTGGACACGTGGCACGCTATTGCCGCCGCGCCACGGTGACAGGACGCAACCCTGCCGCAGCTTCTTCCTACGCCCATTCCCCACTCATGCAGGAAGCCACCGCGTATTCGCCGATGACGTCTATGCCGCCCGATAGTCGTGACTTCAGAAGCCGTCGGTCTTCATCTCCGCGACGCCGCTCACTATCTCCCATGCGTCGTCGTCCTGTTCCAACGGAAGCGGAAAACTAGGCGCCGCAGTTCCGGAGGCAAGAACTGCGCCGTCGTCGATCTGCCCAAGGCCTCCTCCCTCTCCCGCAAACGTCATTCGTATTACCATAGATGGCGCTGAAGTCTTAGCCCTTGTCGATACTGGAGCCGCCGTTTCTGTCATGGACGCCAAACTTTGCCGCCGCTTGAAGAAGGTTAGGACGCCGCATCTTGGATTCTCATTACGGACTGCTACGGCTCATCCCATTGATCCAACTGGCATGTGCACTGCCCGTGTCGTTATTCAGGACGTCATGTATGCTGTTCAGTTCGTTGTCCTGCCTTCCTGTTCCCACGATGTCATACTGGGGTGGGACTTCCTTTCTGAACATAGAGCTGTCATCGACTGTGGCCGTGCCGAAGTAGAGCTCTTCCCGTTCATGGATCAAACCACCGGTGAACCGCCCGCTCCTTCTGCCATCAAACTGGTCCTCACGGAAGAAGTTAGCATTCCTCCTCATTCTGCCGTGCTAGCTTCTTTATCCTGCCCACTTCTGTCCAATGCGACAGTACTCTTTACGCCTTCTGACCTGTTTCACCAGCGACGTTGTCTTCGGCTTCCTTTCTCCCTGCTTCCCATTCGTAACTGCCAAACTACACTTCTCCTTTCCAACTACGGGTCGTGTCCGTGCACCTTGCAACGCGGAGAGTGCGTCGGCCATGTCGAGACCGTTCATTCTGTTGTCGCTGTGGCTGTGCCCGACGATTCAACCCCGCTTGAAATCAGTGGACTGTGTGCTCCTTCAGAAGCAAAATCCTCCCCGTCTGCAGACGTCTTCCTTCGCGCCATTGATGCCGACCTTTCACCGTCCCAACGAGACCAGCTTCTCGCACTGCTGAACCGATTTCGGACGTCTTTTGATTCTGTCCAGACTGGTCTGGGACGTACCACCACAGTCGAACACACCATCGATACCGGTGGTCACGCACCCTTACGGCAACGTCCCTACCGTGTCTCCCCCACTGAACGCCGCGTAATCGATGAACAAGTCGAGGACATGCTCCAACGCGGTGTGATTCGACCCTCCACCAGTCCATGGGCATCGCCGGTAGTACTTGTCAAGAAGAAGGACGGCTCTATTCGGTTTTGCGTCGATTACCGCCGGCTCAACCAGATAACTTGCAAAGACGTATATCCGTTGCCGCGAATTGATGACGCCCTTGATTGTCTACAAGGCGCAGAGTTCTTTTCCTCCATTGATTTACGCTCGGGTTATTGGCAGGTTCCCATGGCAGAGGCTGATCGTGCAAAAACGGCCTTTATTACTCCTGACGGCCTGTACGAGTTTAACGTTATGCCGTTTGGCCTCTGCAATGCGCCTGCAACCTTCGAGCGGATGATGGATAATATTCTTCGTGGACTCAAATGGCAGACGTGCCTTTGTTACCTCGATGATATTGTGATCTTCTCTCCCGATTTTTCGACGCACCTGATTCGACTTGAGCAGATTTTGAGGCGCTTGACGACCGCAGGCCTTCAGCTCAACCTGAAGAAGTGCCGTTTTGCTGCCCGAGAGCTTACTATCCTTGGCCACGTTGTCTCTAAAGCTGGTGTCCTGCCCGATCCTGCCAAGTTACGTGCTGTGGCGGAATTTCCCAAGCCGACAACTGTGAAGGCCCTCCGCAGCTTCATTGGGCTGTGTTCATACTTTCGCCGATTCGTTCGCAACTTTGCATCTCTCATCGCGCCTTTGACAAAGCTCCTCAGCAAAGAAGGCAGCATCTGTGAGTGGTCCACGGCCTGCGACGACGCATTTACTAAACTGCGCCATCTCCTCACATCTCCGCCAATCCTGCGCCATTTCGATCCTGAGGCCCCTACCGAAATTCACACGGACGCGAGCGGAGTTGGTTTGGGGGCAGTTCTCGCTCAGCGCAAGGCAGGATATGACGAGTATGTCGTTGCTTATGCAAGTCGCACGCTAACAAAGGCCGAGACAAATTATTCTGTGACCGAGAGAGAATGCCTGGCCGTTATTTGGGCGCTTGCGAAGTTCCGCCCGTACCTCTACGGGCGCCCTGTCCATGTTGTCACAGATCACCACGCGCTTTGTTGGTTGTCCTCGCTCAAAGATCCTTCCGGGCGGCTAGCGCGCTGGGCTTTGCGGTTACAGGAGTATGACATTCGCGTCACGTATCGCTCAGGCCGGCGGCACAATGATGCTGATGCCCTTTCGCACTCCCCGCTGCCTCATGACAGCGACCGGGTCTCGAGCTCCGACTGCTACGTGTCGCCATTGGAGATCCACTCTATGTCGTCCGAGCAAAAGAAAGACCCTTGGATTTGCTCCATGTTGGACTTTCTGTCTGGCTCATCAACGAACGCTGCATCTCGGACACTACGCCGGCAAGCGTCGCACTTTGCCCTTCGCGACGGACTGCTTTTCCGTCGCAACTACCAACCCGAAGGTCGCAAGTGGCTCTTAGTAATTCCGCGCCACCTACGCTCTGAAATGTGTGCCTATTTTCACGAAGAGCCACATTGCGCCCATGCTGGTGTCCCCAAAACATACCAGCGTTTGCGCTTGCGGTACTACTGGCGAGGCATGTACCGCTTCGTTCGTCAATACGTCCGTTCGTGTGTTCGATGCCAACGCCGAAAATATCCTCCCCGCCAAGGAACTGGGCCTTTGCAGCCCTTACCGTGTCCAGCAAGACCATTCGACCGTGTAGGAATCGACCTTTATGGACCTCTTCCTTGCACTGCAGATGGCAACCGATGGGTCGTTGTTGCTGTCGACTACTTGACCCGGTACGCCGAGACTGCCGCTCTGCCTGCTGCTACCGCACGCGAAGTAGCCTCCTTCCTACTTCGGCACTTCATTTTACGGCATGGGGCGCCGCGTGAACTCCTCAGTGATCGAGGAAGGGTTTTTCTGTCTGAAGTTATAGAGGCCCTTCTTAAATCCTGCCGCACGATCCATCGCACCACCACGGCGTATCACCCTCAGACCAATGGACTGACCGAACGTTTCAACCGCACTCTGAGTGACATGCTTGCTATGTACGTCGCGGCGGACCATTCCGACTGGGACGCAGTACTACCATTCGTGACCTACGCATACAACACCGCCACGCAGGCCACGACCGGCTTCTCTCCGTTTTTTCTTTTGTATGGCCGTGAGCCTTCATGCACACTGGACACCATACTTCAATATCGGCCCGATGAGTCAGAGTGCACGCCCATCTCCGACGTTGCCAAGCACGCCGAAGAGTGTCGTCAGTTGGCCCGATCGTTAACTACGGAAGATCAGCAGCGTCAGAAGTCGCACCACGACGAAACGACTCCCGCCCCTACCTACTCACCAGGGTCGCTTGTCTGGCTGTGGGTTCCAATGTCGTCGCCAGGCTTGAGCAGTAAACTGCTTTCGCGCTACCAGGGTCCCTACCGCATCGTCAAGCGGACGTCTCCAGTAAATTATGTGGTTGAGCCTCTCACTCCGTCGCCCGATCAGCGTTGCCGCGGCAAAGATATAGTCCATGTTCAGCGCCTCAAGACTTACATTGACCCCGTCGTAGTTTCATCTCCCTGAGTCGCCAGGATGGCTCTTTCGTTCCCGGGGGCAATTGTAAGGAAGACCATCGCCAACACCATACTCGTTTAAATAATGTAGGAGCGTGGACAGCACTGGTCATTCGCAATACGTGGGTATGTGACACAGAAGCCACACATGGAAGAGGCACCAACTCGTGGATGTCCCATCGCCATCGCTGGGACGAAGAAGAAGTCTCGTCTCGTTGGCTCTCCGTCTCGACTTGCTGGTCAGCGCGACTTGGTGCTTCGGTGCTACCGCTGCTGCTGGTGCGGCTGAAGAATAAAGCCTGAAAACCCTCTTATAATATATATATATATATAATATATATATATATATATTAGGGTGTCGAACTGGGACTGAACATAACTGAAAACCGGAACTGAACCGGTATTTTGGCCGGAGCTGAACCCGAACCCGGACCGTTATTTTTTGAGCACGCTGAACCCGAACCGGAACTGAACTGAAAAAAAGAAATAACGGTTACCGGTTCATGCCGAAGCGGTTCGACCCTTTGTTGTTGATATTGCACAGGCAATGCAATTCAGGCCTTTTTTTTCTTTCACGTGCCAGCAGCTTCGTACCCGCTCGCGCACTTTCCCCTCCGGACAATTGAACACTACCACGCTCTATGTAACAAGAGGGGAAATAAATGAGCACCAATGTAGAAATGGTCTGTTGCTAATGGAAGCGCGAGCTAAGTGCAAGCTGACCAAACGAAATGTCATTCTCAGCAGCTTGCAGGGAATATAAAATGACTTGGCCCTTCCATAGCTGCGACTTTATTGGAGCAGTCAGGCTGCAGGAGTGCTCCACTGTGCAACAGGGAAAGCCCACACCCGATGTGTGCAAACTTCTTGCATATCACAATTTGCTTAAAAGGTCCGACACGTGGAAATTCCTAATACTAGACAAGTGTGACCGCCGGAGCTGCACAGTGGCTAAGCCGTTGGCTGCTGACCACAAGTGGCATCGATCTTTTTTCCCCAGAACCGTTTTTCTGATGTAGATGGAAATAGAGAACGTCCGTGTATAGAGATTTTGATCCACGTTTAATATCACCAGCTGGTTAAAATGCGTCTTCCGTGGACTGCAAGATAAGCTGCGCCTCGGAGCAGAAGTATACCACGGGGCATCAAATGCGGAAGATTTTTTTAAATGTGTTTACACGGAAAACAATAAAAAAGAAAAGGCGAATCACGCTATTTTAAAATATTACGCAAAACGTAATTAAAACCAAATAAGTAAAAAAAAGCATCAAAACGTGGATATTGCTTTATACTTTTCTTTGCTGCCTTTCACAACCAAATCTGTTATCAATGTGAAGGAAGTCAGTTCCGTGGTCAGTTTTTGAGGACAGTACAGTGGACAAGATCCATTTTTTACTGATAAAAATAACAACAGATATGTCAGGAAATACTGTTAAGGTGCGAAATTAACTCCATGGCAAAAAAAATCCCGTGGCAAGAAACTGCAGCCCTCGACCTTGTCTTGGAAGCTCAAACAGTAATAAAGCAGATGACACGTGCAGAAAGGCAGGCCAGACCTCACACTGCCCCATTCGCCCAGGGATAATCTTTTCTGCTTGTTCTGCAGTTTTGTCTCTTACTGATCTGCTTTTTTTTGAAGGTGCACTTGTACTGACTGCCCAACTCGCTACATAATTTCTGCTACTCGTTCCGGAGGGGAGTTCTGCTGTAGACGAATTAAATAGCGTCTACCCAAAAAAGTCCCATCTCATGCTCCGCGCGTCAAATTTCCCTTTCATTTTGTAGCAGCATAATCTGTTATAAGATTCCGCAATGTAGCAAACGGAACGATGGCCGGGGGTCAGGCGGTGCGATGACATACTTATTGGAATGCACACATCCGGTATAGCTATCGCAAAAGGAATTGCAGTGGTAAGAGCAATAATGCCGTTACTGAGCGTTAACTAAAGCTCACTTTTAACAAAAGTGTGGCTAACTAATTTGATAAGGTGACAGCTAACAAATTATTCAGGGTGACCAGCTAACAAATTATTCAGGGTGACCAAATAATCTAATTCACTGGTAGTAAATATGTGCTTGTCAGGATTCTTCTGTTTTGTTACAAATATATAAAATGTGCGCCATTGGTATTAAGCGCTGGTATTTGAACGCGCCAGTACCCAGGCCTAAATTTAAGGCTTCAAAGAAGGCGCGATGGATGATTCCATAGCGACGATTGCGATTTCAACAAAAAAGGAAAGGCCAGAAAATATATCCAACCGTCATGTCAGTTGGCGGTGGCTTTATGAATAGTCGCTAGGACAACATAAAGTCTGGGAGCGAAAGTAGGTGGTAAATTGTCGCCACTTCATCCGTTTTTCCAATATCTCGTAATTGTTTAAAGTTTGCTTTGCAATTGCGCCACTGCCCGTGGGGAATAGCAGCAGTTTTATTTTTTTGTTTTTTTATTTGACTCGTTTTAAACTTCTAAATGTTTTTTTTCTAATGTCAGTGATAATTCAACTCATCGAACTGGTTCCCGAACCGGTTGGGTACGGGATTTTGTCGAACCGGAAGTGAACCGGAACAAAATTAGTTCGCCTGAACCAGGGCTGTAACCGAACCGGTATTTTTTTCGGTTCGACACACTGATTATATATATATATATATATATATATATAAATCTAGAAAAAGATAAACTCACAAAGCGCGCAGAAATAGTATAAGTAAAGAGTCGGATACACAGCAAGAACAATAACAAACAATGTTTACTTACGTAGCGGCAACGGGACTTGCCTTCATCAGAGTAAAGTTACATGATTTTGCTGTCGCAAACATTTTGAACACATTTCTTATATAGGTTTGCATAAAACTGTGAGAAAGAGCGGACAATGTTTCGGAAATGGGGAGTGTGCATACAGTCAGGCTACGCCTATGTTACAACATCAACAAACAAACAAGAAAAATAAAAAATAAAAAATGGAGGGGGAGCGAGAGAGAGAAAAAGGGGTCGTGTTAACAATGCAGCGTTCAAGGTTGCACCATGACGGGTCAACGTATGCCGCCCGGGCTGCTAGTTCAGACAATGGGGGAAACTGGACAACTGCGGTTTGAAAAGAAAGGGAAGAGTATACACTGAGGTATTCAGTGACTGCTGAGACTGGTTCGGGGGGAAGCGAAGATGGGTGTGCCCCCCGCTGGTCAAGAGAATAGAGCCCCCTATCTATTCTCTTGACCAGCGGGGGGCACACCCATCTTCGCTTCCCCCCGAACCAGTCTCAGCAGTCACTGAATACCTCAGTGTATACTCTTCCCTTTCTTTTCAAACCGCAGTTGTCCAGTTTCCCCCATTGTCTGAACTAGCAGCCCGGGCGGCATACGTTGACCCGTCATGGTGCAACCTTGAACGCTGCATTGTTAACACGACCCCTTTTTCTCTCTCTCGCTCCCCCTCCATTTTTTATTTTTTATTTTTCTTGTTTGTTTGTTGATGTTGTAACATAGGCGTAGCCTGACTGTATGCACACTCCCCATTTCCGAAACATTGTCCGCTCTTTCTCACAGTTTTATGCAAACCTATATAAGAAATGTGTTCAAAATGTTTGCGACAGCAAAATCATGTAACTTTACTCTGATGAAGGCAAGTCCCGTTGCCGCTACGTAAGTAAACATTGTTTGTTATTGTTCTTGCTGTGTATCCGACTCTTTACTTATACTATATATATATATATATATATATATATATATATATATATACAGCAGTGCAGAACATCGAGGAAACCATCAGCAAATACGTAAAACCTTTTTTATAATGACTATTTTGTACTCATACTTGATTAGCGCGGTTAACATTTTTTTGGCATGTTTAGAAAAGAATCAGGGAGAAAACGCGCTTTCAGTCCCAGCACCAAACCCACACCTTCTGACTATGTCGGATGCCTTAAAAATTCGTTTATCTGGGCGACTGTGTTTTATGTTGGGCTTTGCACCCGGTAGTAATTTATTTTCTTGGCGTCACACAGGACGCTATGGCGTACAACAAGTTCAACGTTCTTCACTGGCACATTGTGGATGATCAATCATGGCCGCTTCACCTGGAGGCCTTCCCTAACTTGACCTTGGTAAGAACCGCTTTCTTTATCGCATGCACGACACTGTAGAAATGGTGAGCACAAAAATACTTCGAGAGGGAATTATCTATACGACTAAGTAGACAAACTGGAGAAGAAAAGCTTCGAGCCCACAGTTCGACAAGTTCTGGCCGTGGGAGAGCCCGTGTTAGCCCGTGGGAGACCCTCCCACTAAGTATGTGAATTGGAAGTTAATTCCTGTTCGGCAAGTAGGCTTAAAAGCGGGCTGCTACAGTACCTCTTTTCTGGAATTGAAAGGCATTTGTGACCGTGGAAGATAACCAAAGCAATCCCGCCTGGGGAATTTAAATAGAACTGCGTTAAATTCCCCACTGCGAAAAAAAGTGTTGGCGGCGGGACCGAAATAGCACGTTCTTATCTGCCAGATATTGTGAAAAGTGCTAAGTGCTTACGTGGATTAAATTCTAGTATTAACTGACTTATTTTCATAAGAAAATTGGATACATTGGAGTTTTTGGGGGAATGGATTTCGTCTTCGGAGCAGGAGCTGAATGCCTTATTTCCACGATACGTCAGAACGTTGCCAGCGGCGGAACAGGAGTGACACTATACTCGGTTACAACTCAAGAACGGCACCACCTCATGTAGTGTATCACTCCACCAAAGCGCCGGACCCGTGGCGTCAGTGCGCGCGCGTTTTGAAAGGGGTTTGCTAAGAATGCGTGATATTGTCTGCCTTGTCTCACGCAGTTTGTTTGTCGTCACTGGAGTCGTTTATAAGCATATTAACTCCAAAAAATCACGGGAACGGCTCACGACATGTTCAAAATATTCCCAGTAACGCCCTACTTGCACCGCGCGGAGAAACATCCGGCTACGGTGATAAGGAACAGCGGCAACTTCTGGTGCCGTTCTTAAAGGAGTACTGACACGAAATTTTTATGTTACGTTTTTTTCGCTGCTATGCGTGCCTACCAGCCCACTAATCATAGAATGACAAATTAGACGGTCGAGCGCAGCGTAAACATTCATTTACGGCGTCGTTTATTCGTGCCAGTTTCGGTTTCGACTGAAAAACACGGAGCGGCCGCCATGACAGCATGTATAACATGACGTCACCATTCTTGCCGCATCGCTGCCTCTCTGGAAGCGCGCGCGAGCGAGCGCACGCGCGCGCCCAGACCGGCCGAGGTTTTCGCCGTCCCCACAGGCCCGGGCAGCATGACGTCAGTCCCAAAACCATGACGTGTACACACGCCCGAGCAGCGCGCGCCAACCACAGCCAGCGCGTCGGCTTCGTCACGGGAGCCCCGACGTCGGCAGTTTGGGGCACGTAGCAGATGATGTCACGTCGGCCCGCTCTGGGCTTTCTCGTGCGGGCGAAGATTAAAATGGATTTTAAATATGTTTCGCTGAACGGTTGCTGTTGAAACTTGCTGGGAGATATCTCCTGATAAAAAGGAAGCGTTTTACATAGTTATCTCAGCTTTGAAATTTCGTGTCAGTACTCCTTTAAGTTGTCACCGAGTATAGCGTGGAGTTGAGTTCAGATCGAGAAGGATGTGAATATGATGGAACCAACACTCCTGCACCATAACCATAGTAAACTTTTGTGTTTGACTGAGGATAACCTGTGGCGGGAGGGTTCGCCAGTTTTCTGGGAGTTGTAATTCGCGCCAAACGACGAAGTAACTAAAGCGAAGAAAGAAACAACATGATGTAGCCGTAAGAAGTCCAATAAATATCGCTTGGGGAACCCGGCTATAATATTTTCGACTTCAAATCGCGTAGACAGACTTAGATGCACCGAGACATTTTTTTATTACATCCATAGAATGCTGTATACATGGCCAAAATCGATACATTTTCCTCTTCAAACTTCCACAGCAATAATTTTGCCTTAGGCAGCTACACGGCAGCTACAAGGCTGCTTCAACTTTCCCTGGATGCATTCCGGGTGCCCTTCGTGTCTTCGCGCAGAAGGACGGCATATCTATAGGTTTGTGCATTGCACCAGTACTCTGCGATAAATACCTGTCAAGGGGGAACCGCACGTGACAGCCCGTTTTGAAGGGGATGGGCGTCACGCGCTGCTTCCGGTACGTGCACGACTTCCTCGTGTGCTTCCCGTGGGGAGAACTGGAAGACACAGTAGCGAAGGTTTTTGAAGCCTTCAGCAGTGCTCATGCAGGCTTCAAATTCACGCACGAGCTTCCAGAAGACGGGCGCCTTCAGTTTTTGCACGTCAGCCTCGCACTGCAAGGTGACCACGCTTGTTGAAGTACCTGACCAGGAGACAGGAAAAATTGCTCCCACACTATATCCGGGCACTCTGAACTGGTAAAACGAGGAATTGCCACAGCGTGCATACTGCAGGCTCTGTCAAAATCTTGCCACCACGCCGTAAAAGAAAGCCTGAATGTGCAGATCGGACGGCTCAAAAAAAGCTGCTTTCCAGAACCACTCCTCCTGGGCGTGGAAAAGAAATGCCTGAAAAAAAGTAAAACGCGGTATCGGGTATCAGCAAGAGAAGGAAGACAGAAGACCACTGGCAGTCATTTCGTACATCCACAACGTCTCACACGGGCTGAAGAAGGTTGCCGATAGATACAACGTGAAAGTTGTTTTTTTTTTCCGCCCCACACAAGCTGAAGGGACTGTGCAGCGGGTGAACAAGGATGACGCTGAACGCCCCCACTGTGAGGTAAAACACAGAAACCCGCCCGTTAGGTGCGAGTCCCAAGTCGTTTACAAAATTCCGTTGGAGTGTGGGAGGTCCTCTATATGATAAACCGGAAGGTGCCTGAGCGAGCGGCTGCGAGAGCATAGGAACGCATGCGGGAAGCTACAAGCGCCTGGGCATTTGGCCGATCATTCCAAAAAAATGCAA
The DNA here is from genome assembly GCF_048455015.1 of Haemaphysalis longicornis. Taxonomy (NCBI): domain Eukaryota; kingdom Metazoa; phylum Arthropoda; class Arachnida; order Ixodida; family Ixodidae; genus Haemaphysalis; species Haemaphysalis longicornis. The sequence continues at coordinate 57,829,689 of NW_027526460.1, forward strand.
ATGCGAACCGAAGTTCGAAGAAACAACAGTATTGGCACTCTCCCACAGCAGAACGACCAGCGAGGTTATAGAAGCCATAAGTATGGCATCAGGCAGCCATGGCGCATGCGTCAGCCAGTCATTTGTGCTTCTAAAGAACAAGCAAATTAACCTCTTGCAGAAAGACGCTCCCCGTGTGACAGTGAGCGAGAGAGAGGGGAAGGCCGGCGCGTGTGGCAGGTCTGAGTGAGACCGCGAGAAAGAGAGGTGACGACAACTATCAAGAATTGGATACAGATAGGGTTTGGTGTGGTGGTTTTGAATGTTTGTCTTTCTATGTTTTTGTTTCCAATGTTTTTCGATAGGGTCAGAAAATAAAGACCAGTTGATAGTTGCTCTTTCGTAAGTGGGCATCTTGTGTTCCGCGGTCCTTCGTCTTCGTTAATTTCTATTTGCGCAAATAATTTACCAACTAGCCAAGAAGCAAGCTCTCACTGTTTTAGGCAATCAGCTATTTCTAACGAACATTCAAGGCCGAAGTTTCTTATCTCTATTAATCAAATTGTATAGCCTCCTTTTTTTAACATAAACTTTTAATATTCCGTACTTGATTTCTTCCCTCTCCCCAAGTGCTCCTTTTGGATGAATGGAAAACTGCCCGATCAAAGGAACAAGTTCGCTTTATCCCAATACCCGGCAAATCGCCACACAGAGAACCGGCGACGACATAACTAACATCTTGTATTGGAAAAAATACAGAGTGAATCATACTAAAAAGACTTCAAAACCATCTTGACGCAACGCAACAAATATACGACACAATGTATGGCTTCAGGAACATCTAGGGGTACAAGACGTGCCCATTAGACTTGAAAAGAACACCCTCACCTTGCAACGTGCAACGCGTTTTTTCCCGACAGCTATCCTCGCTCTGGACTTGAAGGAGTCTTTGATAACATGGCATACGAGGCGATCCTTCGCAACTTGGCCGGCACAGGATGCGAGGAGAGCACCTACAACTACATTGTTGATTTTGTTTCCAACCGCAGAGCCATACTGAGGATCGGAGACGTCCCCTCTAATCCCTACACTCTCGGTAGAACAGGGGCTCCCCAAGGCTCAGTCGTCTCCCCATTACTCTTCAACATCGCGCTCCTGGATCTCCCAGTGCAGCTGAGATGAAATACACAACTTAAACCATGCCCTGTACGCGAACCATGTCAACTTGAACTTCAACTTCATTTTCCAAGAAGAAATTATATTTTGATATGCAACACATCATCTGGTACCATAGCAACCCTGCTAGCGGCGGGCCCATGCAATATATTCATCATATTATCGCAACTCAGTTTTAAACAAATTCAATATGTACAACAACAAAAAAACGGTCTTCAGAACCGTAATACCACCATAATGTACTTAAATATAGCCCCTATACAATCGTACCTGCACATACATACAAATGAACATATACATATATAGCCCATATACAATCACACCTGCAAATACATACAAATGAACAAACTCGCACATATACATATAAAGATGCTTACGCGAAAGAGTTACAACAGCAAATGTGGTTTGCACCTAATTTACTTAAGATTTTGTCTAGGACCAAGCAATTAAGAAAACAATATACATATTTTACCGGTGCTATACATAGTTATATACAGGTCAAACTAGTAATTCGAAGTTATAACCTTTGATAGCGTTTTTAAATCCTCAAGAAACGTTGCTGCTTTGGTCAACAAAAATGGCGTTCCATATCTTATTAGCAAGCTACTGTAGTGTACGCCTGACATACACGTTGTGTACAAGCGGAATACTAAAAGTGCCTAGGATGTTCCTGCAACCATTCCCTAGGACGGTTGCAGGACACGCTCCAGCTAACTGCCGACACTGTGAATGAGCAAGCGAAAAGACGCGGAATGTCGTGCGCCACAAAGAAGTCTGACATTCTCGTGGTGAAGAGACGCCGAACCAAGAAGGACATCGACAACATCCTTCGACGTCAACACCCTCCACGGGCACGACACCAGGCCAAGTAGAGCTAACAGGATTGTAGGCCTGCTCATCCAGGTCGTCTGCAAGAGCAACGAATTGGTGGAACCAAGACCAGCAAGACCACCGAGCAAGTCATTGTTTGATACGCAGGGTCACGAACCGACATAGTGGCATGAAAGAGGTCGATATGGTCAGGCTTATTCAAGTGTCGTCCCCTCACTCATAACCTTTGAGTCTGCATAAGTCATCCTGAGCAGAACGGAACACAAGTTCGACGTGCTCATACGTAAGTCTAAAAGAAGCCCTTGGATTACCTATGAGCGCATCCACAGATAAGTTTCTCCGCATGGTGCTGCACAATACGGTGACGGAACTGATTGAGAGCCGTTGTTAAATCAAAGGGCCTGGCTCGCTCGAACACGAAGGGGCTGCAATATATTGACGTAACTTAAATGGGTTCCGCAGGACCAGCCCCAGACGCAGATCAACCAAGAATCTTGGCGTAAATCTATGCTAGTCCGCCGAATACCTAGTAATATGCCTCCGCACTTCCGTCAGGGCCTAACAGAAGCCCGTGCAAAAACGCTGAATAGGATTTCCTCCTAAATCACTAAGGCGACGTAAACCGACGCTGCCTAATACAATGTCAAAAGAGCCATGGTGTCCCTCTTGACGGACGGGTTTAAATATTTGACCAGTGCCTGAATTCCCAGAGCCACGGCAAAAGAAACAGAAAGGCCTGCCAAACCACGACCGTTGTCCCGGACTCACAAGAGAAATGCCGTAGCTTCACGTCGGGATGGGTGGCACCCGTGACACTGTGCCCTCTAGAAAGCAAGATGCCGAACAGGAAGATCGCAATGGTATGCACACCCTCACAGTAGAAGAACATTCCCGGCACCAAACCCATAGCTCACAGAGAACAATGAAACCGCCCTGAGACTAATGCAAACACGTTTCCCTGTCCAGTCAGGGTGTATTTGTTATACAACATAATTCGACGCAGAATGTAAATTTTTTATTCACCTAGCTAGGCACTCTACGGCAAATAATATGGGTGTGCTACAAAAAATCCGGACCTGCCACCCCTTTTTTTCTTCCAATACCACTGAGCAGTGGGAGATGCTACTGTCTAGATCCCTACCTCAAGATCAACTTCTGCTGGTCGAGAGGGCCAGTCGAGCCGTGACGGCACATGATTGCCTGAAATGACGACCACTCCACCCAAACCTAGCTTAATAAAAAGCTGTGTCTCTAATTTTCGTTTCTCATGCTTGTGGGTATGTTTCACATTTTTAAGGTTCTTCTATGCGGGGCATGTTCTCCCTCAAGTCAAGATGCTTAGTTCGAAGACGGCGTGTTGCCTAACCCCATGGCACCTAGAACATGGACCTCGCAATTTCAAGAGGCGCACAGAGGCCATATCCATGTTTTGCCAAACAGCCCTGAGCACGTGTGCGCACATGGGTGCATGCATGCGCCTGTTGTGTGTATGTAGTACCTTTGCAGAGATGCATGTATGCTCGCAATTGTGTATGATCACGTTGTGTACACAATACATTTCCGTCGGTATATACACGCATCGTATATGTAGATGCACTCGCATGTTTACACAGGATGCGTGTATGTACGCACACAAAGGTATACACACAGTCTCTACGCACAAAGCATGCATACACATACTCACCGTCGCTAACCAACAAACACATAAAAAGAAGAAGCACGAAAATACCAAAACTAAAGGAATACCCTGAAGTCTATCCAAACTGCGCTTATTCTTTTATCACGCTATCGCTAGCTATAAATGTTCTTTCAAACTGAAATTACCCGCCTGGACGCTTTAAATGCTCAATCACGCAAGCTTCTATTTTTTAGTCTAGTTGTACACGACAGAACAAACAATCTGGTCTTATTGTTTTTTCATCGCAGAAAGGCGCGTATTCCCCGCGACACGTGTACTCTCCGGAGGATGTTCGCAGCATAATCGAGTACGCCCGGCTTCGTGGGATACGCGTCATTCCCGAGATGGACACCCCAGGGCACACGCAGGCCCTGGGCAAGGCCTTTCCCGGTACGTGCACCTTGTAAGGCGAGCCGAAGAACGGCTGTGGCGTCTGGTGCGAACCCATAACCTCCCTTGTCGCTATCAGCTGCACCGTATCAACCCTTGCATCTACGCCTCCCCCAATTGCCCGGCCTGTGGAGCAGTCGAAACGCTCCTCCCTCTCCTTTGGGGCTGTCCCCGCAACCATTATTTCCTCATACCAGACTGTGGGCACTGGGCTGAGGCGTTGGGCGAACCCCGACCTGACTACCTAAAGTGTGATCACGACGCCGCTGCTGCCGTCATCGGTACGCCAGTCACCATGCTGTCTAAGTTGCCTTTAGAGGCTCAAAAATTAACCGTTCGTTGTCTTCCTTGTGCGGTGAGCAAGAAAAGGTTCCGGGAGGCATTTGGAAAGTGGATTGATGTAGCGTGATAATAAACAAGAGGGAATACCATGCAGAAGGGGTGTAGGAATATGCGACATTTTTTGCGATTAGATTTGCCTTCGCTATGATCATATTTGTGGAGAGGTTTGCACGAAGTTTGGCTCAAATATTTCAAATAGACATTGTTAAAGCACAAAGTAGATATATTCACACAAAGAAAGGGAACTACACAACTAGAGAGTTGAAGGAGGTGGCAGCTGTTCCTACGGTCAGTTCCAGCGCAATCCGACCCCTGCATCTTCATCAGGTCCCTTGCTTGATACATATCTTGCATGGATTGTTTGCCAAACAGTCGAAGAGTCAAGCTGCACAGTATCGAGTGCGGCAATATATATACTAGATGTCAATTAGGGTGAACATTCTCATTACTCGTACATTAATTATAGGAACAAACCTTCTGCTTGTCGTAAGTCAACAGTAAAAGAGCCACCATGTCGACACTCGATCACGTTCCTACAGAAAAACGTGATCGTTGCTACCGAACGTGATCGCTCGCACGCAGGAACGCGTCGACAGGAACGATCACGTTCCTCTGTGGGAACGCGATCCATTAGCCTAAATTTTTTTGTACGATTTGAAGAGCTGAGCGAAAAGAACGACAGGGGTGCTGTACACAAGACGCAAGAGCGGAAAACTTAATTTCTTCCGTTTTTAAAGCGAAGCTACGGCGGTTAGCCGAAAGGTATCTCCTGCGGTCTCATGTACGCAGAACGTCCCCGGCTCGACTTCATGAGCATGCGCAAGAAAACAAATGTAAGGGAGAAGTTACGAGTGAGGGAAGAGATATTGGCTGGGGTTTATAGATGACGTTGCTGCACCGCCGCATCTACCGACTCTGGTAAATGCGAAAGGCGCATCGGAGGAAGCGACAAAGAGTGTCTCAGCACAGTGGGCGCGCACCGAGCTGCTGCGTGAAGCACACCTCAAGAAACAACGGAAGGCAGGAGTGAAGGCGGTGCGGGCCGAGCAAAATCAACGTTAAAATGACAAACACCGACTGCAGGTAACTTTAAAATGGGTAGGCCACGTGTCGTACAAAAAAACTGTGGTTTATTCCTCGGTCATAGGAATCGGTAAAACGCGAAAGTGAAATGTGCAGCGAAATCTGCTGCTTGGGCGCTATTCCAGAAGACCCAAGATAGCTCGCTACCGAGTTTCTAGCTGCGCGAGTTAGCCAAGTAGTGATAGTACAACATCCGATAAACTTCAAACGACACCGGCGCAATCGCGCGGAGCACGCTCGGCATTATCAGCGCAGCCAATTGAGGCCGCTCACATTGAAACAGCATGGCTTCTGCGAACATCCGCGTGCAGCGCGGTATAGAATCGAGTTGCAATTTATGCACTCCGTTGGGTAGAGAAGATAACCCTAGATAACCCAGGTATTTCTTTAAAAACTACGCCTGGCCCCAGCCTTCTTTTAAAGCTTCGCCCTCTAAAAGCGGCGCGGGGCGGCTCCGATTTTCTCGGTGTTCTGTTCTTCAACTGAAATGTGTTTGCTACGTGGTTTGAGGGTGGCTACAGTGCAGCTCAACACAAACCCGAACCAAGTAAGCGAAGCAGTTCACTGTAGTGAAATAGCGAAAGGGACACGCCCTTTTCCCGACTGTCGAACGTGACCGGCTTTGCTGATGTGCAGACGATGGGCGTAGTATCAGACATGGTCCCAAGTTAGCGTGTCAAGAGCGTGTTTGAACATTTTACGAGTGCGTTTTTGACGTTGAAGGTGTGTCATCTGTCGTCGATTGTGTTTTTGCTGTGTATGAATGCGGCTGCCGTGGGACAACCTTGTATTGGCCGCTGCTATCGTTTGGACTAGAGCGAACTCTTCGTTCAGACCGAATTCCCCCGCGACAGTGGCAGAATTTGACTTAGGATGGCCTGGGGTCTTCGTTCGTTCAGTGTTTGCTGCTAAGCTTTGTTACTGGAGCAAGTGAATTCATGGCTGCGACGCTACCCCACCGGCGAAGTGGACGCCATTGCACCCATGGCTGGGTGGGGCTTCGGTCTCCCCGCCGCGCCCATGAATGGTCTGGGTGTGAGTGATTGACACGAGAACTCGGAGGAAATTCGGGATAGACATTACACGGCCGAGTTGGACTCGTTACGCTCGTGTTGGCGGCGGCTGCTGCGGCGTGGTTCGTTGTTAACAGTCGCCGTAGCCAGCATATATCTATCCCGACAAAGTTTTTTATTTAGCGGCGGAGGAATTTCAAGCCCTTTTTTCGTATCTAGAAGGTACTATGCATTGGCTGTGCAGCCACCTGGCGCCCGACCCCCTTTGCGACGACTTTGAGGGGGCTTTCGCTCCATGACGGCCGAGGAGCAAGTGTTGTGTGCACTGCGGTTTTACGCGACGGACACTTTCCACGGAAGCGTTGGTAGTGACCGCACCAGCGACCGCCCTCAGTTGACAGTCAGCCGGTGTGTGCGCAATGGGATTACCGCAGACATGTTTTTCGCCTTTTCCCGGTGATTCGCCGGACATGAATTTCGCTGGTTCTACCATGCGTTTACCCGTCTGCAGCCGGAGCGTACGCTTCAGTCCGACCGCTCGATGGAAAGAAGGTTTCCATGTTGGGGCTGTGCTTCAGTTATGGTTTGGTAGAAAAACTTTCCAATGCGGCGTTGCATGACCATGCGCTTCATTTATCATCAGCGCGGCAGACGCTTTCTCTTGAGGCGTTGCGTGTCACACCATTCTTGCGAAAACTTTACTCGCAGTATAGTATGTAACCAATGGCGTGTGCCTATTATCGGAGGCGATCGTTACACATTTTAAGGGGTTTTGTACAGCGTGTTTGTCGTCTGGCAGGAAATGGAGCCTGAGAAGCTTGTGAAGGTAAGGGTTGAGACCGAATTAAACAGCGTGATGACAGATGGAGGGTGAAGGGGCAGTGTCCATAAAAAAACAAAACTATCGTAGAGAGCTTCGTCGAAAAACAGCTGTAAAGAGCAAAGTAAAATAATGGAAACAAGTTTGAAGAGCTGTGGTTGTTGCTATTACTTCCTTCGCAGCACATGCCCATTTGGGTGACTTGCCCGAATTGGGGATCTTTGAGGAGGGAAAGAGCTCGGTTTTTGAAAATTCATAAAGCTGTGAACTGGAAAAGTAAAAGATGTAGTATAATGCGTGCCACGTGACACGTGATGGCGCATGAGAAGGACAGATGCACACCAGCCACGCAGAACCCTGATTATAGAGAGGCTGTGGTGTGTGCCAGTCTTTTTGCTGACGAGTTCACTACGAATTGAAAGAAAAGAAACTGACGTAAATACGGTTTAGCAGAAAAGAAGCCGGCCAAAGTAATGCCAAAATTTATGCCGAAGGACAAATAATAAAAGCGAGGAAAATTGCGCTAGTGCAATGTATCAGTTAATAATTAACGCAAGTACAATTTATCAGTTGTTAATAAGTATCGCAGCACAATATATCAGTTAGGCATCGCTAAGCTTTCGTCTTCAAATCGCGTAAGCAGACCTAAACGCCCCTAGGAAATTTAGTCTCGAAAAGGGGACGGAGGGTTTCCATAACACGAGTATCAATTACTTTGACTGGGGCGCGTTTCCATCACCCACTTTCTTTTTTTTTTCCAGTCGGCCTGAGTCACGTAATTGCATTGTCTGTCACCGACGGTAGAAATGGGCAGAAACTGCTTTCTAGGACGGCAAATTTCAAACAAAAAGCTCATAAGAACGCCTAAAATAAAAAGATAAACGGACCTTGCAGTGAAATAAACATTAATAAAATAAAAGCGTGATGAAGAATTTAGTTGGATTTGCTTGCCCCCAGTAACCACCAGTGCAGCAGAGCGAAAGAATGCAGTGAAAATGCGCCACGCCCTTGTCTCGCCTCTTAGGAACGCGCTGCCCTGCACCTGTTACGTCACCCAATAATCAGCAAATAGCATGAATTGCATTTTAGATGCGAAGCATCTCATGGTCGGGGCTATGTCCCTCCCTTGTCGTTGTCGTTGTTGCGCCGTCCACACCCCCAATGCGCATGCTCGGCTTGCTGAGCGCCCGGTGGTGTCTTACCCTTCTATGGCTCCTGGAGCGACAGTGTTGCCGGTGTCTTCCTGGGCCGGCACGAGACGAAAACGTTTTCCCTTTAAGGGCTCTTGGAGCGACAGTGTTGCCGGTGTCTTCCTGGCCGGCACGAGACAAGCACGCTTCACGCGCCTTCGACGTTTCATCGTCGTCGGCAGCGGCGTGTGTCGGCGAGTCTCGGCGGGCCGTGATTACAAGCAGCCCACAACCATCCGGCGAACGTGCATCGACCTCATCTTCAGCAACTTTAGGGTTCATCCACTACAACAGCCCTTGACTTTACATTTCACAAACCATAAGGCGGTCATAATCAAAGCGGAACGCCAACCAGAGGTCGACGTCACCTACGTTGAACATGATGATGATAATGCTTAAAGGGGCACTGACACAAAAAATTTGCATCTTGTTTTTTTTGTTGCGATAAGTAGCTAGTGACCTACTTATAACCTGTAGAAACCTCATTTGCTTCAGCGTGCGACGGTTGTTTAATTAGAGGCATTTTAAATGCGGCCAGTCGCAGTTTCGGTTTCAGCGAGTGCCGCGAAACGATGGATTTGTGGATTTTGTGTGCACAAAGCTGACCACGTTACCGTCGGAGGGATATCACAGAGCAGAGCCGCCGTAGCACTGTCGAATCCGCATCGATGGCAGTTTCTGCGAATGCCCCCACGTACTGATCTCGTGAGGCGCTTAATTAAAAAGCGACCGTGGATGTGACGCAGGCGCTGCGAGTGCAAATGCTACCGCGGCTAAAGAACGACGCGCGACGCTCGAGACGGTGAGTGGCAAGACGCGCGCTGGGAGCAGCCGGCCGGTCTGCCTACAGGTCCGCCTACAGATGTGTTCGGCTTAGCACTGCGGCGGATATTCGAGTGCCGCTCTCGTAAGCGGTGCAGATGACAATTTTTAATGCAACCCGCCATCGCATCATTAACTCCTTTCTCACGTAAGCCACCATGGTCGGGACTTGGGGGAAATTTCGTGCAGCGGTAACAAGCTATCACTCGAGCTACCTGCGTCGGCCTGGGCCACTGCGCGGCCGTGGCCGCCGCCTGCACAGCGACCGTGCGGCTAGCTCAGTAGGCTTTTCGTGCCTCGGGCGCGTTTTCGCATCTAATGGTAATAAACAGTAATAGAAACAGAGTGCCTGGAATCGCTGTAGAACTTTGGTCGCGGCCAGCTGCCCCATGAGCTGACGAAATCACGGTGCCTCCGCCGCAAACGATCGGGTTGTTCGTTCTCGAGAGCAGAAGCTCCGCCCTCCGGCCCTCCGATTGGAGCGGCGAGCCGGGCGAACCGGCGTAAAACGCCGGCAGTGCGGAAGCGGCAAACACAAACTCGTGACGTATTTGGATATTGTTTATTTACACGATATCCTCGGGATGTCGATTGCGCGTGGTCTTCTGCTGGCAGGTCGGTTCAGTTTCGCACACTTTAAAATTGATTTTAAATATGTTCTAGGCTGTATTCGCCGCTGATATTTTGCAGATGATGTATATGTGTTCCCACCAATCTATCTCCGAAGTTATCTCGCCTTCAAAATTTTGTGTCAGTGCCCCTTTAAATAAAGACAAACTCATACGACGTGCAACGTCACTCTCTCGTTCTCTCTTTATGCCTCTCCACTCTAACACCCCCCCCCTCCAATAAAATTACACCATCTTGCCGTAGGTGAACCCTGAGTAGTATGCGAAACAGCCATGGGGTCAACGCAATTTCCCATTTCGTAGTTCCGGTAAGTGAAAAGTGTGGTAGTTTACATGGAAACCAAACGGTAAATATAACTGTAGCTACGTACCTCAACCTCACGGAAATGACGAACTGAAAACTAATGGGCACTTGAATCGACCCCGTGCCTGATTCGCATACAACTCAGGGTGGTCCTACGGGAAGATGGAGTGATTTTTAAAGCGGTTTAACTGGGCTTCGAAATATTATCATTGCGTTACGTGGGCGTCCCTACCGCTCGTATTTCTGTATTTCCGCTCAATCTCGGGCCTTATGGAATAGCCCCCCTGAGCAGGATTTGCGGGACGGCGGGTGCCTTGTGGGTGTGCTTGGCGAGCGACGTCCTGCTGGCGGGTCGCTTCGGCAAAGGTGCACTGGCGTCATTTCCATGACGAATATGACGTCATGGAAATCTTGGTGTATCTCGGCATAAAACACATGCTGTGTTAAAATACAAAAAAAAGAAAAAAAAAGAACAACCCTTAGTATAACGTACTCTTAAGTACTAAAGGCTGTTTCCCCCGCAAAAAGAACTGCGAGCAGGGGTGTGCCCTTTACAGGCCGCTTTCTTAGTTGTACTGTGGCGTCATTTCGGTGACGTATATGGCGTGCGTGAAATCTTCGTGTATCCGGGAATAAAACGCCTTCGTGTTAAAAAAAAAACCTCACCAGTATGCACATCGGCGCTGGTGTTCGAAGTGCATCGGGGTATTTATCCATACGGATAGTTACTCTACTGCATATGCCTCTGCTCAATACGTTGCTTACCACAACGTGCCAACGAAGGCTTGTTTCACTCTTCTCTTTTCGCAGATACGCTGACGACTTGTTACTCTGAAGGCATGCGAGGAACCGCGGAATACGGGAAATTTGCGGCTTTCGAGATATTGGACCCAACGCGAGAACTCACCTACCATGTGGTTCACAATCTGCTCTTGGAAATTAAGAAGCTGTTTCCTGATCCTTACGTGCACCTCGGCATCGACGAGATCAACTACAAATGCTGGTAGTATTACGAGGACACATTGAGGAATAGTCACGTGAACATCCTTCCAAGTGGCGCGGGAGAAACAATCGCTCGTTTTCTCTGTAATTCAGGCACATCACTTGTTTTCATAAAGTTTTTCATTTTGAGATTCAGATTCAGATTGAAATTTTAAAAGTTCCATAAAGAACTAGCTAAATAACACAAGATTAAGAGATCTGAGGTGGACCCCTCGGTTCATCGATACAGATTGATGGTAACTAGTATTTTTGTATATAGCGCAGTATACATGTATATGTTGTCTCACTGAAATACCAATGCAGTATAGCTAGTGCGGCTATGTTATTTCTTTTAGGATATAACAGTAGATAATGTGCACAGGCGTTGGGAGTAAAAGAATGATGGGGCTAAATTAAGAACAATTTTGAACAAGCGAGTATACAAAAAGTATATTGTTGACACGAGACATTACTTGAATGATGGTACGGGGAAACAAGAAGTAAGCAGAACAACAACCAAATACAAATAAGAAACCCGGCTAGGCGCATCAGAACAACACTTTTATCAAACACAGTGAGGGAGGTTTAACGCCCCAAAGCTCTAGCTTTTTTATCGTTCTTACCGTTGTGGTGGGCTGCAGAGTAATTGAAAATGTGTAGCTCCTTTGACGTAAGCAAAAATCTTCCACACCCTTGCGTTGTTAAACTTGAAATACGGAGGTCACTCTAAGCTGGCTCAATAAAAATGTATGTAATACCTAGGGGATGCGACCTCAATTCGAAACAAGTGGTCAACAAAATCCCTTGTCTCTGCTTGTTGTTGACTTTTCAAAGGGTGTCGAATCCTGAAGTGGCGGCTTTCATGCGGGACCATGGCCTGTACTCTCTGGAGGAGCTAGGGCAGCACTACATGAACAGGACGCTGGACTCTGTTGACCAGATGGGCTTGAAGGTGATGATCTGGCAGGATCCCATCGACATGGGCGTCGAAGTAAGAACTGCTGCAGCATGCATCGTAAACCGCTCAAATAATTATTCCTTCTCGGCGATAAATCGCTGTGACTTCAGCACGGTGTATTGATTTGATTGATTGTGGGGTTTAACGCGCCGACGCAACGCAGTCGATTGATTGATTGATTGATTGTAGGGTTTAACGCGCCGACGCAACGCAGGCGATGAGGCGCGCCGTAGTGGAGGGCTCCGGATTAATTTTGACCACCTGGGGCTCTTTAACGTGCGCCGAAATCTCGTACACACGGGCGTTTTTGCTTTTCGCCTCCATCAGAAAAGCGGCCGCCGCAGCCGGGAATCGAACCCGCGACCTCGGGCTCAGCAGCGCAACGCCTCAGCCACTGGGCCACCGCGGCGGGTTCAGCACGGTGTATTCATTATCCGGGGAGAAAGCTGGTGTCGGATTCAATGATCAATGATGACGTCAGCCAAAAAAATCCTTACATTAGTTTTACATCACTCACAACTGATAAAATTAAGCAAGCTCACACTAACGCGCAAGGCTTAAACGTAGCGAAGCTATACGCAACCTTCACGACAGTCACGGAGTTTAATCCCACGACTGCAACTGATTTCCTTCTTCGCTGCCGCAATGACCTTTACTCCGTCATTGTTGCTATAACTGTGAGCTCCTGTCATTTTTTTGGATGAGATTATCTTTGGACATCACCTTGGAGGGGAGTACTTCCTGTCGTCTATTTCTCGTTCCGAGCAAGTGTTGCCACGATTACGGCGAGCGCTGAAGTTTTTTTACCAATTTGGCAAATCTCCTTAAGTGGATGTGCTTGGTTTGACAAACTCGCGCCAGGGACGCGGTGCGGTCGCCGTTGAGGCCCGCACACATTAGCGCGCTGCGTATTCTTGTTAAAAAAAAAAACTGCAGGGCGGTCACCTCTATCTTGGCCAATCCTCCAAGATGGGTATGCTTGGCTTGACAAACGTGCAGAGGGGCGCTGGCCGGTCGTCGCGAGGCACGAACATCCGAGCTATAGGAGTTTTGTTGTTTTTGGTAACTGCCGGGCGGTCGCCGAGAAGATCGCACTCACGTGCGCGCGCTCGGCAATTTTTGTATTTTTACCTGCGGACACGAAAAATTACGATTTGCCAAACAGCTTCGCTGATAATATTTTAGGGGCGAAGCTCCTTAAGTCATGGGCCTGTCCATCCCTTGTGTCTCGTGGTACGTGACCGCCGCATGCTTTCGGAGATGTCGCAAAGTGGGCCGCGTTGCACGCGCAAGAACCGGCTGCAACCGGCAGCGCAAACTCGGCACCGGGAGCGCGAGCTTGTCTGTGTTCGCCAACGGAGGCGCGAGCGCACGTGCACTGCGAGGGGGAGATCACGCAAGAGATCACGCCACGAACGCAGGCAGTCGTTCTCGGAGATCGAACGAGACGCAAGTACCTCTGCTCGTTTCCTCTCGTCTTGTTCGGGCACAAGTTCGCCCTAAATAAAAGTTCTTTCTTTACCGTTGTGTCCCATCCTACGTGACAAATTGTGGTGGAGGTGCGGGGTAGTTCTCGATGGCGCGGGGCCTTTCACCAGGTCTGGGCATGGGAGCATTGACTCCGAAAATAAAAGTTGATTTGTACAATGTACGCACACAGTCTTACGTCTTTCTTAATGATGTAATGGGCGAACTTTCACGGGAGAGTTACGGTTACCGATGATCTCCCCCTCTCGAGCTTCGCCTCACTTATCATCATTCATTCCGTGGATATGGCGTGATTTTTTTAAAATTTACCCCTCTTTTACTCAGTGACTCAAGTTATCGAAATAGTTGTCTGAGCCGAGAAAACATAGTTCGTTTCGTGTTGAAACCGCAGGCGCCAAAGAAGACCATTATTGAAGTATGGAAATCATGGGTGCGCCCGGACGACGTGGCAAAGAAGGGCTACCAAGTGGTCATGTCTAGTCCCTGGTACCTCAACTACTTCTCCAGCGACAAGGAGTGGGACCACTTCTACAACACTAATCGAACAGGGTTCGACGGTAAGCTGGTACCTTTTATGCACGCTTGCAGTAACAATTAAAATAACGGAAATATAACAGAATGAGCTTGGTAGCCGTGAGAAGCGGGTTACGCAGGGGGGCCTGGCCCCACAGGTCGGCGGATTCACTCATTAATCCACTCACTCAAACTCATTTGTGCTCAAACTAATGCGTGAGTTGAAGTTTGAGTGAGCACGAGAGAGAGAGAGAGAGAGAAAAGACTTTATTCAAAGCGTCCGGCATGGGAGGGAGCAAATCCGGCCACGCAGGGCGCGGTGCTCCCCCGTCTTACACTACGTCTACAGTCCTATAGGCGTGTGTCGGGCCTAGATCCCGAGGCTACCGTGCCCCGGCCCCGCTCGGACTACTCGGGCTCCCTCTAGGGGTTCCCTTTCGCCTCTGCAGGGCCAGAGCTGCCTCGAGCTGCTGGACGGCCCATCTCTGGTCCTTCGGCTCCGCAGAGCCCACACACTGTCTCACACGCGGCGGGTACGCACCGTCCTCAACACTGTCACAGCCCCACATGATGTGGGCCAAGGTAGCCGTCGCCCGCGAACACATGCTGCACACCTCACTCTCGAAGAGTTCCGGGCACACGTGGCGCGCGAGCGCCGGGGTCAACACCGTCTCTGTTTGTAGTTGGCGCAGCCTCACCGCCTCCCACCTGGTTAAGTCCCGGTGTGGGGGCGGGAAGCCGCGTCGCTGTTCGCGGTGCCACTTAAGGATTCCGCCGTAGTCCGTCAGGGGATCCTCTTCTGCCGTTACTGTCGCCGCCTCTTCGGGAGCGAGGGCCGCCGCGTCCCGGCACGTGGCGAGACCACGGGCCGCGGCGTCCGCCTCCTCGTTGCGGTTCGGTGCGTCTGGTGTCAGGTCTCGGCCCGCGTGGGCCGGGAACCACTTGAGCGTGACCGGCGTCGTCCCCCGGTCCTCTCTCAGGATCCTCGCTGCAGCCTCGCACACCGCTCCTCTGGCGAAGTTGCGGATTGCAGTCTTGCTGTCGCTCAGGATCGTGTGCACACCCGGGGCGCTGAGGGCCAGGGCGATTGCCACCTCCTCCGCCTGGCTCGCTCCCCGGACGCACACGCTGCACGCGGTCTTCAGCTCCCCCGTGGCGGCGGTCACCGCCACCGCCGCGAAGGTGTTCGGACGGCTCCTGCTCCTGGCGGCGTCCACGTACACCGCCCCGTCCTCGTCGCGATACTTGCGTAGCAGCGCCTTTGCCCGTGCCGCTCGCCTCTCCGCGTTGTTGGTGGGGTCCACGTTCTTGGGTAGCGGATACACCATCAGGCGTCTGGTCGTCTCGTCCCGCAGCGGCGTTGACTCGGGGTCCGGCGCTTCTGGGACGCCCATGCCCACTCGGTCCAGGATGCGGCGCCCGACCGCGGAGCGGCCCAGGCGCGCCAGTTGGGCTGTTCTCTGGGCCTCGCTGATCTCCGAGAGTGTGTTGTGCACCCCCAGAGACAGCAAGGCCGACGTCCTGGTCCCGTTCAGCAGGCCCAGGGCTCCCGAGTACGCCTTGCGGATGGCCGCGTCGATCCGCTGCCGCTCCGCTTCCGTCCAGCGGTGGAACGCTCCCGCGTACGCTGCGTGACTGACCACGAAGGCCTGCAGCATACGTATGAGGCTCGCCTCTCGCATTCCCCTCGAACGGGACGCCACGCGCTTTATCAGGCGCGTCGCAATCCCCATCTTCGTCGTTATGTGTCGGGCAGCCGTGCCGTTGGTGCGGTGGGCGTCCACATACATCCCCAGGATCCGCAGACCCTGGACGTGCGGGACGGGTGTCCCGTCCCCGGCTCGAACTACGATGTTGCGTTCCGCCTCCTCGGCGGCCCGCTTCCTCCAGCGCCCCGGCGGGGGCAGTATCAGTAGCTGGGACTTCTGCGGCGAACACCGGAGGCCCGTGCCCTCGAGCGCGGCCTCGACGGCGTCCACCGCTGCCTGCAGTCCGGTCTCGTTTTCGTTGTCGCTGCCGCCCGTCGCCCAAATGGTGACGTCGTCCGCGTACAGGCAGTACTTGATCTTCGGTCCCAGCGCTTCGAGGCGGTTCGCCACCTCGATCATGACCAGGTTGAAGAGGAGCGGAGATATGACCGAGCCTTGCGGGGTGCCCACGCTGCCCAGTTCTCTCTCCTCCAGTCGGTCTCCGCCCACCTCCAGCCTGGCCGTGCGATGGGTCAGGAAGGAGCGAATGTAGTCATAGGTTCGCTGTACCATGTTCAGCTTCGTCACCTGGGCCAGGATCGCAGAGTGCTTCACCTTGTCGAAGGCACTCTGCAGGTCCAGGCCCAGGACGGCTCGGTTGTCCTTCTTCGGTACCCCTCCGGGGGGCTCCAGAACTTCTCTTTGCAGCAGCAACATTGCGTCTTGGGTCCCCAGGCGCGACCGGAAGCCCAGCATGGCGTCCCTGTAGTGGTTGCCATCCTCCAAGTAACGCTGCCACCGGGTGTTGAGGACGTGTTCCAGCACCTTGCCCACGCAAGACGTGAGCGAGATGGGACGCAGGCCCTCTATCCCCGGCGGCTTGTTTGGTTTCGGGAGCAGGATCGTCTTGGCCGTCTTCCACAGCGGAGGGAGCCGGCCACTGTTCCAGCACTTGTTGTAATATCTCGTTAGCGACGAGACGACCGCGTCGCTGATGTTGCGCAGCGCCTTATTCGTGACTTTATCGGGTCCAGCGGCAGACCGGCAGTTCAGTGCCTGCGTCGCCTGCCTCACCTCCCACTCTTCGATGTCGCGATCGAGGGTCGGGTTGGGGGCGCCCGCGTACTCCGGGTGTTCCTCGTGCGGGGTCGACGGAAGGTACTTGTCATTTAGACTCCGGTACATCTCCTCTTCGCCCAGCTGGCCAGCCGCGGCATGGAGGATCTGCGCCATCCGATGTCTCTGGTGTTCCTTGCTTTGGGTCTCGTCCATGAGGTGACGTAGGAGTTTCCACGTCCCACCCCGATGGAGTTGGCCGTCCGCCTCGCTGCACAGCGCGAACCACTGCTGCGCGCACAGCTGGCGACTGTAGCGTTCGATCTCGCGACCGAGAGCCGCCACGAGACTAGTGTGGCATCGTGAGGGCGAGCCCTAGTGAGTTTGGGCACAAGTGATTCCGACTGACTTTGAGTAGGCCTGAGCCCGAGTGAGTTCTGAGTCTATTTTGAGTTCTTAGCCCGAGTGAATTCTGAGTTCATTTTGAGTTCTGAGCCAATGTGAGTTCTGAGTCAGTTTTATCTCTGAACCCGAATTGAGTTCTGTGCCCGAGTGAGTTGTGAGTTTTGCTCTCGCTGTGAGTTTGAGTTTGGGGGAGCGTCGATGAGTTTCTGAGCAATGTACCTGCTTGAGCCTACGTGAGAGGTGAATTCTAAGAATAAATTTGTGAGTGAGTGGAGCCGGTACAACTTTAGCGGGGTATACCAATGATACTAGTTCATATACAGCCTATAAATTATATATTGCGCTCAGGCGATTTGAATTTTTTAAGCATTCCTTTTTTTTTCTCACCGAGATACGATTGTCGCAGTGGGCTGCAGCACCCAAAATTATGCATGTGCGTTCGTATGTCGTGAGGTTCCTGCGTTGCATCACTTGCGTGATTGTTGCGCAAGTGTTCGTTTTATCTAGGAGGCAGCTGTGGTAGTTGGCTGTTAAGTTTCGCGCGTCACTTTGGGCTCGGAATTCAGGTTACATGCGGGTGCGGCAGCATTCGTGATCCACATGACCGTTTGGAGGGGTGTCTGTCCTTCCATAGTTTCTTGTTAAAATTTCATGACCCAAAGCAGTTGCTCTGTACCACGTTTTAGCATCTGGGCGTGTGACTGATAATTGACTGGTGAGGTCACGAAAAGAGCTTAACTTGCCTTTTTCTTCTGATAGCGCCTCTGGGAAGGCGGGAGAGGGCATTGGGTAGGCACACGGCGGCGCTGGCTCGCTCGTTGTTCGCCTTCTTCTTTTAACGGGTAATGATATGATATCCATGGCGGCCCGCGGTCAGACCTGTTACGCTGAAGAGGGTGCTAAGAATCCCTGGACCCGTACAGGTCGCCATTGGAGCTGAACCTGGCAATGTTTAACACGAGAACCTTATCTAGCGAAGCGAGTCTGGAGGTGTTGTTCGAGGAATTAAAGGGCATTAAATGGGGTGTCATAGGGCTTAGTGAAGTTACAATGACAGGGGAGGCGTTTACGGTGCTGAAAAATAGACACGTCCTATGTTACCGTGGTCTAGTGGACAGAAGAGAACTGGGAGTTGGATTTCCAATCAATAAAAGCGTAGCTGGAAACATAGAAGAATACTATAGCATTAACGAAAGGGTAGAATGTCTTGTAATTAGGCTCAATAAGACGTACAAACTCAAGGTGGTACAGGGCTACGCGCCCACATCCAGCCACGACGACCAGGTAGTGGAACTTTTCTATGAAGATGTGGAATCGTCAATGCCTAAGGTAACAACAGAGTATACCGTAGTAATGGGAGACCTCAATGCTAAAGGAGGCAAGAATCAGGCTGGAGACAAGGCAGTTGGGAACTATGGTCTGGGCTGTAGAAATAGCAGCGGGGACCTACTATTCGAGTTCGCAGAACGGAATGACCTACGCATCATGAATACCTTCTTCTGCAAACGGGACAGCCGCAAGTGGACGTGGAGAAGCCCGAATGGGGAGCATAAAAATGAAATAGACTTCATATTATGCCATAACCCTGGCGTCGTGCCGGATGTGGAAGTGTTCGGAAGGGTAAAGTGTAGTGACCACCGTATGGTAAGATATCGAATTAGGTATATTCGAGAAGGGACTGTAACAAGCTAGTATGAAAGAAGTCGATCAACGAGCTAACAGTAAGACGTAAAGTAGAATAATTCAGGATCGCGCTGCAGAACCGATATTCAGCTCTTACCGAGGAAGCAGAGCTTACGACACAGGAAGCCAGCGACAACCTTACACGCATTATCACGGAGTGCAGTAGAAGTAAGGGGCACGATGGCTAGACAGGATACTGGTAAACTTCCCCAGGAGACGAAAGCTCCAATTAGAAAACGGCAAACCATGACAATCTCCACCCCAGTTGAGAGAATAGAACCAGCGAAGCTTTAGAAGTTAATCAATAAGCGTAAGACAGTTGACATACGGAAGTATATTATGGAGAGAATCGAATGTTCTATAAAGAACGGAGGCAGCCTAAAAGCAGTAAAGAGGCGTCTAGGCGTGGGCGAAAATCAGATGTACGCACTTTAAGACAAGCAAGGCAATGTCATCATAAATAGGGATTAAGTAGTCCTTGTAGCCGAGGAGTTCTACAGACATCTGTACAGTAGCCGGGGCATCCACGATAATGCCGAACGAGTTCAGAGGAGATAGACATCCCACCAGTAACGACAGAAGAAGTAAGGAAGGCTTTGAAAGAAATGAAAGGGGGCAAAGCACCTGGTGAGGATCAGATAACACCAGACCTCTTGAAGGATGGCGGAGAAATTGTACTTGAAAAACTGGCAAACCATTATACGCTGTGCCTAATGACCGCAAGTGTACCGGAATCTTGGAAACGCGAACATCGTTATAAACCATAAGAAAGGTGACATGAAGAACTTGAAAAACTACAGACCGATCAGCTTACCGTCAGTCGTCTACAAGGTACTTTCCAAGGTAATCGCTAACAGAACTTCTAAAACCTTAGATTTCAGTCAATCTAAAGAAGAAGCAGGGTTCCGTAAATGCTATTCAAGAATTGACCATATCCACACGATCAATCAGGTGATAGAGAAGTGCGCTGAGTATACTGAACCCTAATATATAGCATTCATAGATTATGCGACATCATTTGACTCGGTCGGAACCTCAGCAGTCATTCAGGCATTACGGAACCAGGGGGTAGATGAGAATTATGTAAGAATACTAGAGGATATCTACAATGGGTTCACAGCTACCATCATCCTCCATAAGGAGAGCAGTAAAATACCTATAAGGAAGGACGCAGACAATGAGACACAATCTCTCCAATGTTATTCACAGCATATTTACAAGAAGTATTCAGAACATTGGATTGGGAACAGGTGGGAGCAAGGGTTAATATAGAAAACCTCAATAACCCCAGATTTGCTGATGACGTTGCCTTGCTAAGTAACTCGGGGGACGAATTGCAAAGCATGCTTACCGCACTGGACAAAGAGAGTAGAACCGAGGGCCTGAAAATTAATATGCAATAAATTAATGATCAATAACCTCCGGACAGCACAGCGATTTGGGATAGGTAGCGAGGCAGTAGAACTAGTTAGCGAATATATCTGCTTTGGCCAAGTTGTGACCCCGGATCCAGATCATGAGGCCGAGATAATTAGAAGGATAAGAATGGGGTGGAGGGCATTCGGCAGGTGTTCTCAGATAATGAACGGCAGCCTACCATTGTCCGTGAACAAGAAAGTGTATGACAGCTGAATCTTACCGGTACTCACCTACGGGGCAGAAACTTGGGGGCTGACTAAGAGGGTTGAAGTTAAATTGAGAACGACTCAGCGGGCAATGGAACGGAAGACGATAGGTGTAACACTAAGGGACAAGAAGAGAGAGGAGTGGGTCAAAGAAAAAACGCGTGTTAAGGACATATTAGTAGAAATTAAGAATAAATGGACGTGGGCAGGTCATGTATTGCGAAGGCAAGATAACCGTTGGTCATTAAGGGTAACAGAGTTGATCCCTAGAGAAGGCAAGCGTTTCAGGGGGCGCCAGAAAGTTAGATGGGCATATGAGATCAAAAAGTTTGCGGCGATAAATTGGTTGCAGTTAGCACGGGACCGTGTTAATTGGAGATTAATGGAAGAGGCCTTTGCCCTGCAGTGGGCGTATATAGGCTGGTGATGATGATATGTTAGGGGGCAGAAACAAAGAGGTGAGCGTCGCAGAGGGGAGGGGGTGGTGACGCGCCTCCTTCTAGCCCGTCCCCAGTGAGGTTTCAACTGCACCGCCTGAGCAAGGCCCGTTTAGCCCGAATATTGACCGCATATGCGGTAGACAAGGTGAGTAGATTGCGTGAAAATTAGAAGTGTTGTCACTAGGAAGGTTGGCGTATCAAATTAAAGGTCTCAATGAGGGGAATCACGTGGTGCAAATACATAAATGTGCCCTGATCATTATATTGAGATGGTCAGGTTGAATCATAGGTTTTGGTGTAAATTCAATTGATGCCT
Organism: Haemaphysalis longicornis; assembly: GCF_048455015.1. Classification (NCBI taxonomy): domain Eukaryota; kingdom Metazoa; phylum Arthropoda; class Arachnida; order Ixodida; family Ixodidae; genus Haemaphysalis; species Haemaphysalis longicornis. The sequence goes on from NW_027526460.1 coordinate 57,851,099, forward strand.
CTTGGGTGTGTGGGGTGTAAAAATGTACGCCTGGATGAGGGGGAATCACGTGGGACAAACACAGAAATGCTTTCTGGTTTTTCTCATGAGATAGTTATGGTGAATCATAGATTGCGTTAAACATTAAATTGGTGCCGCTAGGTTGGGGGCATCAAATTAAGAGTCTCTGTAGAGACAGTACCACTATCGTCATTTAGTAATGAGTGGTTTTTTACTTGATCGTGTAGGAAGTGTATTGCAGTGACTTTTGGTTTCATTGTGGAGTGTCTTTTGTGATGTTTAATTAGCTGGTTTAGGGTTGATAGGGTTTGCGCTGTTTTTCGCTTGAGTGGTTTGCTTTAGGGTTATCCGGGTGTGTGTATTATGTATATGTGTATTTTGTTATTTGTTTGTTTTTTGTTTGTTATTTTGTGTATTTTGTTACGGGTATGTGTATTTTGTTATACCACCCAACGGCTCTCCCGCGTTCATTTCGCTAAGCTAGTCGAGACACCCCACCACCACGACACGTATGATGTTGCGAATACAGGAGCACACTTTGAAAAGGTTCAATTTCTCATTCTTACACTCTCTGTTTAGCAAAGCTTACAAAGGCAAATGCGTCAGAGTTCCGCTTAAGCAACGCAAACAAATGTTGCGCTCGGCTTATTACCGAACTTTTCTTTCTCCTGTACTCGTCCCAGCGTGTCAGCGGCAACTTCGCTGCGCGTTTCGCTTGAAATAGATGCGATGACATCAAACTGTCTCCTACCTTCCTTCTGCTTCCAGCTATGCCGAAACAGATGGAGCGTGTGATCGGCGGTGAAGCCTGCATGTGGGGAGAATACGTGGACATGACTAACCTGCTCGGCGCTCTTTGGTGAGTGTTTACGGGGGATTGCAAGCACTTTTAAATGCAGAGCAACTTTTTTATTGGCTCCCCTTGTCGTCTTAGCTCGCCAACGGTCGATGTGACAGACGGAATCACGCGGCGCTGCCAGATAATAACGAACCCAAGTAGAGCCTTCTGTACCGGCGTCAGGGAGTCACGCTGAGGCTTCAAAAAAGCACGCGGTTTAAATAGTCATAACCGTTCTAATCTCGTGAACCGCTGGTGCTTGTCATACATCTCCCTGTTGTTTAGCGCAAAGAAAACTTCATGTACATTTCAGCCAAAATCTGGGTATAGAACCGGCAGCCCCCGCGTTCCTTTGGTTGGGAACGCTACTTGGGCTGTTTTTTACACTAGTAAGCGAAAAAAGCGGCCGCGCAAGAAAAAAAATGGCGCATTGAAAAGGACGCAGAAAGACTCCAGCCACGCAAGAAAAGAATGGGGCGTTCGAAATGCCGCAGAAAGGCTCCTCTTCATAAGAATAATGACAGCTACAGAATTCGCGTACAGAACAGCGGTTTGGCGCAGATTTCTCAACAAATACACATCATAGGCACAACTCATAAGCCGCGCAAGAAAAAAATAGCGCGTTCGAAATGTCGTAGAAAGGTTCCAGCCGCGGAAATAAAAAATGGCGCGTTCGAAATGATGCAAAACAGCTCCAGCACACGAAATTAAAGCAAGCAAAAAAAGAACAGACTCCCTTCGGCGCAGTTTAAAACAGCGGGGGCGCTAGCACTGTGAAAGCGGGAAATTTGAAATGCATTGGGTGGCAGCTGTGAGCGGATAACGGCACTGCAACATATCATGGCGAATCATTGGTCTGCACTTGCGACAGCGTTCACATTGAATGGAACGGCTTTCATTTTTCATTTGCTGTCTCGCATGTGGAATGTAAAATACGCTAAAAATAAGTAAAGACATTAAATGCGGGTTAGAGATATCACATAAGGTATGTCAACGCACACAGGAGGAACAGCACACAGCAGCCAGACGAACATATGCATAAAAGATAGAAGACAGAGGGAAAGAGTACAAAGTAAAATTCTCAGTTGCAATAATAGACATGCTTCAACAATTGCGCGCGCAGAAGTTGGATTCTGAAGAAATGGCTTCCTTGGGTAAAAACGACCACACGGCAGGGGTAGTCGTTCGGCTCGTTTACAGGTGACAGTTTACATTCAGCCGTAATTCCGGGCGAGCACGTAATGGCCGGCGGAAAAAAAAAAACAGACAAAGATTAATCGCAGTACCGAGTATAGTAAACAGAAACTGTCGTTGATTTCTCTGTCATAGCAATCGGTAAAACACGAAAGTGAAATGTGCAGTAAGATCTGCAGCGGAATGAGGATGATTTTCGGGTCGGTGGCTGTCTTGTGGGTGTGCTTGCGAGCGACGACCTGCTGACGGGTCGCTTCGTGAAAGGTCATTTCCGTGATTGATATGACGTAGGTGAAATCTTCGTGAATCTCGGATTAAAACATTTTCGTGGTAAACAAAGTCGAACAAAAATTTCGCTCGCATGCTGGGATCCCCAAGATCTCAATGGATTCAATACAAAAAGTCATGATGAGAATAGGAGGATACAGTACACTTGGCGCGTAAGGGGTGGGGGGTTCTGTTCTCGAATAGTATTCGCGAACACATTGTCGCTGCTCGCAAGCATTGAAGGACGCTTTGCGAAGCCAAATTTTTGAGTCCGGCGTGAATAATACACAAAATATGCAGACACAAATTTGATACGAAGTAAAAGTCTCGCGCCATCTCCACTAACCTGAAACCTGTGGAGGGGCGAAGCATGCAGTGTGTAAGTGTATTCTTGGCGTTATGGCGTTCTTGCCCACAAAGGTAAAACTGTTTTGGGGTAGAGGTATGCAGCTTTGATGTAAGTCTTGTGTCTTAGAATCACGAAGTGTTCTAGTGGGAGTCGTTGTAAAACGAGTGTTCCAGGTGTTTTAGTACCGTGGCTACATGATACTACGACGACGTGAGACGCCGACAGCCCGAGATTCTAAAATACAGCCCGGAAATTTGAAAGAAGCGGGTGGTTCAGTTATGCTACTTTGCTGCCTGTACAGGTTGAACGGAGAACTTAACAGGAGAGAAATACCATATGCGTTGCTTTTTCTTGAATAATTGCGTTTCCTCATACCCGAAAGCATTCAGTTAGGGCGGTCACATATATTTTTGCAATATTGCTGCATCATTCTTGGTAGTTATTTGTCTATAATTTGCACAGCTATAAGAAACAACCGCACTGTGGAAGCTATATTATTGCTATGTCACTATTATTAAATAGCGCATAATGGAGGTCGTGACACTGACCGTTGGGGCATCTATCAACCAGCGCGACCCGAAATAAACGTTACTTAAAGTAATTGATTGACAGTGAGGTGACGAAACGTTGTTATCCACTAAGTAGTTTTTTTTTCGTCTAGCTTTAGGCTGTCTATGTTCACATTGGCTGTTTTTGAAGTGCAACAGCAACTCACTGGGCAAGACAGCAAATATTGCGTCAATGGGAAACGATTCATGTACATTTATGAATGGATTTTATTATGAATACGTCATGACCTTAGTTCCAGTCATCAGGAACAAGGAACTTAAAAACAATTATACGTGGAAGGTCGATTTTAGAAGTTTTGAGCTCATGCCGCCCGGTCTATAGCTGAGATTTAGGGAGAAGCTCTCCATATTGTGGCTCTCACCTGCTACAGTAACGGTGATGGGCTTGCTTGGATGAGTCATCGTACCACTTGAGTCACGGCAGAGCTCTTCAAGTGGGGTTTGTGGGCATTGACGGCACTAAATTTACTGTTCGCAATGTCAGCACATGCTTCGTTGGACACCATTGAAACATTTAGAGCAACTACGGTATCCATATCTTTCGCTTTAATTACACGCTAAAACATTTTTAAATCGGATTTTCATGGATTAAAATTTGGCAGGATAAAATTGAAATAGTGTTTTTATATTCTTGATTGAATCTCTCTCAATTACGAGCTAATTATTTATTTCTCTTCCAAGATTAGCCTGTGTTACTCTGCAAGGCCTTCGTATACGCTATTTTCTTTTTATTCAGCCAAATTTTGCCTCGTTTGTTAACTATGGAACATTTATTCTTGACGTAAATGTTATCTCAGAAATGCATGTTAAATTTTCCTGAAAAAGTTAACGGACGTTCACTAATTTGCAGTTGTTCTTGCAGTAGTATCCTTAGTCTATTTGCATGAAAGAGAGCTTCAAAACTCAGGGAAAATGATGCAAATCATCGTTTACAATGTGCGTTCTTGTATTACATATTCTGTTCATGTTTCTTTGTGTAACAGCAAAAGGACGAGAGTGGAATTAATGTATATAATTATGACCAGTAATTTAATCAAGAACAGAGACAACTTCAGTAGGACTGTTTGCCAAAAGTAAATGGAGAATGCGTTCGCCACACGTCAGTTCACTTATCAATTGAGTCAAGTGAAACCACTTTAGTGCAAAAGAAGCAGGATACCCAACTCGGGAAGGTGTTGGCTTTGATGGAGGACTTATAAGTCAAGAGCCTGATTCAATCAATTACAGCCTCCTGGGTGCAATTAATGCGTCGACGCAGTAACGACGGGCTAGGCAGCTTAATCTAACACACATCATGCCCAATACATGCACATAGAGCAGTAAACCACTTAATACATTGATCGCAACCGTGAACTGCGTGTGCTTTGGTTCATACAGTCTCTGTTCATTCACCACTGTATTGATATTGCAATATGACGTAGTTCCGTGCCTTTGTGTTGGCGGTACATTTCCTCTTGATGCAACTAAGCTTTCGTCAGTACTGCTACTTGATTTATATGTCCTTATACAGGGAGGGACTTTTGTTGTTTCTAATCTTACAATATGCGTAGCTGGCTCTTGAGGCTCGATTATTTGTTCAGCCTGTATTGTGGACTACCTGGTCATTACATCCAAATTTTTGGTGCTTGCTTACAATAATTCGCCCCTGAAATTCCCTGCTCAAAAATAAATACTAGACATTTATAAGGCTGGGCGAAGGGGAAATCTGACATTCCCATGTACGCAGAAAACGCCTCCGGCGCAACCCCATGCGTAAGGCCGGAAAAAATGAAGGAAGCTCATACTAACGCGTAAAACGTAAAGGTAGCGAAGCTGGACGCAACAGTATCGTGTTTCCTCTTTTTCGCCTCACGGCGTTGTTTAAAGCGCCGCCGCTGTACGGGCGACAACAGCTGGATGTTCGTCCTACTCCATCGCACACGGCCACGCACACGGCTCTGCGCGCACCGTGCGCGCAGAGGCGATAAGCGCGCGCGACGAAGGCAACGCGGCGCACGTTGCCTTCGTCGCGCGCGCTTATCGCTACGACGGCGGTGTCCTCGCCTTCTTCCGCCAGGTGGCGGGACGGGTCCCGCTCGCTTCTCCATTTCCTTCTCGCCTTTCTCTTCCCGCCATCGGGCGCTGCTCCAATCTGGGCGCTTGCGGACGGGATGTGGTTTGACCTCTAGCTCTCAAGGTCAAAACTGGTAACCTCGTGAAGACTGTCAAAGGTAGCGTGCTGTAGCTTTCGCTACAAAACAAGGTTCGAGGGGCTTAGCAGTAAAGGGAGCGAGATTGGCCGGGTTTATCGCAGCAGAGTGCGCGGGAAGCGAGCTACTGTGGTAAGCATAGCTGAAGCGACAGCGACGAGCAAGAGTGGGCGCGGCGCGGCTGGAGCAACGTCGACATGGCAACAATGGCTAACCCTGGCCTCACGTTTCTTCAATATGGCCGGGCCACGCGTCATACGTGAAACACCCCCCCCACCCCCCGGACGTAATAGCTGTGTTGGTCAACCATCTGTACGAAGTGCATGGAGGCATTTTTTTAGGGCGAAGCCTCTTACGGGCTCGGGCTGTCGGCGTCTCATGTCGTCTTCGTCTGACGCCGTCGTATTCTCATGTAGTCACGGTACTAAAACAACAATGAGGCATCCATTTCCACCGCCTTGCGCTGGAACGTGACGCGTACGCGAAGAACACACCGGGACGAGCGTTTTCCAACGCCTCGTGCTAGAAGTTTTAATCTCCGTGGGCAAAAACGCGTAATTAAAGAGCACACTGGACACTCGTTTTCCAGCGCCTCGCGCAAGTTCTGAGCACACTTAGCCTGCTGCGGCATGTGACACGAAGACAACTTACCGCCCGTCTGTTTCTCACTTAATAGCTTAAATCCGGTTCAACGCAAGAGATGGCGCCACTACCCCAGCATGCCTGCGATTGCTACTCTCACACAGGTGCTTCTCCGGCGCCAGATAGAGACTTACAAGAGACAGAGACTTACAATCTTTAAATATACTTATACACTGCCTGCTCCGCCCCTCCCCACGTTTCGTTAGGAGAGATGGCCCGGGATTGTTTTTGTTGTACCTACTTTTGTGGTGGTGCCACAAGAAGCGCAGGACTCACTTTGTGTGTCATATATCTTAGTGGTTAGTTCTCAATACTGTTAAATTGTATTCGCAGTTAGGTAAAGAAAACAAAGGAAACATAAATCGCTTATTTTCAATGGGCACTCGCATGCGGCGATACATGGGTGTTCTGAAAAAAGTATTCAGCTCTAAAACAATTTTCTTGAGGGAGTGTTTTTATTTGGATGAAATATAGAGGGCATGCAGGAATATGAACTTACGCAGGCTATTGTCATTTACCCGCAGGCCAAGGGCTGCAGCAGTTGCAGAACGTCTTTGGAGCGCTGCTCACGTGAATAAAATTGAAGAGGCCGTGTGGCGGCTGAATATGCAACGCTGCCGGATGCTCAGGTCAGTGTTAGTAAAAACTTTCAATCTCGCAATCTCCTATGATGTGCTATAAATACACGTTTCCGACATGCGCCAAGTGTCGTTTACTGAATGTCGGGACTGTCGGTCATACCAATACTCTTAAAGACAGTGGCGGGTTATCCAGCTCCATCAACGGAGTGTCATTTACCCGTGCGGGTCGGAGTTTTGCGTCTACTCATGAGGGATACAATGGTTGGAGTGAGGCTCCGAGAATCGTTGAAATATAAAAAAATGAGACTCTTACGCCTATTGAGAAAACTGGCACTAGTGGTGCAAGGCTGCAGAAACTGCAGAGCTGGCGGCCTCTCTCCCTTCTTCACATGGGTTTCACATGAATTTCCGGACTTGGATTTCCGATGATTTTCACCTACATGGATTTCCTAAGTTGTCGCTGGATCTTCTCCATGACTGGCAGGGCCGGATAGTTTGGCCGCAGCCTGTAACACCGAGTGCGTTTTTAGCTCGCGCTAAAACCGGTGGCAACCGGCTTCGCGAACTCGACGTCTGTGCTTCCCACTTCGGGCCCCAACGCACGTGAACTGTCGAGTAGAACAGCACGCGAGAGATCACGCCACGAACTCTGGGCACAGTGTTCTCGAAGGTCGACTGGACGACGCCGGGCGCTCCTAGCCCGGAGGACGCTCACGTGCACTCGGTATTTAAAGTGCAGAGCACTTTACGGGCTCGGCTTGTCGTGGTAGCTCTCTCACTGGAACGAAGTATAGCCGGCGTTCCGCCGTAGCGGCTGTTGTCGCGGCGTAACCCAGACGCTTTGAAAGCCAAGCGGTTTATATAGTCATAAGCGTTCGAAACTTGTGAACCGCGGGCGCTTGTCATACATCTTCCGGTTGTTTAGCGCAAAGAAACACGTAGGTACATTTAAGGCAAAATATGATGGAAACCACCAGCGCCCGCGTTCATTTAGTTAGGAAGGCTCGTTGGGTTGGTTTTTTATGGTAGTAAGCGTAAAAAAGTGGTACTGCAAAGCCGTCATGGGTGGGAGAAAAAGCAGCACAAAAAACAGAACTTCCGCTGGCGCAGTTTCAACCAGGGGGCGCGCGAGCACTGCGAAGGCGGCAAATTTGAATTGCATTGGGTGGAAGCGGTGGGTGGATAACGGCCCTACAGCCCATTATGGCGAATCACTGCTTTTCACTTCCGACAGCTTTCACATTGAGTGGAACGGCTTTAATGTTTTTCTTCATTTTTTTGGGGAGCTCCTCACGTGTGCTAGCCTAGGCGGCGTAAGCCTAGCCGACGTTGGGCGTGCGCTCGCTCTTTTTTCTTGGTATATTTTCTCGTAACCTTACATGGCGGAACTGAAAGCTTAAACAGCTCTGCTCTAAAAAGGGTGACCAAGAAGTGCCACATGTGCGAGAAATTTGGATGGGTTATGTACTGGTACAGTTCACCTTATTTTGCCCCATTAGGTCCCTATTTTGATTGAAGGTTTCAAGCATTAGACAAAATATGTTCTCGAAATAGCGTCTGAAGGGTTTTCTTTAATGTCGCAGTAAGAACGGTTTGATTTATTGTTCTGATGGAGACGGAAAGTGAGAACGCCTGTGTATGGCGACTTCGGCGAACGTTAAGGATACCTAGGTGGTCGAAATTGTTCCGAAATCCTCCACTACGGCGCGCCTATTAGCCCAGGACTTGTGTAAAAATCAAGCATACTTGTTAAAGATTTTTCCTGTTCAGATGTCTTTCTTTGAATGTTTTGGAACAGTTTTTTTGGTTGAACACACTTTCAGGATGTGCGTGTTCATCCCTTCCATACACACGATCTGTTTCATCACTGACATCTCCAAGCGATAATCATCTTAAGAAGGCGCGACAAAACCCAGCTTCCATCCTAAATGCGGATCAGTTATTCAGCACAAATAAGAGCACCTACTTCTTTTGTATGGGAAGACGGTGACTATACTCGATAAATGTTTGTGTACTGCTTAAGAAACCATTCTGCAACGCATAAGCTGTTATTTTCGCCGGCAGCGTTTACCTTTTCGACCGCTTCGCCATTCGGCTGTCGTGTGTGACCGGGCATATAGCGCGGCCGTCAGGCCGCGCATAATAAACAGCTTTCACTCTAACGCAATATATACTGTATGTTTCGTGGGACACTTGACTCCACGCCATGTCAGATGCGAGGATACATAAATAAAAGGCAAAGATAGATGAGAATTCTTCCACTGGTCTTCAGAATTAAAACTTGTGGCTTTCAAAGCTTAACACTAAATGATATCCCGTTCTTCCGTCCTTGGAAGTCATGAAATCTCCGACACTTTTCTTTTGCTTCTACTAAGAAAACTGCGATGCCAGCAAGTACTGTGAACTGTGAAAATTTTATTCGTAAATGTACGGTAAAAAAGCTGAAGCCGTTATTTTTTACTAAGGTCACCATTACCGCACGGAAGAACAAAAGCGAAGTGCCTATATGAAGCGAGTTCGGAATAGAGCGCTATTGAACATAAAGGCACGAGTTCCATACTAGAGGTTTCTGCCGTAGTACTGCCGTAACACAGCGCCACCACTATCCAATGAAAACAGTAGCGAGAAGAATAACGTTACAGTCAGTTACGGCATAGTTCCACCGTCAACAGTTAGAGCCTCCGTTACCGTGAGTTTATTTGGCGTGCTGCGTAAGGAACTGCCTAAAAATGATGCTAACAAGTAAAGAAATAAAATAACGTGCTACTGCTAACACGCAGCTCATTTAAATAATGGCAAACCAATATAAACGGTCGCATTTACAGCAGTTTAACTGAGTGGACATTCGGCACTTTTGTTTGCCATTCTCTTCCTTACTCTCCAGCATACTCCGGTGTAGTTATTTTTGTGATATTCCGTGACGCAGATTAGGAACGGTAGCAAGCATGCACCTAGGGTGGTTTTTCTTAAATGTGTGTTTTTAGTGCGCTTAAGGAGAGTCCACTAACCTCACTTGTTTGCGACAAATGCCGGAAGTCGACCTAGTTACCACGGAGGTTTGACGAGAAACACCTATATTCGAGAAATAAGAGCCACTTGTACGCGGCTTGTGACGGTACGGACTTACATTCCCACAATGCCTCACTCGGGTCCCTACAATGCGTGCAGGAGGGGAATCCCTGTGCACCCTCTCAACAGCCTACCCTGCGACAACAACGAGGAACTGGATTTCACCGAAGTTTTTGTGGTGGACTGACAGCTCACCGATTGGTCCACAATGCCTGACTCTGGCCCTCTACATGTTCAGTTTTGGCTATATCTTTTTACAAAGAGGTTGTATTGTAACAACCCAGTTTAAAGCACTACTTGTCCCCGTTACTTCGCTCTGTGGGTGCGCATTAAACGGGATCTGTTTTCAAGGACACGGTTTTTAGCTCCTGCAACATTGGTAATGCCCTGTGAATGTACATTTGTAACGGATCTGTATGACCCATTTGTACTGCGCAAACGCAAACGAAGTTTTCCTGTTGATATTTTTAAATTACATTGTTTTTTTCGTTGGATCTACCGTTTGTCTTTTTGCATGTTAACTCTGTCTGTGCGCGCACTGAACTGTGGTCAAATAAAGCTGCCTCCAAACTTCCTGTGTTGTGGCTGACTTGGTGTTTATATGCTTATGAAGCTGCCACCCAGTATGCTGTTCGTCAAGACTCTCGCAATATATTTAGCGACCGAACGCTATTTCAGTTCTGCTCAGATATTTTGATCTTTTATTCCCTATATTTAGATAGTAAGCGACAAAGTATGAAAAAAAAAAGACAGGCGCTGTCGGATGGCATCAAACCGTTTCAAATACTCCTCTTAAAGTCGTTCATCGATATGTTGGCAGAAATTGTCTTCGCTTGTTGAGAGTCCCGGCCAAACTCTCAGAGAGATAAGCGTGTCACTTGAAAGGAGCTGACAGCCGCACCACATAGCCAGAGGGTAAAAACGTTGAGGCATAGACACATACCCGCCAAACAACTGTACGTCAGCAGCCCTGGCTCTGAATACGGGTTTTTGGAAACCATTCCTAAATCATCCTGCCACGTCAAGAGATTGTAGATCGTGAATGCGTACAACGCAACCAAACAGTCGTGCAACCTCACGCAGCTACTACACCAATCACTCCACACATCCCGTGGACACCCGTTGGCTACTTTCGGCGACTGCAATGCTACACACCATGCATGGGGTTACGGGCGGTCAACCAAAAAGGTCAGAAAATTTGGTAAACCATACAACTCAATTTCACGCTTCGGGCGGATATGGCACACCTAACCAGGCGAAGGAACGGTGTCCAACGAAACACAACCGCTTACCTTCCACTCGTATATAATGTCGAGACGCTACGTGGAGAAACACCTTTAAAGACGAACAGTGACCATTTCATTTTAGAGGCTGTGCTTACAGGAGGACCGTCTGAACCCACTGGCCGACAGCACAACTGGGAAAACTGGTAAACTAAGGCGAACACAGTGGACAGAAGCAAAAAACCCCACTAGCGAGGACTTGTGCACATGGGTTCAAAGTTTACAGGATGATGTTGGCCTCTCTACGCCCATATTATGAGAAGAGGCTAATCTTGGCGAAATAGACTCAGGACTACTGCACATGTGGGAGGCCAAAAACAGTAACTAAGGCTCCCCACGCAGTGTAATTAGCGTTCCTTGCGCAGAAGGCTCGGTAGACTTAACTAGGAAAGCGAGAAACACGCCGAGTACCTCACCAACCAACAATTGAATGAGATGTGTGATGAGAATGACGTGCATATGATATATATCGCAAAACGACACACCGTTCTGCACCCTAGTCCATCCAGACGGAAGACGCGTTTCCCGGCGCATAACATCCTACCTACTATTCTACACAGATATCTATGACATGGAGCCACATTAGTGCAAAAGCTGCATACCTCGACATTAGAGGTTTGCTGCAGGACCTACACTGTGTCCTCAAAACCAGCTAAAGCCCGTACACCCAACCTCGAGCTGGACAAACCCATCACTAAACCAGAAGCGTATGAGGCCATATCTCACCTCAGCACGCGATCTGCAGCAAGACCTGATGGTATTATTAATAATGTCATCACTAACATTGAAGACTCGTTCATACAGGCTCTTACCGCATACCTGAACAAGGTGTGGTACCCGGGAAATGGCAAATCCCCCCCCCCCCCGTGGAAAAGCGCCCCAATTAAGCTCATTCCGACACATGGAAAGCCTGTAAATTTAGAGAATATTCCGCCAATTTCATTGGCGTCGTGCCTCGGCAAGCTTAAGAAACACGTGATGTTTGTAGGCGGGCCGGCAGTCGGGTGACGAACAACGTTTATTGCGGTTGCAACGAAGTAGATATAGAAAACGAAGGGTGACGTAACAGGTCACGTGATTAACACAAGGGACGGTGACGTCAGAGCGACTCAGCCGTGCTACAATGTTGACCCGTCTTAACAACCCCATAGACACGCACCAGCTTTTCCCAAACACCAGACCGGGTTTCCGGCCTTCATTATCGACGCGAACATTGGGATACGACTTCAACATCAAATAATAAACAACCCGGGCGTGTACCCACTAGGCACTCCAGCCATAATGCGGGTTGATCTAACTGAAGCATTCGACTGTGTTGAACACAGTGCCATCCTCGGCAATCTCAGTGACCTAACTGTGGGCAATAAGACGTTTAACCACGTCTCCGAATTTCTGTTTTAACGGACCACCTGAATAACTGTACAGGACCTCAAATCTGACATCATCCGTCTGGGGAGGGGTCCGTTTTATTACGATTTCTATTCAATGTGACCATGATTAAATTACTTCCCTTACTACAACAAAGTGCTGACGTGCATCACAGCCGCTATGCTGGTGATATAACAGCCTGGAACGCCGGAGGCGGAGACGGCAATATTGAAGAGAGACTACAAGGGGCTGCCACAATTGTTGAAAACTACGTCTCCTCACGCGGACTCACGTGTTTGCCTCAACAGTAAGAGATCCTCTTGAGACCCACCGTAGCCGGTCGGAGCCCGAGAAATGATCCAGGTGTACATGTTCAGCTACAGGGAAGATTCATACTTCGAATACAGAGTATCCGCATTCTCGTTCTGATTCTACTGAAAACAGAAACCAATACGATAACAATGCAGGCCCTGCAAAACACAACCACTCAAATTGGCAGTCTAATAGCAAGAATAACCAACAGGCACCATCGGCTCAAAGAGGGCATCATCCTACTTCTTGTGCTGGATTTTATTAGAGTAGAATTACTACGTAACGTCGTACCTCAAGCTCACCAGGGCAATAAAAGAAAAAGTTGAGCGTATTATGCGCAAAGCTATCGAGTTGACAGTGAGCATCCCACTCTTGATGAAGATGGTCATCCACAACACAGAGACGAACTACCGGAAGAGCCATAATAGACCTTCTCAACGTATCCTACGCAGACCAATATGGAACTGAAACGTTCTTGGCGACGAGGTACGCGCGTACCCGGGTGCAGCCCGTTTCCCAAACATATGCATCCGCAGCACCATCAAGACAGATAGAGGAGTAAGAAAAACTATTAATCCAGAGCATGTCAGCGCGAAACGCGCTGAATAAGAGTGGCTCCTTCTTCACGGGATTCCATGTGCTGCCTTCGCCGCGTGGCCCCTGGTAACCAGTCGTAGCTGATACACAAAGGCGGGGCTGGACAGCAAGATTTCCCATCGCTCCCTAGAAATAAGGGCGGGGTTATTAGCGCAGAAAATGCGGACGTGGGTGGGTATTTTGGGCTGAAGTCGCACTCTCCTAACATATGGCGAAGAGCACCGAGCTGCTTACGTAACGGGCAAGTCATGCCGTACTGACTGGGAAACATGCATTAAGTAAGCGAGGGTGAGGGAAGGATCCTGACTGGATTGGTCGGTACATTACTTGCTGCTCCGGCGTGAGTTCAGGGGGCGTGGTAGGAAGTATCTGCCTATCTTCTCGATAGTACCGCACTATCTCCCTGTAGGTGACCATAGGTTGACTTCTGACCTCCTCTTCAGGCGTTGCCCAGTATGTTAACGCGTGGGCCAGTCGGTGGGCAAACTCATTGTCTCTACCAAGGAGTGGGCTGGAATCCATAATAATTCAACTTGGTTCTCCGGAGGCGTTTTGTCCCTCAGTACGCGAAGAACCCGCGGGCGACACCTAGCCTGACTGAAAGTCCCTGCACGCCTGCTGTAAGTAGGTGACAACGTTGGAAATGCACGGAAGGGAAAGGGCTACGGCAATCATGAACTCTTCCGCTTCTTCTACGTCTCTGATTTGAAGCGATGCGCTTGGCAGCATCTTGCTACTAGTTGTCACCGCCGCCACTGCTCTGGTCGTCCCCTTGTTTCTTGAGGCGTCCGGGTGGACGCCACCATCTTCGCACGAGCCGTGGCCTCACGCGTGCCACCGGGGTGAGCCGGGATCATGTTCTTTGGGAGACGCTTGGTCTTGATTGCGTCTAACCATTTTCCCGCAAGCTGCTCTTGATTGGTCTGATCTGCCACGCTCCAGTCGATACTTCCAAGGACACGGCCACCCGCCTTAGTGTGACTCAGCCTCTGTTTTTGGCTGGATAGGTGGCCCTCAACCAGCTCGTCCCCTGTGTTGTGCAGAACCATCTGGAGGACCTGGTCCGTCGACGCACTAATGGGAACTCCGATTACTTGTTTAACTGCCTTGCGTATTATTGCGTCCACCTAGCTCTATTCTCCTTTGTTCATCTGGAGATAAGGTGGGGCGTACGTCATTCTTTACACCACAACGGTTCGGACCAGCCTCAGAGTGTCGTTCTCCTTCATTCCTCTCCACCTGGTTGCCACCCGCCGAAGCATGTGTAGGATCTGTTCTGAGGAGTGCTTAAGCTGGCGCACGGGCGTAGTGGCCTATTGGTCTGCCTGGATGGTGAGCCCCAGAATCTTAACGCTGGATCCCAGAACAATGTCTTTGCCCTCTAGGGACACCACGTCTTCTTTGTGTGTCTTCGCCACTCGAGGGCGGAGAACTACGAGTTCAGACTTTTGGGGCGAACACCCCAGTCCACACTCCTTCGCGTATTTATTGATCACATCTGCGCCTGCTTGCAGCGTGTCTTGAGCCAATCCTGAGGAGCCCGCCTTCGTCGTCCAGAGCAAAATTTCGTCTACGTAGAGCGCGTGCCACAAACCTTCGAGTACCCTGGGCGCCTTCGGCAGGCCCAAGAGTGACCTATAAAAGAGAAGAGGCAACAGGACGGATCCCTGTGCGCTGTGCGGTCCTTTTACTTCCCTACACTAGGGGTGGAGATACCTCTTTCCCCACTTTGATTTGAGCGCTGCGGCCGGTCAAGAAATCCCGCATGTATTTGTACGCCCGCTCTCCACATCCTGTGGCCTGAAGGTTCGCTAGGATGCTAGCGTGGGAGACATTGTAAAACAATCCTTTGAGGTTCAGCGCTAAGATGGCGCTACGCGATTGCTTTGTGGCCTGTTTCATGACCTCTTCCTTCAGTTGCAGCAGTACGTCCTGCGTGCTTCAGTGCCTCCAAAATGCGAAGATAGAGTCCGGCATCTGATCAGTACTGTCCAAATGCTTTTGCAGCCCATTCAACACCATTATTTCCAAAAACCTTGCCCACGGAAGACCTGAGAGAAATAGACCATAAGTTATCTATGTGTCTATGTGTGGTGACTTCCCAGCCTTTGGAATGAACCTGACATCCGCGTATTTGTTAGCGACATCCTTTTTTGTTAGCGACATATGATGCCAAAGCTATCAAAAAGGGCCCTTCTTTAATGCAGCAGTTTATTGGAATTAACATTTCTTTGCTTCATAAAACGGCGTGTCAGTAGGGAAGCATTGTGTTGAAGCAGGATTACACGCATATGGGCTCAGTAAAGAGCAAGCTCTTCATCGTCGCAAAGATCCTTGCTGTACGTTGGAACGCCTACCCCACAGGATTTGGCGAACTGATCCATACATTCCTGTGGAAGCGAATCCCGTTTGTGTGGCACAGACCATAAGATGCACTCTGAAAAGAAAGTCAACTGTGTTCTGACTTGGACTTCGAATCGTAAGTGAGGGTTTAGGGGCTTGAAAACTCTATAGTTTACAGTGCACATGTGCGCGTGGCAGTTACTACTTCAAATTGATCAAGCCCCTGTTATTACCATACGCTTGAAAGATTTTTATCACGAAGGTATGCGTTTTCTAATATCATAGATGTTTCAAGCTTTGCATGGTAGGGAAAAAGTGAAGGAAAATTTGGATTTAAAGTAAGTAATCTTTTAACGAAGAACACACTAGGCTGCAATACCAATAGTACTTTGCTTCTGCTGTTAAGATAACGCGAAACGGTCCTCCAAACCACCGTAATCCAAGTTGCACGCCTTCTGGGTGGGAGGGAATTACCCAGTGATACAACAGGGCACGAAAAACGGTCCTTGACAGAATTGCTGGCGTTTTGTGACAGTGTCTTGAAGATTTATTTTAACCTTTTTAATGGCGCGCGAAGAAACAGTCTTCACTATTGAAAAGTATAACATGTCACATAATAAACGAATACTTACGACCTCCATGGTAGTCCATGTACATTACTGCGCAGGTTTTATAGTCCGTGTAGTAAAATTGTCCGTCCTTTTTAGGAGAGGCTTCTAAAAAGACAATGTGTGTTACAGTGTTAGCACGTTGAAGTAGATGTATTCCGGAGAATATTTTGGGGCGCATTTATAGCCGACGCCACGTTGGCTATAAATGAATATATGATGTAATGACACATCTTTATAACACAGGAGACATGGCGGCCGATGAACCAACGCCTTTTACACCTTTTTTTTGGCAGCTTCGTCTTCCTCTTCCAACATTATCGCACCGCGCCGTCTCTCGGTGGCTAATCTCCCGTTCACGCCAACTCCTCTGCACCATCCTTCCTTCCTTCCTTCCTTCCTTCCTTCCTTCCTTCCTTCCTTCCTTCCTTCCTTCCTTCCTTCCTTCCGTCTATAACAAATTTTTTTGTTACGAGTTCCATTACGCGGGACCCCCCCCTTGTGCTATTGTCACCCAGAGAAACGAACACATAAAGTATCCCATGACCTTACACAAAACAATCCATTTATTGCATGCAACAAAGCTACTTTCCGCCTTAACTACCCACAATGCAAAAAAAGCGGTGATTTTTGTTTTCGCTTTCGTTGTGGTGGCACTAACTAGCACCGCATTCTCTACACGAGACATGGTTTGCACCAGTTCATGTTCGCGCCTTTCAATATCGAAACAATATTGGCGGAGCACATAGACTAGCAAAAGCGTTTCATGAAGCATCAGATGGCTTTACTTTGTGGTATCCTTAGTCTTTTCGGTGCTTTCAGCAGCACCAGCTGCCATGACATCAGCGACGCTGTCTGGGCCCGGGGGTTCGGGAGGGGGGGGGGGGGGGGGGCGGCTCACAGTGATGGCAAGTCGTCGTTGAAACTCAGGAAGTCCTCAAAGAACACTTCTTTCGGTACAGCATCCGGTTACGTTGGCGAGCTCTTTGCGCAGTTCGCCGATGGTGCCGTCTTGGTCCACACTCGCTGACTGGATGGGCTCCATCGTGAATCCCGTGCGTCGGTAACAGTCGCGGAAGGTGTCGGGCGTCACGTCGCTCCATGCGAGGCAAAACATCAGAATCATGGCCAATCAGCATCTCAATCGCCGCTCCGAGACCGTGTATTTTGGTGGCAATTGTAGCGCGCCGACTGCGATATATCCGATGTGAACGTTGTTATAAGGAATATTCTTCGCAATCTTTTTCGTAATTAATTTGCTTTTGTTCGATATATAGCATAATTCGCTTATTCCGGGTTCGTTATAATCTGGTTTGACTATATGGAGTGGAAGCAAAAAAACTCCCAAAGAGCGCGAGAATATAAGGTAAGTAAAGATAAATACAAACGAGAAAAACATTAAAATAATGAACTTTACTAATGTCATGACTGGAGGGCCAGTCTTCATTGGTTTACGTACAATCTGCTTTTACAGTAATCCAATGAAGTCTGGCTCTCCTGTTGAAACGTCAGTAAACTTTATTGGTTGTTTCTCTTGTGTGTCTCGGTCTTTTCTTATCTTACGCACACACACACACACACACACACACACACGCACACACGCACACAGACACACACACACGCACATACACACACACACACACACACACACACGCACACGCACACGCACACGCACACGCACACGCACGCACGCACGCACGCACGCACACTCCATCAACAGTGCTTCGGCGCAAGACCTGCGCGCGGACTCCAGACACTTCGTTTGGACTCGGAAATGACCAGACCTCTTTGCTACCTCTCGCAAGCCCTGCCAATAAACCTCATTATATTTGGTGAGGGTCCTAGTCTTCACGTGATCCCCGGGCTGAAACTACGAAGCAAGCGGATGCTCACGCCCTTGCATCGAGAAATCAACCACGAAATGGCGTCTCAATAGCAGGCACTCATCGTGTGCTCCGGGTCTCTTCGTTAACGCGACTCCGCCCTTTTCAATGGCTACGACTACGCTGATGCCGAGGATTGGCTGCTCCCCTACGAAAGTGTGAGCCCCCACAATCGATGGGAATAGGAACTGAAGCTGAATTACGTTTATTTTTACCTGACCGAGGTCGCCAACACGTGGTTTCGTAACCCTCAATCGCGCATGAAAACTTTGTCTGAATTCAGGACTGAGTTTATTAAGGCGTTCGGTTGCCCTGCTGTGCGCAAGCTTCCCACTGAACAGACGCTTCGCGTGCGAGCACAGCGAGACGGCGTGGCTTGGATCAGTTACATGGAGGACGTCAGGGACCTCTACAAGCGATTGTATCCTGCGATGCCTGAGTCCGACAAAATCAGGGACGTCGTCAAGGGCATCGAGGATTATGCATTTCAGATGCTCCTGGGCAGGAACCCGCAGACTGTTGACGAAGTCCTGTCGACGAAAGCGTGTGTTTCGTCGCCTCTTTTCCTTGTCGCTGTTTAGTGTTCGCTAGTATGATGATTTCCTTAGACGAAGTCCTCGATTGGTGCCTCAGCTATGACGAGCTGTGGAAATACCGTGCTCTTACTACGTCAGAAATGGGCGTGTACTCTGATTCATCGGGCCGATCGTTAAATATGGTGCCCAGGGTGCACGAAGGTTCACGGCCATAAAAAAGAAAAAAAAATGGAGAGAAGCCGCTCGATGACTGCGTGGCAGTGTTGTATGCATAGGTCACAAATAGTAGGACAGCGCCCAGTCTTTACGGTCCGCTGCGACATACATACTGTTGCGACCGGGCGGGGGCACCCGAGCCGATCTCCGTGGCCTCCGACATAGGAGAGGTAGCGTGTATGATGCGAGCGGCCAGCCGCTGTTGCAGCCGTGAAGAAGCCCAGAAGCCGAAGGCCAACGTAACTGTTTACTTCATAACGAGAGGTGAGCCGAAGCCAAAGAACAATACCCCGACGGGCGAGGTTACAATACAGGACTCGAGCAGAGCAACAGCATGGATTCGCTGCTCAAACAGGAATGGTGTACAACGCTTGCGGGGGTCTATTTATACCCAAAAGCGGTAACGGTCAAAACGCAACAAGCGGCAACACGCCACAAACGCCACAGACACACACAACGCTCTTTCCAGAGTTCGTAAGCCGTTCGTAGCCTCGGCGCACGTTGAACCCGGGAGAGGGGATATAGGAGAACTTCGCTGAGTTCGCGGGGCCTCTGTGTCCTTGAAGAGCGTGGAGACGAGCCTCGCCGCCAGCCCCCGAAGTTTTGAAATGCGCCGAGAGCGAAGCGTCTGACGCGGCTTGGCGCAACTTGTCACTGACATGGTGGCGCCTAACGCCAGAAAGTGGCACGAGGTGGCTTCGCCGCACAGCCGTGGAGTGCTGCGGGAAAGTATGGCGGCGCTGGCCGATTCGTAACAATACCAAGCATGAACATAGCAAGAATGAACGCTATGTGCGTACGTCGCTATGTACGTCGTCGCTATGTATGAGCATCGCTATGTGCGTACATATCTACGTACATAGCAAGCGTAGCGAGAAGTTGAAACGTTTGATTAGGCCATTGGTCTGAGGGCGATACACCGTGGTGGTGTGATGGACCATGCGACAGGCTTTAAGAAATTCTTCATAACTTCGGAAAGAAAAACTCCTCCTTGGTAACTGAAGTGTTCAACGGGTTTCCTATGCCGCAAAATGAAGTGCAGAAGAAGGGAGGAGGCTACTTTGCTTGCGGTACGAGCAGACAGGGCGGCAGCCTCCACGCACCGGGTCATGTAGCCTACAGCTACAACGACCCATCGGAAAACTACAGGCCCATATGCATACTACCATTTTTCAGTAAAATAATTGTCAAACTAATTGCAACTCGTCGAAAAAAAATATTTAAATAAATTCATGGCAGTTTGGTTTCCGTCCCGGTTATTCCACTGATCTAGCCCTCGTTTCGCTTACCGACAAGTTGAAACATTTATTGACGAAGGCTGCTACGTTGGTTCAGTTTTTATAGATCTGTCTAATGCATTCGATACTATCAATCACTCTATCCTTTTAACTAAACTCTAATTGCTTGGAATTAGTAGACCACCTTTATTGCTCCTTAAAAATTACGAGATAGAATTCAGGTTGTTTCCGTTGCTGACGTCTATTCGCTGGCTAGAACAACTAACATTGGCGTACTGCAGGGTTCCATATTGGGCCCATAATTTTTGTTATACACTATAGATATACCGAATAGCCTTTCCTACAAAATGTTTATTATATGCAGACGATACTACTTTCTGCAACTATGACAGTGATGTTTCGTCACTAACGTCTAAACTAAATATCAATCTTCGTACGTGTCAAATTGGTGTAATCTTAATAAGTTTGAAATTAATGCGTCTAAAACAAAGTTCGTTGTCTTCTACTCCCACCAAGGGGCCTTAGCATCCACACCATCTGTTGCCATTGACAACCAACGAATTTTTGCTCGTGAATAGCGCTCAGTTTTATTCGTCCTACTTCCCTCCAACTTGAAGTATCGTGATTATATTTCTAACATAAAGAGAAAGATGTCTTATGGAATGCGTATCCTTATTAAAGCAAGATCTTTCTTCCTTCATTCAACGCTTATATCACTATACTTTTCATTTCTCATTTATTCATTCACATATTACACACTGCACCTCATTCTGGGGCAATACCTAGGACATTCACCTTACCCCGCTACAAATAATACAAAATCACGCTATTCGAATAATGTCATCGAGTTCGTACAGCGCGAATGCTCATTAATTGCTTTATGCAAATACTACTTTGTCTGTTTCCAAACTGGCGAGTTATAACCAAGGTATTTTTTTTTTTTGGTTTAAGGTGCTTCGCAATGAGTTTCCGAGTTTCTCTTTTTTTCGCCGCCAGTCTTGTCAATACTAACACCACTTGGTTCGCTGTTACGAACAACGTCATTTTACCGAAAGTAAAAACATACTACACAAACAGACAGGGCACTTCTCGGAAATATCCCTATAGAATTCTATGCCACCCGCCATTAAGGGCCGTATTCTCCGTCCCTCCTCCACTCCACTTGATCCTTCCGCTCGGCTGAGGGGAGGATTCAGCAATGCTTATGCACAGGGAAATCGATTTTAATGATCTCCTTCACTGGAGGCTTGAGTGGAAAAAGGACTCAGAATGGCAAAGTAAGTCTTCGAACACATTGCATAAGTTCAAAAAAGAATTAAAGTGCTACCTCATGTCCCTGCCGCAGACCCAAGCAAAATTGTTTCTGATGCTTTGTTGTTCAGCGTTTTTATAAGCTGATTCTGTATAGTTACTGCTACCATGTACTTTCACCTATTGACTCTGCTTTACATCATTGGTGTATACATCCCCCTTTTCCACCTTTTGCTGCTATTATTCAGTGATTTTTAAGTTATTCTGTACAGGAGGTCCCGGTACAGTCTCCGACCTTGGGACCTCCTTCTGTATACGTAACCCCCATGTATAGTTTTGAGGGATTAATAACTGGATTGATTGATTGATTGATTAATTCAAAACGCGGTTTCCAGTGCAAAAAGGTTTGGCGGCCATAAACAAGGAAGAAGGGGAGTAACCCCTCGTGCGCTGAACAGCTGATTTGTAAGCAAATGTAACGCAGGGTAGAATGATGGCATAGTATCTGTGGTCGGGGCTGATGTACGTAATGAGCATATGGGACAAATTGCGGTGGAAACATTCGGTGGTATCTCTGTCGTATATAGTCATAAACAAGGAGTACACTGAAACTTGGGCATATATTTCGTCGAAATATATGCAATGTCAGCTTCATTACAAATAGTTGAGAAAACCTTTTACAGCCTCTTGCTTTGTGAAGTAGTACTTTAACTTCCAAGATTTCTTAGGTTGAGGCAGTTGTTTGAGAGAAACGACAAAGAAAAGGTTTTCCACGGACTAATAAAGGTGCCGAAAACAGTACCATTGGTATCTACATACATTCCTTCCAGGACGACAGAAGTTGCTATGGTCAAAATTTTTCTGTGGTAATAATTGCCAAGGGTATGTCAACCTAACAACGGATTAGTATAGCACATGTGCTTAGAGTAATTTATGGTATCGATAAGGAAGCCTGTCAAAAGTTAATGTGGGATAAAACAGTTTACCTGAAGACTCCATGAAGAAAAATTTATCTGGCGTTGGTCCCTCCTCTGCGTAGAACGCAACGGTTTGCCTGCAGAAAATGAAGAAGGTAATTAAGTATATGAGGCTTCTACTTATATATTTGAAGGCAAGACAATTATGTTACGTTCGACTTAGAAATACGAGCTGCAGGTATGAGAGCTTTCAGAAACAGAGAGAACAAGTAGAAGCACAGAAGGGCAGCATGTTGCCTAAGACGCACAGAGAATGAGGGCTTGTAATTAGCGTAGCAAGAGAGGACATTTGGACGAGTAGTTTGCTTGGCAGAAAATATGCGAAATCACGGTATTAAATCTTACAGAAGTGTTACCTTGCAAATGAACCAAACATTCCTATTTTAGATGGAATAGAAAATGCCGAAGTACGGCGGTTTATTATACGTGGAACAAGCAGGCTCGCGTCAGAGGTCACAAACTCATCTCGCTTGGCCAGCCACCAATAAGTCTTACTGCCGAGGGAGAAAGCTGTACTAGAGGTGAATAATGATGGTCATGGCCGCAGTCGGAAACCCCGCTGATTCCTGCCATCCATCGTTGCCCTTTTTTAAAGCAAAGCTTTACTACTTTCGTCCAGCGATTTCGCTGAGAATGCGCAAGGTGACCTTTTGACCGTAGACACGCACCCCGGCGGCACACCACTCGAAGCGCATCGCGTGATTCGCCGGGCCCGCTGTCGGCGCTGCGCACAATGCCACGTGTTCAGTCGTTCTGCGCAGAACGAGGAGCCGTCGCCGCCGCCGCTGCGGCGGAGGCAGCCGACCACCCCTGCAAATCTCCCATGCACGCGGTGCCGGGCCGTCTCGGGCAACGTGACTCGTCTCGTGCCCTTCGACGGTGCGTTCACCATGAATGAACGCCGCGTTTGCCCGGCCTCCTTCTGTGAGCATTGCACGGATCGGAACGGCTTTTTTTTAAAGTGCGAATGCACTTTATAAGCGACCCCAAACCATCCACCGCCGGCGGCGGCGGCGGCGGCGTCGGCGTCCGCAGTGCTCCTCTATATTTAAAAAAAAGAAACAGCATCCGGCGCCAGGTTTCGATCCGAGGACTTTGCGGCCGCAGCGCGACGCTCTACGACCAAGCCACGGACGCGACGCTGATATTAGTGTTAGTACGCGCCTTATATCTTTAACGCATTCAAACTACGTCGTCAGCGGCGTGCGTTGGCGACTCAGCGGCGTTATAGCGGCTTGATAACTGCGTGGTGTACACGTGATACTACAAACCCGATGGAAGAGATGGAAGAGAAGGCGGCGAGGCGGTGGGCTGCGGGGGCCGAGCGCAAGCGCCGCAAGCGGGCCGACAACCGTGCATTCGCACTTTCACATTCTCCCCCTCGGGGAAATGCGGGGGAATTTTTTTATTTGTGAATACCCTCAGTGTGAGTACATTGAAGAGGGGAGTGGGGTACGAAATACAACAATAACAAAACGTAGCAGCGTAAGTACAAAATATGTAACAATAGACATTGTACAGTGGCTCAAATTGCACGTACATGCGATAACAACAGCTAAAGGTGTTTATACAACGCACACCGCTTTGTTAAAAATAAGGTTACACAACGGTATTATGAAGAACAGCATTAAACAACTCGGAATGAACGATTGCAGAAATGTCACGGGGAAGGTGGTTCCAGTCTTTTGACGTTGACGGGATAAATGATTTAGAAAAAGTTGTTGTATGGCATGAAATTTGGCCTACTTTGTGGGAGTTGTCAAGACGTGAAGATACATATGACGGCGGGGTTATAAGAAGGTCGTGAAGGGTATCATGATAAAAGGTTTTATGGAAAAGGCAGAGCCGAGCGGTTTTACGACGCGTGGTGAGCAATGGCAGTCCCAAGTTCAATTTCATTGTAGACACACTGGATGCTCGCTGATAATTTGAAAGAATGAAACGCGCAGAGTTGTTTTGTATCATTTCTAGTTGATGAACAAGCATTTCTATGTGAGGATCCCATATCGATGAGGCGTACTCGAGTTGGCTGCGGACAATGGATTTGTAAAAAAGTAGCTTGATATATTTATTTATTTATTTAAAAATACCTTACAGGCCCCTGTTCAGGGCATTGAGTAAGGGGGGTAACAAAGGAAAAAGTTACAGATCAATCATCACAAAATCACGAGTTAAAAAAACATCAGAACAACTTATGACAACAACTTATGTGATATATGAAGGAGGAGACTGAAAGTTTCGTTTAAGATAACCGAGCATGCGATTTGCTTTGTTGGTGATGAAATCAATATGTTTTTTCCAGGAAAGATCGGTTGTTATATGAAGGCCGATATATTTGTACGATGAGACTGATTCAAGAGCAATGTGATCCAGGTGATACGAGGGTGGGATTGTCGAAAGACGTGAAACGCGCATGAATTTACATTTTTTAACGTTTAGCTTCATCTGCCACGTGCTACACCAGTTGGAAATGGCATTGGTGTCACTTTGAAGAGCATGAATGTCGTCGTTAGTTGCTGTTTCTCGAAAAAAAACACAATAATCGGCAAATAAATGAATCGAAGAGGAAACGCTGTTAGGTAGGTCGTTTATATAAATAAGAAAAAGTAAAGGGCCGAGGGCTGTTTCTTGAGGAACGCCTGATATTACGGGGGCAAGCGATGAGCTAACGTCGTTAGCTGTGACAAATTGTTGGCGATTAGTAAGGAAACTTTCAAGCCACTTTAAGACGTTAGTTCCAATTCCAATATTGCGGAGTTTTAGTAGAAGTAACCGGTGAGAGACCTTATCAAAAGCTTTTGCAAAATCTAAAAAAATGCAGTCTGCGAAAGAACGACGGTCAAGAATAGCATGAAGTTTGTGGGTGAATAGGAGCAGTTGCGTCTCACAAGAGAATGTTTTGCGGAATCCATGCTGGGATGGGTGAAAAAATGAATTGGACTTGAGGAAGTTAAAGATGTGCGAATATATTATATGCTCAAGAATTTTGCACGGCACGCTAGTGAGGGAAATGGGTCTGTAGTTTAAGGGTGAATGTTTATCTCCAGATTTGAACGCTGGTACCACCTTCGCGATTTTGAAATGATCTGGTAATTCGCCGGTGTCCAATGATTGCTGAAAGATTTTAGCTAACAGAATGGAACAGCATACATTGGTGTTTTTTTAGAAATTTAGGCTTATACCATCAACGCCAAACGCTCCCGATGTTTCATAGAATTAATAATCTTAGAAATACCACCGGGGTCAATTATTATTGGATACATAGGCACATGCGTATTGCGGGGAAACTCTGGCAGTTGCGAAAATGATGGCTCTGTAAACGAATCAGAAAACACACTGTTTAATACGGTTGAGCATTCTTTGTCACCAATTGGTTCACCTTTAGGGCTTGTAAGAACTATTCTATTGTTTTCGGGGGGGGGGGGGGGGGGTTAAGAACATTCCAAAATTTTTTGGTGTTATTAAGCAACATGCTTGGTAAGGTGTTTTTAAAGAAATCCTTTTTTGCGGTTTGAACAGCTGAAACATACGCTTCTGCAGCTGCGCGATACAAAGTCCACCGGTGGTGGCTTTGGGATTTTTTGGCCAGGCGGTACAAGCGTTTTTTTCTGTTTGAAAGCCGTCGAATATGGGCGTTGTACCAGGGCGCTTTAGGGTTGTACGAGATTACGCGTACAGGAACGAAACGGTGGGTTAGCTCAAGGATTTTGTTTTTGACTAAACACCAGTTATATTCTACAGAGTGGTTCCCAAAACCTGTCAAATACGTCGTCAGGAAAGTGTGTAGCTCGTCATTGATTTTGGCGAAATCCGCGTTCCGGTAATCACTTAAAATTTTGGTTGTTCTAGTAAGCTTTTTTACTGGCATTGAAATAGAAAAATTCAGTAATGAATGATCACTCAACTTAGGCATGAACGTTTCGGAGAGCACAAGTCTGGGCAAGTTGTAAGAACTAGATCTAATAAGTTTGAGCTTGTGGGGGTTGTCATTGCCATCATTTAATTACACTTAAAGGCCCTGTCTGGGGCATTACATAAGGGGTGGGGGGCAGAAACGTGAGCTTCCGATGGTCATGATAAAACAAGGGGAAAACACAGGGGCAATATCAAAGCCCCGTAAACACGACAACAGCAAGAACAATAAGACTACATAAACATGACAACAGCAATAACAGGAGGATTGCACAAATGGGGGGAAGCGAAAAACACGAAAGCGTATACATGTTCGGAGAAACAAAAGGAAAAACAAGACAGGAGGAAAAACAAATGGAACACCAAAGAGAAAGATCGGGCAACATGTAAAGCAGGGAAGCCGTTTGGGGGGAGAAACAAGAAGGGACTCATCCCAGCAGCCGTTTGACTGCATGGGGTAACAATGGCTTAAGAAAAATAAAACGAGGTAACAATGGGGTAACAATGGCTTAAGAAAAATAAACAAGGGAGAAAATACAACAGATTTAATATCATTCATGAAAAGGTGAGCCAGAAGTATGGAGGGCACACAAGCAAAGGTGGCGCACAACAGGCTTGTAGTGATCCCTTCAGTAGTTTGAGCACATGTAGTCACAAGAGGAAATAAGGAGGACACGACACATGGGGCGCCAATAGGAGGAGGATGTGTCAGCAAGAATCAGGTTAGTGCATGAGGTAACAGCGATAAAAAAAGAGCAAGGAAAACACCATACATGGAAACTATACACTAACATCTGGGTGTGGTCGTACTACATGCTGTTCGGACATGGGGTCTAGTTGTATACGTGTACTGTTAATGACATCTTGAATTTGTTAGGGTCGCGTTCAGTTGCTATAGATTCAGGCAGGTTATTCCACTCCTCTATGGCGATAGGAAGAAAAGATTTGTTGAACGCATTTGTGGAGCCATACAGGCGCTGCTTGCTCATTGAGTTATGTAGGCGGCGTGAGGTTGCGCAGTGGGGGTAGCAATAATGAAGTGTGCATGTCGGGAAATGTATAATATAGTTTATGAAAATAACAGAGCCTTGCTATTTTCCCCCTAGAAACAAATGTGGGGAGACCGAGGGACGACTTTATAGCTGAGATGCTCGAAGGAAAGCCGTACGTAGAAGAAATAAAACGGGCTGCACGATTTTGAATAGACTCAAGATAATTTATCAAATAAGTTTGATGGGGGTTCCAAATTGCTGAAGCATAATCAAGCTTTGCGCGTACAAAGGTAGTGTATGCCAATTGGCGGACTCGAGCAGGTGAGCATGATAGCGATCTCCGGATGTACCCGAAGATCTTAGAGGCATCGGCTGCAAGTTTTTGGATGTGGTCAGACCAGGTTAGTTTGCTGTTTAAAAAGACACCGAGGTACCGGTAGGTCTCCACCCGTGATAAGTCAGTTGAGGTAACCGAGTATGTAAAGTGATCGGGAGAGTGTTTGCGGGTGATGTGCATGGATTTACACTTCGAAACGTTTAGTTGCATCATCCATAGCGAGCGCCAGTTTTCTAAGTGGATGAGGTCGTTTTGGAGAAGGAGCTGATCATTTTTACTAGAAAGTTTCCTGTACAGAACACAGTCGTCTGCGAAAAGCCGGATGGAGGAGGAGATGCCTGACGGTAAATCATTAATGTAGATTAAAAATAAAAGGGGGCCGAGGACTGAGCCTTGCGGTACCCCAGACGTTACCGTGGTTGTGCGCGACTGACGTCCGGCGACGGTGGTGAACTGGGAGCGATCTGTTAAAAAGCATCTAATCCACGATAATATCAGGGGTGCAGGCAAAGTCAAGAGAGTTTACTAATGAGTCTTTGGTGAGGGACACGGTCGAAAGCTTTGGAAAAGTCGATAAAGATAACATCTGTTTGAAAAGAAGAATCTAGATTGAGGTTGAGGAAAAGCTGGATTGAGGAAAAGCTGGGTTTCACATGAAAAACCCCGGCGGAACCCGTGCTGTTGTGAAAGAAGAAATTGTTATTGTCCAGGTGAGCAGCGGTATGGGAATAAATTATGTGCTCTAGTAGCTTGCATGGGATGCAGGTTAGCGCGAGTAGGTTGGTCTACAGGTTAAATGTGGAGCATAAATTTATAAATTCCTCACAAATTGAAGAGAATGGGTTTGAATGTGGCGTCGGTTCGGTCCACGTAATCCCAGGGAGGTTAAAACCACCCAATAGAAAGAGGGGGACTGAAGGATAACGAATTATTACAGAATTTATTGTGTCGTGAAGCTCTGCGGCAAAAGAGGAGGAGGCATTTGGCGGTCGATAGCATACGGCCAAGATAAAGCGGCGATGGGATAGTTTTACGGATACCAAGACTATTTCTAGATTTGTCGGAATATTGAAGGCAAAGTACTCAAACTGTTTACTTATCGCCACAAGGACGCCCCCACCTTGCCTCGCTTCTCTATCGCAGGAATACAGCTAAATCATAGGTTAACCAAGAAAACCCAAGACTCAACCAGACTAAGCCAAGCTTTTGCTTTGCATATTTAAGGTTAGCTGAGCTCAGCCGGAGCCATGTTTTCGAACCTTTGGCAAGAGTAACAAAAGTTTTTGGCATGTTCTAGCTACAATTGAAAACAACAAAGATTGCAGAGTCATTAGGGTTATTGGGACACCTTTCCTGCTTCCCTAAATTTTATTTTTCACTGCAGCGTGTAAGCATGCCCTTTCACCAATGTATGGTATAACATCGCAGGACAATAAATACTCTGGTCGATACACATTATTTAGAATGATTTCTAGAACTGCATCCCTGACAGCACTGAAATTATTTGGTGGGAGCAGACGGCTCCAGGAAAGCTTTGTAGTCCCATGGTAGTGTGATCAAGAAGGGCTTTTCTTGGGAGCCTTAGGTTGTCGAAGGGACACGAGTAGTGCAAGCGTGCTCGTTGAGAGGGGAAATCACGTTCTTGATACCCTGATATAGCACGTCAGTCAACTTTATGTGGGTTTTAGTGTCCGCTGCGAAGAAGAGCGGGCTGCGAAGATTTTCAGTTCACGGTCGCCGGGGTTGGAGACAATTAATCGAAAGCCGTTACATTGAATACGACTTCATAGAGTCCGTTTCCCTGAACAACAATTCATCGACTGCCGTTTGGTAGAATAACGTGTCATCGAGGACATTCTACGGAATTAGGTCGTGCACAATGCAGCTGGTCATTTGGCATGCATAGACAGAAATAAACGAGATTTGTTTTTTCCATGCTTCTATCGTTAGGAGGACTGCTTTGTATGTTTATATTTTGTATTCGAGCATGCATTTGTCTGGAAATGTTTCAAAGTGCGCCCCGAAGATCACACTGCAATACTTTATCGAAGCGACGCTCAGTTTTTCGCGTTCTTCCGACAACTCCATCTCTTGGCCCTCCTTGCCCCATCCACCCCCCTCTCTCTAATAAATAGAATTCGACGGGTGCGGAAACTGACCGGAGCTTCTTCCCGAATTTCAAAACAAAATTGTTGGCTCCGAGATGTTCGAAGTACTGAAGGAGGAGTTCCCAGCAGCTGCCTCAGAGCGGTGTGCTCGTTCGAGAAGAATTACGCCGTGAAAAGTCGCTTACTTGCAGACTGCTGATGCACTCGCACCTTGATTTTGTCCTACATTGTGGGCCATTCAGTCTTTAACCGCGCAGGGGCGGCCACGAGAAAATTCATTGGTAAAACTCCGGCACAGAAGGCTTTCAAAAATTGTCGAAATCGCACGTCCCGGGTTTTGGCGCGGTTCGTCAGCCACCTGCAACACGAGCGAAAAGCTACAGAAAGCCGTCTGGAAGCACTTCGGCGAAGCCTTCAGCCGTCAAACAGAGAACAGCATCACTGGCCAAAAAGAGGCCATCAAATGTGTCTCCATCAATCGGTAAAGCAAGCTAGTAAAATACGTTTTGAGGGCAATACCCAAATAAATAAGTTACTTCGTTCTTGTACAGTTTTATGCCATTGTATGTACAATGTAGATAGATATACAAGAATACATGTATTTTTTTTCTTGGGAGACAAACTTCCTTAACTGTTCCGCCAGTCGGCTGATAAATTTGCAGTGCGTACCAAAAATGTGTGCCCTATGGCAATTTGTGCTGCCAAGCGATTTGTAGAGACCCGGTTTCTGAAAAACCGGAAAATGGGTAATAGAAGGCAAACTTTGTTTTCTTGGGAATCACCGGGTATCGCCACGGAAACGGAAAGTGACCCAGACTTCTGTTTAAAAAAGCGCAATTTTTGTATGCGACTCCAAAATTACGAAGTATTTCGTGCCTAATTCATCCCTTAGAGATTAAAAGGACTTGAAATTCTCCGGCAAGACTACTAATCCCTCCCGCATTTTCCGAACAGTATTCGATGAAACAGGTGACTTCACTTCGACGAAACGTCGTTCGATGAATCCTATGCGATGAAATGGACGTGCCGTCGATGAATCGGCGTTTGATGAAGCAGGTTTCGACGAATATTCGCGTACACCTGTCACCGTTCCTTTTTTGTGGTGTTTTTGTGTTTTTTTAGGCCCTGCTCAGAACATAAATGTTTCCGCACGTACGTTGGTCATTACGTTTAATGAGTTCTGTAGTCGTAATGATCGGCATCAATAGCACCGTCGTTTTAATCGTCTGGTTACTGTCACGAGGAAGAACACACGGATATCCACCTCCTGCAGGCACAACAAATGACCGATTTGCTTAATACTTGAACACATGCTGGATAATGTATTAGGTGATCATTGTTATTGCATTTAGTCAGTGAACATGTCGCAGATGCCGGGGGTGCAATACGTTAAGAGAATGCTTTCATGACCTATCGTTTACAAGGAAGCTGTTCGTGGTGTATTCTTCATAATTCTTCGTTTTGTCGTCACAGCCAACAAAGCAAAATGACGGCTCTTATTACTAACAGACCGAGATGCCACAGAAAAAGTAGATTTGCCCCGGTATTGTGAAACTTCCTGGAATATTGGTATTATAGCGCACTCGACATATCAATGAAAAGGCACGACGTGTCTTTTGTGTAAACAAACCCACTGGTCGCAGCCAACTACAGGAAAGGTGGCCATAGGAGAAGTGGGCAAAGAGGCGTCCCGATTTGCGTGATGAAGTGATCGCACTGACCTACTCATATTTTAAATGATTAGTCGCGGGCTCATTTTTCTGCGCAAGCTTGTGGAGAAGGAGAGTCGGATTCCAAACCGGTGAGCGGTAGCATTGACGTCGTCATATTTTGTGAAATGCCTTCTCTTTTCATTGCAAAATCAGAACTTTACTAATCTCGTCGAGTGGTTTCGTCATCACAGGGAATTTGAATTCATCTGAGCGCAGCTGTGCCGTATCCGTGGCAACGCTTCACGTGAATCCCCGATCCGAGATCCGACGACGACTCGTTCTTGAGCCGCTGCCTCCGCCGACCCTGGCTTGGCGCATGGGCTCTCCGTAGCTTGTTCGCGCCTGATCCCCTGACTTTCTGAGTGCATGTGAGGTTGCCCATGGATGAGAACGAGCCCGTGCCGTCTTCCCTCAGCGTTGCGCGGGAGCTGTAGGTTTTGAGCCGTCGTCGGCAAGCGGCGTCTAGCTACCTAGCCGACATTGCCCGGTGGTTCGTTCGACTCGGTAACGCCGGAAGAGGGACCATGACTGTAGATAAAGGCAGGCTTTGGATAAATAGCATAATAATTAGAGCTAAATCAAAGGGTAACCAGGTGAAACCGAAACGTAACCAGGCTATGCGATGCTTTCGCTTTGCATATTCAGGATTAACTGAGCTAGGCCGTATCCATTTTTTCGCTAGTGAACGTTGGAATTAGCTTGGATGTTCTAACTCTCTTTTCCTGTCCCTTTGCTTTGTGTGTTTAAGTTCATGCACAAAAGATCTTGTGCATTTAAATATATTGAAACGACATAATTGCACTTATTCTATCCAACCTAGTGCTCTCGTGCGTTTAATAAGATAAAAAGCTAAACCAATATTCTGCAAAGGTGGCGAGTTTCTTTAGGGCACCAAGAAATCCTAAGGTTTATGCAATGGATTTGTCGTTTAAAATGCTCCTGCATCATAACAGAATTCTTAGCATTTCTGCATTTTTAAAACTTGAATTGCAAATGCATGATTGCCGAAAACACTAAGAAGCGATGAAGTGTACAGACGTCCAGTCGCCCGACGTTGCGAGTTACGGTTTAAAAACTAGAATTTGAGGACTTGCCCTATTTGACAAGTTCACCTGGTAGTGACGAGCTTACTGTTGGACTCGTTTTTCTGTGCTGTGAAAACCGTGGCGGGTAACGCGAATACAATCGAGATGTCAAATTGCATAACAGAACGACGTTCACAACCTATAGAAGAGAGATCGTCGTGTATTTAAAGTGAAGCTTTTTACGTCTACCCCCCGAGGGTTCTGTCGCGACCGTTTATCAACAGAAACTCCCGCGAACAATTAAAAGCAGCTACTGGCAGCGCCAGGAATCGAACGTGGAACGAATGGAGAAACGAAGCGAGAGCCCGTTTTCTTACCGAGTGAGCCGCGAGCCCACGCGGAAACAGGAGACACACGGTGCACTTTCCGAGCGGAGATGCGATATACCTTGTGGGTTTTCGCTGAATGCCACGTGATAGCGTCACGCTACCTCTCGTGCCGCTGTGCGCTCCGCCCACAGCACTTGTAGTGGCCGTGTGTGCAAGTTCCGAATGCTGTAGGAGTTATAAAAAATAAAGGAAGCTCACACCAACGCATGACATCGAACTTCTCCGTCTCTGCCGCCGATCTCGTCACCTCCGTCGGCGGCAACAAAGACGAGGGAGAAGTCATATCCCCTAACACCGGGTTTGAGCTTTTTTTTAATTTAGAAAAAAGTTCCCACTCATGTTCTTCACCAATACAACTCCACTAACCACAGTTCATTAAACATGCATTGATTTACCCTAGCAAAGAATACATTTTTGAAGGAGTAAAGGGTGTTTTTAAGTGCATTTCACAGGTTTCTGGTTTCACTCTTTGTACAGCCACGTGCGTGAAGGCAAGTAACGTCACATGGGTAATCCTTGTGACTGTCGTGTACAGCTTCACATTCTAACCACCTCCACAGGGTGTGTTGGCCCTCATTTTGTAAAGAGACTGGGATGATACGGAAGGCTTCTGCTGCTGCTGTTGGTGGTGCTTTGTGGCCGGATGCGCCGCTTGGTGTTTTCTTACACCAAATAACACTGGCCGGCGTACTATCCCGTGCCCGCAGGGTCCTCAGAAAGACTCGCAGTGGTGATGGTGGGAGGGCGCGTCTGTGGAACGCTGGCCTCACTTTACCTAGCCAGAGGCGGGGTGCGTTTCGAGGTCGCCTTTCCGAGGCCCGGTTCATGCGTGTATCTCATTTCTCTGCCCATGCAGCCGGTAGCGTCTTCACGGGGAGTTTGAGACGTTGAACGTTTCCTGTTACTTCTAGCATTTATATTCGCCTTACCTCTGCTCACTGTTTTTAAATATCAGCAACTACTCCATGTACAATACCTGTCGCAGAAATGTTGCACGCAAGTTCATCTTAACTCAGGTATTCCACGACGAAAACTTCCCGTTATGCCATTCCCACCCATGCGTGAGACGCGCCAATTTTTAGCTGCTGTGGAAGCAATGACGCGTGTCTGCGGGAACACCTTCCAAGGAGCGCCTGCACGAGCGAACATTTTATGACTGTACCGGCTACGAGTTAGTTGTTCCAGTCACGTTGCTTGTGCCTTTGAGTCGTGCGAATTATGTTACACGACCCTCGTTTGAAGAGTATGATAGATTAAATTATTTTGCGGCATCTCCGCTCTCCCCCTAAAAAAACTGCTTGATTCATCCCGCGACGCGTCTTGCATTGGTGCTCTAGGATGAAGTTTTTAATCGTCCCAGCTGTCTCCTACCAATTTTTCTGATTTTTCTGGTAATGCTTGAATGGGACCATACGGGCAGTAAGGGCGCAAAACGTTAGATTCCCTTTTCTCTGGTTTTGGAAGCACGAGCTATCGCCATTTCGAGCGAAAAGCGTCGGAGTACAGCCTTTCCTGTGAATTTTTAACCACAAAAGGTGTTTTATTTTTGCTGGTGCTTCCTCGAAGTGCTTCCGTTCTCGATCAGTCAATAACTCACAGGCTGCTAACCAGCGGGTGAATAAAAATGGTTCTTTCTATGGGAGTTGTGATTCCCTTTTAGGGGCGAAGCTGCTTAGGGCGTGGGTCTGTCCATCCTCGACGTATGTATGTAGCCACCTCTAGTTTAGTTCTTGGAATGTTTACTAGATGGCGTGGCTACCTCTAGTTTAGTTCTTGGATTGTTTACTAGATGGCGGTACTTGTATATGATGAAAAGATGCGCTTGGATTGTTTACTAGATGGCGTGGCTACCTCTAGTTTAGTTCTTGGATTGTTTACTAGATGGCGGGGAGCGTTGTAATAAAATCCGTTCGCTGTTGGCGCGCGCTCGGAGTCGCCCGATGGATAAGGCTGCAGATGTGCGAGCCCGCGAGGCAGAAGCGCTCCGTGAAGCTGCGCGACGCCGCCGCCAAGATCCTGCCGTACGAGAGCGGGAGGCCTAAGCGTGTCGTCTGGCTGCGCGACGACGCCGCCAAGATCCCAGCGTTCGAGAACGAGAGGCCCAAGCGTCACGGCTACGGCGCGAGGACCCAGCCGTACGCGAAGCGGCACGGCTGCGGCGCCAAGAGGATCTCCAAAACGTCAGAGAACGGGAAGCGGCGAGAAAGCGCGCGCATCGGCAGGCAGACCCCGATGCAGTGAGAGCTCGTGAGGCGTCTGCAAAACGCATCAGGCGAGCTCAGCCCCAAGGTGCCGACGCGCGGTTTAAGCGAGACTTTCTAGACGTTACGTTCGGACACAGATGTAGTGGGCGAACTTTCACTGAAGAGTCACGGTTTTACCGATGATTTCCCCTCAGGAGCTTCGCCCACTCATCAACATTCACCCCGTGGATATGCTGTGAATTTTTTTGAAGGGAATTGGGAATTTATAGGGAATTTATAGGGATGTGTTTAATGCAGCGCTGGGCGGCGGCCACGGCCCTTTCGGAATTTCAAGGGTGCGTCTCCTCAGTTTCTGTGCACGGGAATAAGGTGCAGAAAGCACGGAATTTTTCATTTTAGTTGTTAGAATTACGTTTCATGTCCCCAGCACAAAAACAGGAATGACGTTTTGAAGGAGTGGAGTAACTGGTACTACCATTTGCACACTGGATAGTTGTAATTTTGCGACCAAATAGATCGTCAGATACAGTTGAACATAATTTGACCACAATACATTGTACCCCATTGTTGTTTAGCGCAGCTGTAAGGTTACTCGGTCGCATACATTTCGTGGAGAATCCATGCGAGGAGTGTAGGGAAAGCCCGCGCGATTTTGACCTGAGGGGCACTTACTTGGGCTCTCCATGATGACCCTTGAAAAGCCAGACGTACTCTGCTGTCTTGGTCTTCCTGTCCAAAAACATCCTTTTTACCGCGAGGCATTCGAAGATGGTGTCATTATTGCTGTCCAAAATAGCGATGCCTTGTGGAAACTGTTCAAATATCTGCAAAGTTATAAGCGTGAAGCAGCCTTCGTGGCCAGCAGAACGCAAGAAAACTTTGCACAGAACTTTACATCACCCCTACCAGTTCAGTACGACGTTTGTCCGAATGGGCAAGGTGTCACTTTTATACTCCTTGTGTAAATTCAGACAATTCAAGATGATAAAGCCATAACTGAAAATTGTGCTTTGGAAACAAAACATCTTTATAGTGGCGGGACAAATATCTTGTTTTTGGTTAGCCTAAATTGTGGGAAAAGCACACAGGAACCTTCTCATCGGTCAGATGAAAGGGAAATAAACATTGACATTGTTTGCTACGAATATTACCCGCACCAGGTAATATGTTGCGTAGGTCATGTACGCATATTTCTCGCAAAAAAAAAGAACTCGCCAAGATGCGTTCAGTGTTCAATGCGTTTATTAGAGGAATGCTTTCTGCATAAGTTTATAGTTTAGGATACAACCGAACCGAAGAAAAATGTCCCTATGCCAGGTTACCATCCTAGCGAGAGTAATGGGATCACCTGAAAACTGCATTTGTTCAGTAATACAACTTACAGTTGAACGCGTACCGTAACGTCCTTGCTCTCAATTTATGAAAGAAAAAGCAGACATGACTTGTGTGACTTACGAAAAACGAAAAAGTTCCAGGAGGATGTTAGAAGGGCCCGCAATAACTTCAGCAATCACTACAGTACTTTTAAGAAGTAAGAAGTGACAATCCAAACCGGCCCTAAATCCTTGAGATTATGCATACAAGCTACCACTTTGTAGCTGTGACAGTTCAACCGTACTTGAATGTACTGAAGCACACGCAGTTTCCATTCAGCCGTATAACAGAAATATGAGCCTCCTATAGCTAATCCTAGATATTTTAAATTACCTTGAAACTGTCCGGGGCTTCATGACTCTCCTCGGTGTGCTCCGCCGAGGCTACGAGAGCCTGGCCCACGACAGCGGTAAGTATGGCCAAAAAATAGCAGTGTTGCATTGTAGCAGACTCTGTGCGGAGCTATCCAACCTGCCAAGTACTGGCGCTTATATTTCGTCTCTTTGTACACGCCGCCGATCGCGTATTTCAGAGCACCATGACGTCACTGAAGGCAATTAGCAAAACTAATTTTAAATAATTCCCAATTCTATCTCGCTACAATTACTGGCGCAGGACATCCAGTCGCGTTCTTTTGTATCACTGTAAAGCAGAGGCTTACATTACGAACGAGCAGTACGTTAGAAGAGCGACTGATTGACAGCGGAAACCCGTGTGGGGTTCATGACACCTACTAAAAAAACGGTCGCATTCGGCGTGCAAACCTTTGTCCCGTGTTTTAAGTTGAGTGGTTAAAACCAATTGCTTCGCGACAGAGATGAACACATGCCAGACGAGGAATGCCAGACGAGCACGGGATTTCCAGAAAAACACAGCCAGGTTATTCTAGCTAGCTAAACTTGATACTAGCTAATTGGTGGTGTCCTTTGATTTACAAACGCGTTTTAGAGATTTACACGGTACTAAAGGCAAAATGTTTGCATCACAATGACAAAAGTAGCAGATGTCTGTGTAGCGAAGCACGTTTCTGCGAACTGCGTATATTTAGGGCCACCAATTACGATTATTCGAGCCTCTTAGTAACACTAACCCAAATTCAAAGAAAAGTTGGCAAAGAAATATATTATGACGCTAATCATAACAGGTCGTGTGCCAACCAATGGACACGCGCCCATGTAGGTGCCGAGTCACCTTGCATAGGATGAACGCGGTGCCTTTCGCGCTTCCAACGCAACCCTTGTTCTACAAATTTCATCGGCGTGATATACGCGGCCATGGACTCGGAACCATCTACATGAAGAGCAGCTCTGAAGCATGGTGGCACGCACAATAACCGCATGCTCGTTCTACAAGTCAACAGTAATAGTTTTTCATTCGCTACATCATAAGTGGGACTTGGGTGTCCCAGAAAAATTTATCTATTTATTATACTTTCCCAAGCGAGTCAGTGAGCCCTACTCCATTATGTTTGATGATTCTCGGAAGCCCAAGATATTTCTGCGGTTATCTGCCTTCAGCTCTACAAGAAACGACGAACCATTCAATGCTGTTTGTGGCAGCGAGACATTCATGGTTCCAGAATCCAGTGAGCAGCCTGGCAAACAGAAACAAAGCGCTCCTCAGTGCGATGAAATGTCTTGTACCTAGAGTGAAAATGTAATCGTCTTTATACCTAGGACCTTTTATCAATATAGATATTTCTCTCACCCTACGTACATACGTTGGTCGTTATCGCTGCTTCGAAAGAAGAGAACAAAAGAAACGTCACAAAAGCAGTTGTGGACTAAGGGAACTTCTTATTTCGCATGTTGTCAACACTTCGTTCACGGTTGTAATGGAAGGTTGTACTAATGTAACCTAATTTAATTCAAATAAATATGAAATGATTCATGGATTCGTAGTAACTTAGCTTGTCTTCATGCGTTTCGTTTTCGTATGATTTGAACAACTGTTGCTTTGGTTCTGTTGGAAATTCTCCCAAAGAGTAAAATTGTTTTAAGTATGGGTACCGCTTTTGTGTCATAAAAATGCACGCACCGTGCATATCAGAAGAGAGCAATTGAGTTACTTATCTCTATGTATCTAGGTGTGTTTCGCTATGCATAATACGTTATTCTGCTCCTACATTCACCCTCAGTATTATGAAATTATTATTTTTCAGCGCCCATTTCAACTCCCAAGTCTCTCACGATGTTTAGCGCTCGTAACCATAGATTAAAATAAGGCGGCGGTGAAGAGGGCAGCAAAACGCTCGTGCTTGAATTTCAGAATTTGCCGGGGCTGATTCCTCTGCATTTTTTCGCCAGTGATGGGGACGAAAACGTTTGAGGATGAAATATGGTATGTAGGTTTGATGCTTAAACCGGGGCACAGGTCGCTGCAGTTCGTGTCGGCACTCGTTTTCTTTTGCTGTCACGGAAAATAATTGATAAGCAAGAGTGGGGCTATCTACTTACTTTTACCTGTGAAATTCGGGTCTTTTAAACATAAGAAGTACGCGTCCTTAGGAGAACGAAATACACAAATCTCGAAATTAGGTGCAAAATGTCGTATCTTTCCAAATAAGCAAGTACTAATTGCTAAAATCTTGTAGCCTGAATTTACTGTAGGGCACGAAAAAAATATTTATGCTGTAGTTTTGCTAGTCTGCTTGCCGCTGAAGTACTTTTATACATGCCGGGGTTTTCGGTAGAAACTGACGGCTATGGCGCAAAAACAAAACAAGAGACCATAAAAAAAGAGTACATGGAAAATGTATTCAGAAACTAATTATTTACAGCAACTCCGTGTGCTTTTCAATAAAGTAGCTATTGTGCAAACATTTTTATTGCAATCAAGATGCATACAATCCTTTTGTAAATGCGGGTGTAAATGGGGGGCCACAAAGTAACTGTTATCATTGGCATAAACTGGAGGAATGGGAGCATTCGGCACTTTACTGAAAGTGAGACATATGATGCCACTTGTTCCATATGTTGCCCCCAATGCTTCCACATGTTGCCATCAACTGGTCTCTGTTCAAGTGCAAATTCCATGATTTGACCAATAGGTTTATCCGTACTATTACAATTACGGAGCAGGCGTCTTCACCTTGGTTTAACATATCTCTTGAGAGTCTTAACAATAAGAAAAAGCGATTATATCGCTCGGCTAAACTGTCTAACAGCACGAGCTCTTGAAATACGAACCGCGGAACAGCGAAGGAATTTGAAGCGTTTGCTGCAAAGGCTAAGCGTTCATTTTTTTCTGCCACATTTCCTAATATGCTATGCAATGTTCCTAAACAATCTTGGCGAGCTATTAATCCCAACACCACAAGAACATTATCATTGCTTGATAAACGCGGTGATCCTATTGCAGAACATATTACCACTCAAGTGTTAAATTTTGCCTACTCCATATTTACGCCTGAATCTTGCGGCCCGCTTCCTGATTCCCCATTCCTTGATTATCGAGTCATGCCAGACATTACATTCGATTCATACGGCATTGCATAACTAAGTGACGAATTGAAACTAACGCCATCCGCGGGAATGGATGACATCAATTACAAAATACTGAAAAACACTAAGTCAATAACAAGCATTATTCTTTCGTACATACTTCAGCAGTCCATTTTATGCAGAGTGGTGCGGGAGGACTGCTAGCTCACTAAGGTCATTCCTGTACCGAAAAAAGGTATTTCATCTTCACCGAGTAGTTATCGCCCCATATGCATTACAATAATTGAGAACGACTCAGCGGGCAATGGAGCGGAAAATGATAGGTGTAACATTAAGGGACAAGAAGAGAGCGGAGTGGGTCAGGGAGCAAACTGGTGTTAAAGACATATTAGTAGAAATTAAGAAGAAGAAATGGACGTGGGCAGGGCATGTAATGCGAGGGCAAGATAACCGCTGGTCATTAAGGGTAACAGAGTGGATCCCTAGAGAAGGCAAGCGTTTCAGGGGGCGGCAGAAAGTTAGATGGGCAGATGAGATCAAGAAGTTTGCGAGGATAAATTGGTCACACTTGGCACAGGACCGAGGCAATTGGAGAATAATGGGAGAGGCCTTTGCCCTGCAGTGGGCGTAGATAGGCTGGTGATGATGATGATGCATTACAAGTGTATGGTCTAAAGTTATGTAACACAGTCTATTCCCACATCGTACTTTTTTACGTTTAGTACATTTCTTTACCCTAACCAACACGGTTTTCAA
Organism: Haemaphysalis longicornis; assembly: GCF_048455015.1. Lineage (NCBI taxonomy): Eukaryota > Metazoa > Arthropoda > Arachnida > Ixodida > Ixodidae > Haemaphysalis > Haemaphysalis longicornis. The sequence continues at coordinate 57,891,661 of NW_027526460.1, forward strand.
AAACGACTTTTATGTGACACTCAACTCACCCTGTTCATTAACGACCTGAGTTCTAGCCTCGATAATAACTTACCTGTAGACGCAATTTTCATTGATTTCGAAAAAGCCTTTGACAAAGTTCCTCATAATAGTTTATATCTGAAGCTTTCACATCTTAACCCTAATGATCTTGTTTTTAATTGGATGTGTGACTTCTTGACTAAGCGTAAGCAGCTTAGTTCGTTTGTGCTAATAACCATCGTTCCTCCCTATCCGCTGTAACCTGCAGCGTATCTAAAGACACTGTTGTTGGTCCTCTACTATTCCGTATCTATATTAACGGCCTTCTCACATCCGTCTATTTGCAGACGATTGTGTCATTTATCGTGCTGTTCAAAATGCAAACGACACTGTAATCCTACATTGTGATCTTTCTTTGACTCAATCATGGTGGGAAAAATAGCTGAAGTCTCTCAACATAAAGAAAACTTGTGTCATTTCCTTTCCCCGCCGACAACGTTATTCATCCGCTAAATACTACGTGTTTGATTCTGAAATTAAAGCAGTTAATTCATGTAAATACCTCGGTATCACTCTAACTTCGGATCTGACCTGGTAATCCTACATAATGAACATCACTAATGACGCCAACCGCATTCTTCGCTATCTACGAAAAACTTACGTCTAGCCCCACCTTCTGTTAAACGTTTAACCTATCTAGCACTAGTTCGCTCGAATCTAGAATATGCATGTGCCATCTGGAATCCCTATCATATCACTCTTATTAAAATAATTGAATCCATCCAAAAACGCGCAGCGAGATTCATTTATTCAGACTACTCCTATCATACCAGTGTCACCGAACTAAAATCTCAAGCTAACATTGTTAGCTTCGCATAGCGCGCAAAATTTCTTGACTGTGTCTGTTTCATAAATTCTGTTATGCATTGCACCTAAACCGTGTTGTCCTTCCATCTCATCGTCTTTCATGCCGTATCAGGCCCTTGAAGGCTGTTTATCCGCCCCGTGGCCACAACTACTGCCCATCACGCTTCGTTTTTCGTACAACCACCAAGGGGATGGAGCGATCTTCCTGCTGACATCGTGCACCACTCCTGCATCTCCCATTTCAAACAAGTCACCAAACAAATTATCCGTTAGTGAACTGTCTACCCCCTTATGTAACACCCTTTGACTAGGGCTCTGGAGGTATTATAAATAAAATAAAAAAATATGGTAAGTTGAGTTCGCTGCAATGTCATCCACCATCTTAGCCGGAGCAATGCCTTACACACTCATTGTCTCCTGCCTTGCCTAGGGTAATTTTTAGGGTTGTGCGAATAGTAATAGTTCATTTTGAATCGAATACGAAGCGAATAGTCCTTGGGGTCGAGTAGTTTCGAAGCCATTTCGTATAGTTGGAAAATTTTTTGCATTATCTGTAACAACGTACACTGGCAGAGTACTTGGTTCGAAAAGTGATTATTCCCTCGTCCCGCTTTTTAGAAAGAGCAACAAGTACCTGGCTGTGTGAGCATCTGTCGTATCTGTACATTCCAGAGCGTGCACATGCAGTTGAATGTGCTGTCCATGATGTTGCATGTTACCGGGAATTAGCTTTCATTAATTAGCACGCGATGTACAACTGTCCGTCGTCATTGAAATTGCTTCTACTCCGCTGTCAATCATTGCCTGAAGTCTGCTTATCAAGTTTTGATTCTTCTAAGTGTAGAGATCCACAGTTATTGTTCTGGAAAACGTTGTTTGCGATGACACAACGCTCTCAGGCATAGCAGCGTCCATTATGGCCACAAAGCCCGGCTCCTAAATAACAACGTAAGAATGCATTCCGCGCACTATGAATCTGCCAATAGCCTTTGTCATGTGCTGTGTTTTTGGTGTAGTACGTTTTAGCTTTGGCTTGCATTGTCGGATACTGAAGGCTGGTGCGCGTAAGGCTTAGCGGCAGCAGTAGACTTCACGCTTTCCCGCGCGCAACATTTCTTTTCGTATGCCACGAAGATATTCAGGTAACTCTAAGAACGTCACCAATGTCATAGTAGTCTCTGTTGGCGTCTTCAGATTAGCGTGGAATTTGAGACACTGAGCTTCCTGTCCTGGCGGGACCTTCACAAAAAAGTTTCATATCGGGTTGGCACCCGTGGACGCATTGACCATCTCACTTGACTGATTGCAGCAAGTTATGCACACTGAAGTTGAAGCGGTTTTAGTGTTTGAAACAACGAAATAGCATCCTTGAGCGCCTCGTCGAACGTGCTCGGGCAAAATGCCTACGACAACGCCCTGAATGTGGCTCATTTTGTCTTGTCTCCACATGTAGTCAATACGTAGGCCTGATGTCAATGGCATCGCGGCTTGCCTAACGAAACCGAAACTCCTGATAGTACTTAAACGCAGGGTTGACATTCGTGCACCCAGAATTCTTCGAGGTGTCGGGAATTTTAAATTCGGGTCGAAGCGAATTCAAATTCTGTAATATGCGTTCGAATATTCGGAGCGCTCAAATATTCGCACAAGCCTAGTAATTTTTTTTTCAGAAAGTCTACATTTCAAGGACCTTCAAGTGTCACATAAGTCCTCCACATCTACTTGAGCGCTTTTTCAGCAGACACTTCGCGATATTCGACGATAAAGTCGAATCTGATCTGCAGCAACCCAGAATTCATGTGAGTATCCTCCAGTCACTGCAAATTTCTTTGGAGTGAAGCGAGTGCCACGCTCGCAAATATTCCTTTCCTATTTTTAATTCCAATATATCAGAAGGAAAACATGTTGAACCCACTAGTAGCAAGTTCTAAAAGAAAGAAAAATAAAGGCGACACCAAAAAAGTTTGCACAATTCATTTGTTGCGAATAGCCAAGCACGTTCGGCATTCCAAGAAGGGTGCTGCTGATTACTTTGCGCGGCGACGCAACTGCCGTTATCGGGCGAGCGCCTGTTGACGTTCGAGGGTATGCAATCCAACCACAGCTCCCTTCTTTCAGCAGATTTCACACTGTGTGGAACTGGGTTTATTTATATTTTGCAAAATCCGATCTACAAGCCAACTTGTTCCACTCAGCAGTTGCAGGAATAGTTTGAAATGATGTGAGTAGGCGGCAATCTGAAATACCTGAGTCATTTTAGAGAGCACAGGTGTTCCAGATCAGCAGTGAAAGTTTCAAAGCTGAAAACATGAGGGATGCCTGAAACGTTTTTGACATTTACTTTTTTACAATAACCAGCGCACCCCCCGGAATTCCCAAAAGGTGCTTTTAAAATGACGTTTTTTTCGCTTTGGTTGTCAGAGATTTGAACCTTTAGCATCCGGCACCAAAACAACATGTTACGCGTAAACTCTCCCACACTTGCAAAAGCATACAGCGTTTTTCATGGGCCGCGGTATCAGAAAGAGATGGCCAAACAGCAGGAATCAGATAAAAGTTTAACAAACAGCACCGCGATTACCACGATGTGTGTGAATCACAACGCAGAGATTTTGTTTATGTATAGAATTGATGCTGCAAAGGCGCTTATTTGTCGTAGTTAACGTATATACATGAAAGCAGCAAATTTTGGCCTGACGTACAGCGGGTGAAACTGTGATTACAGGTGATGTGTTGAGGAAAAATATGTAGAGCAAAGCGAACGTAAAAAACACCTTAAAAATGAGATAACGGTGCTGTAGTGGTAAAGGTGATGTAGAAGAAAAACACGGAGCTGATGGAACAATACGGAATATTCTGCTTGTCGGTGGGAGGAGCTAATCTTAGACAACCAGGAAACCTAAGAATAACCAGCTGAACCTTTGCTCACGCTGCGTATATCATGGCATATCCCAGCTGAGCCACTGATAATTTTTTAACTCATCGTTTTTATGTCCTCTCATAATGTTATTCTACACGCCCGTGGGCTGCGGCCTCGACTGGGACGGTGAGCGGAACGGTCAGTGGAGGGATATATTACGATCTTGTAACATGTCCATCCAGTCGTGGCGGACCATGGGCCGCAGCGCTGTGCGATCAGCCGCGCATTGCGTCATGGAAGCTGACAGAGGACAACGGTGCTGTGAATGGGACAAAGCGCCTTCTTTCCTCGCGTATCATGGCCGCAAATTAAATTATACCATCATCTGTAATGGATATTTATTACTGTAAATCTGGATGAACGCAATCGGTGTACGGGAGTAATTTCGTATTGGCCGCTGATGATGTCCATCACGCCCAGCGAAGGTAGTCCGCTGCGTAGGTGTGGCTTTGCGCATAGAGTTTCTTAGTAAGTATACTAGAGAGGGAACTTCCCCTGGGAATCCCTGCTGTCGTGGAAGGATAATGGAAAACCCCCTGCTCCGGCTTGTGCTTGGCATGGCAATTGGTTTCTTCAGCGGTTATGGGATTTGCTTTTTTCACTATGCATTGACCCGCATACGACCTATGAGGTAGCCGAAATTGACCCTGTTCTGTGGTAGCCGTGAGCCGTGGCAACTGCGTGTTCTGTGAAAGAGCAGGCAGTACGTAATCGTACCTAACGTTGGTCATGCCGTAGCCAACAACGTATGACCTAGTGAATAATATACCGCCGCGAAACTTGTAACTGACGAAACAACAAAAAAACCAAACGTACTACGACGACATAAAGATACGAGAGACACGGACGCCTGTATCCGTCATAACTTGTCTTCCACGGGTGTTTAACGTCACGTTTTCTTTTTTCTTCAAGTATGAACCAACTCCCTCAGCAACAGGTTTTGCTATACTGTGACTGACGGTCGGTGCACTGGTTCACCCCGAAGGCGACGTGTTCATTACCACGCTCAAAAACATTTCCAAGCTCTTCAAACAACCTATTACTTGAAATTATAACAAAATTAATAAAATAAAAGCCTCGATGGAGTTCCCCGCCAAATATTAGAATCGTTGTTAACCACCACCTTGGCCTGCAGAATAGCAGGCGGAACCGTTCCGGCAAACATACGCTTTACTTCCTTTTTCTTGGCTCTAAAACTAGCCTGCTTTATTTACCACTTCTATAACAACACACCATAGACTAATTGATTGATTGTAATGTTTAACGCGCTGACACTACGCAGGCGATGAGGCGCGCCGTAGTGTAGGGCTCCTGATTAATTTTGACCACCTGGGGATCTTTAACGTGCGCCGAAATCTCGTGCACACGGGCGTTTTTACTTGTCGCCTCCATCAGACAAGCGGCCGCCGCTGCCGGGAATGGAACCCGCGTCCTTGTGCTCAGCAGCGCAACGCCTTAGCCACTGAGCCACCGTGGCGGGTAAACACACCATTCTTTGCGCTTTTGTGGCACTGTGTTCGAATACACGGCCACTAAAACGTTTCAATCCAAGCCAATGCCAAAACTAAGGCGCGTGCACAATATAATGGCGGCCCATATCGACACAGACGGCCTTGATATGAGCCGCATAGACGGTAGCGCTAGAGTCCTCTCTAGTCATATAGTTCTAATATACACTAGAGGGAAATCTGGCGCCACTGTCTACGGGAGCCACGCTTCAGCGAGCGTTCCGTCCTGTACCGGGCAGCCACGTTCCACTTGTCGTTGGCATGGCTCATATACTGGCTGGAAAGTTGGCTCTGGCTGCAAAGTACAATATTACAATAGAATGTTCATCAAATAGGTTTTGTTTAAAATTAAACCTCCAGAAAGAATAATTTTGTGAATAGTTATGTAGGAGCTTCATGCACGATGAACACGGAAAAAAAATGTTACCCTTTTTTGTTGATATTGGCTTCGAGACAAAAAACAAAACAGCCATATGGCTATCTAAGCCAAGAAGGCGAGGAAGCTCGCTACCAGCAATGGCGCCGCCCAGGGCGGCTCGCGACTGCGGTGACAGATTTCCCTCTAGTATAGTATGAAACTCTATGTCTCTCGTGTATATACTAGTAAGAAATTCTGTGGCTCCGCGAGGTGGTTGCGCAAGATATGGGCAACACTCCGGAGCAAGCTTCTCTCTCTTTCGGTTCTCAGTTCCGGCACAGATAGGGCAATCACCTTGGAGCAGTTACAAGAAGCGGTGTGCTGCAGCACGCACTCACACGAGAACGCCGGAATCGTGGGCAGGCCGATGTTGGTTTTATTAATTCCTATTGTATTATTGCGCTCCTAAACGTAGCCACGTAGCGGCCCCGGGTAAACACTGCTCCTCTCAATTTTTAAAGAAGATAATCTTTCTTGGGCTACTTAAACCCAGAAATTTTGGCCTGTGTGTCTGTCTGTCTGTGACTCTATTCAGCCACTCGGGCAAAGTAAAATGTATACTGCACAATAGTCATATATACTCCAAGCCAAATGTGTGCGTCTAAGCCCGGTTTATATGTTCATACTTGTCAATTTTGTTGAACATGAACAAGCTATTGCGCAAATATGAGACCGAAAATTTGTACACAAGGGATATTTACAGTGTTCCTTAATTACAGATTCATGGATGCATGGTTTTTCGGTAGCAAAATATATTCTACATTTACTGCAGAAAATTCTGCCTGATGTTGCCCACGTCACCTCCTGGAGGCATATGAGAAATCCCGCGGCAACAGCAACGAAAGGTTCCACTATCTAGGTTCCACGTTCTACTTGGAACGCACGTGGAGCCCGGCAACGCGGTTCTATAAACCTTGAAGTCGGCCGCCTCGATTCACGCACGTCTCCGCCGCACTGTAGCGCTGGCATAGAGGAACCCGGCCTGTTGCAGTGGAACGCGGTAAATTCAAATCGCCTTGAGCAAACCTTTAGTGTGTTTACATTGGGATGAGCGCGACGGAACAGGAACAGCATGAGAGGTGAGCGGGCAAGCAAAGGGGGGCATTTCCTTGCCAAATGTCTACAAAGACTCTCGTCTTTTGGCGACATTTGCAACGAAAGGAGCAGATACGCGGCCAGTTTTTTTTCTCTTTCCGCATCTCCCGGCGTGATGTGGGGCGCGCTTGCGCAATAATCATGCTCCATGGCGATAACGGTCACCGCTGCCTCCGCTGCTGTAAGGCAAGGCGAACGCGCGCGTTCCGCGTTGTGAGATATTTCTCGTGTATGCTTTCTCTCAAATTACGATGCAGGAAAATGGACGCCAAGAACACCAGGTTGAAACGAAACAAGAAATATTTTTGCATCGTGACAGCGAAAGGTGAGAAACTTGTTCGTATGCCGTGATGCTGATCTGAAGAATAGTACTTGTGTCATGCGTGCGCTGCGCTTGACAACTCTATGTATGTCGTATTGCGTATCAATGTTTCTCGCCGCAAGTCGGATTCGCGTACTTTTCGCCTATAAAGTGTTCATGTGTAATTTGAGCTGGCGTCTTCACGGCCCAGGCAACGTGCACTGGACTGGCCGAACTAAGAGAGCGCAGGTGGGGCCTAACAGGTGCGCGGTGGGGGGCGGGGAGGAGATGGCAGGTTCCCAAGAAGACTGGAACATCACCTCTCCCCTCATCCACTGTGCCTCCTCGCGTGGTTGTTATGACAATTATAACGCTTCCAAGTCTAACTAGGCGGCGCCGTTCCTATGGCAATCACTACGGCCTAATGTTTCCCCAGGCTCACCAGGGGAGGATGTGGCGCTAGTACCGGATTTAGCCCGGCGTCTGGGTTGAAGTCTATGAGGCCACCTCCTGTCGTGGACGAGCAATTTGACGGCGTGACCTCGGCTCTTACGCAGGGGAGCGCGACGCACCACCACTCCTTATATGCACCAATACACTACCAGACCTCGAAAGATGAGCTTTGAATACGTACATTCCGCGGCGAGTGGCGTTGTAAGCAACCCCCGCCCCGGCGGGAGGAGGCCGTCAGCGCCCCGAAACACAAAATGCCGCTGCCATAGTCAAATGAAAAATTGTCAGACACGATCATTAGAAGCCGTACTCCACCGACCACGTGCGCATATCGCCAACCTGCCGCTTTGGACCTTAACTGCGTCCTCATTAGTGGTCCCGAGACGATGCGACGGCCGTCCAGAGCGCGATCTCGAATCGTAGGCCGGGGCAGGTTGCGGACGACCACCCCACATATAAGTAGCGATTGACTACCAGACCTCTGTGGGTGAGCTTAATGTGATTTTGCCACACGGCCCTGAATGTCAACATGAAGAAATTAAGAACATCAAGGAGGCTTGCATTAACGCCCAACACTTAAAGGAACACTGAAGTGAATTTGTCAAGCTCCCGTTTTTGCTTGAACTGCGTAGACTGGCTCAAATTAGCACACTTTTCATCGTTTATCCGGTTGACAAATCGGTAGTTATTTTACAAAGCGCGAAAGAAGAAAAACTACCATGCGCGGTTTGCGGCGGCCGCACCAACTAAGGCTGTGACGTTGAGAGGAGGGGCGCCGTGTTTGGACAATGCCCAAGGTTAGCAATCACACAAGTTTCGGTTTCGGTTCTGTAAAACATAACCAATGGCTTTGTTGGATGGGCATTCTCAATATCTCAGTAATCATCGTACCGCGCTTCTGCCATGTTGTCGGCTGTAAAATGCACAAGATAAGCCTCCCAGGACGGCTTGTAGTCGTAGCATTCACTAGCCGAGACCTACGCAGTGCATGAACGCCCTCCGCGTACCCGCAGACACCCAAATGTCATGCGCTTTTCCCCCATATTTGGAACTGGCCTCCCTCGAGCCTGTATCGTAAAAAGCGTGTTCGCACCAGGTCAAGGGTCTGTTCATTCTGGCCTGTGCCCACTGCCTGCAAGCAGTCGGTGCTTATGGCAACAGCACGCCAACGAGAACTCGCTAGCGCGCCAGTGCCAGCCTGCGCGCGTTTTGTGAACTAGTTCGTGTAGCCATGAACGTTGCGACTCCAAAAAAGGTGAACTCAATATAGAAAACATCGGCGGAAAACAAAAAAGTTAACTTACAAAAAAAAAACACGTACCCGCGGGGATTCGAACTCGTGACTCGCAAAACATTTGCGATGATTTTCTAGCGCCCCAGACTGCTAGGCCACGGTGCGGGACGCGAATGCCTTGCTAATATAGGGTATATATTGTACAACCGGTTTACACTTTTATTTAGTTTCGGCATTTCAAGCCGCTTAGGTGACTATTTGTTGTACTGCGATCGTGCAGTAAGCGTCGCCCGAGTTTCCACAGTAGCTCACTTCTAGCACTTGCATTTCGTAGACGGAAAAGCGTTCGCAGATGCGTAGTCGTGCTGCTGACCGCGGTGCTTGTTCGCCCAGCGCAAAAAAGTGCTTCCCGCGCCCTAGTTTTACGCTGTACGGTAAAAATATCAGTTGATTTTATTTCCTTAGTACCTATATTGACTTCGCTGACTCTTCTCCCGCCTTCAAGAGGCCTTATATTTTCCTACTGGCGTACCAGTCAGCGAAGCGTCGCGTGTGCAGCGCTTGTGTGAAGCGACCTTGACTTGGAGCTATATACAGTGTACAAACAAACCAAGTAAAGAAAGGCACATTCTTCCATTCACAAACGTGTCCTGGCTTCGTTTCAACTAAGCGAACGAATTGCGACCAAGCAATTTTTCTTAACCTCCTTGATTGCGACGACCCGCCGGCGGCCGGCGGACGAAACGCTGGGCCGACTGACTCTGTCGGCCGGGGAGCCGTGCAGTAGCGCAGCCGTGGCGCAGCCAATTGCCAGCTCATCCCCTCCTGACGTCACACGAAAACGCCACAGAAAATGGGCGAGCGTAAAGAGAGGAGGACAGCGTTTTCGAATTAGTTTTTCTACTAAATAAAATCGCGTAAACGCGCCTAGAGTGGTCGAAACATGGCCTGGGGACTCCGGACTACAATTTGCGCTAGTAATCCCGCAATGTTTACATATCACTTCAGTGTCCCTTTAAATGGCGCAGCAGTTGTAGATTGATGGACATGAAGTTGGGTTTTCTTACCGTTGTGGTGTCGTAGTTGACGTCGGCGGAATGGAATTTCAATAAACTTATGTTGAGCAAGGCCAGGGTGAGCTCGTCGTTTTGGTCGACGTTCTCTAGCGGAGGCTCTATCGTCTCCGCTATCGTCTCTAGCGGAGGCTTTGCCCGCCGAACCTCTCGAAGCAAAGCGGCCTCTTTCCCCTTGACCGGATAAACTATCCGCGGTCGGGCCATTTAGAGTCAATGATCAGCTACTGCAGCTTCGACACTTCTGCGGTACATAGCGCATGCGCACTACGACACGACGACGAACGAGCGAAAGGGGTGCGCTATGACGTGTCTTTCTCGTTCCGAGCAAGTGTTGCCACGATACCGCGAACGCTGAAGTTCTTGTGGCCAATGAATGCCAATCTCCCCAAGTGGGTATGCTTGGCTTGGCGAACGCGCGCTCGGTGCACGCGTGCACAAGCGCTGGGTACTTTTCAAGCTTGTCTTTCTGCTTCACGTCGCTTGAATTGCTGAAGGGTACAAATTATTGCGACATTGGGGTTTTAATCATAAAGAACTTTCATTTTACGGCCTCTGTCTTTCCAGAGACAAACTAATATTTTGAGGTCCTTATGAATTAAACTAAGGTATTTAGCCCTGGCCAATCCCTCCTTGTGGGTACGTTCCAAAATTTTGAGGGCATTATCATCACCACTTTTCTTGGTATTTTGAACTGCGGACACCATACACAAACAATTTGCTCAACAGACTCGCTGTTTAAAAAGCGCGGTACCAGCGGAGCTGTTTGCATGAGATCTCACAGGCGCGGATATGGCTTTAATTTTACTCGTAAAATGTGACCGTGTGTCACATTATTACGAGAAGTTTCAAGACTTGTGTTCCAACCAACGTTTGACTTGTGTACTGTAAAATTCACCGTGGCGGTTTACTAAAAGCACTGGATTTTTCGAAGCAATTACACTAAATATTCTCCTGGCCTACTCAACCGGGCTAGATAAAAAAACTTGAGTGGCTGTACTTGCCACCTTCATGCATCAAGCTTTCTTAACACCCCTCAATACAGGTGTAGAAATGTTCAGAAAATTTGAGACCGCAAGGTATGATGACAGACGACAATATACAACACCATTAGAGGTGTGATAATCATGTCGTGGCGTCCACTTTTCTGATGGAAGCGAAAAGCAAAAACGGCCGTGTGCACGAAATTTCGGCGCACCTTAAAGATCCCCAGGTGGTAAAAGAAAATCCCAAGCCTTCCACTACTGCGCGCCACATCGCCTGCGTTGCGCCGGCGATGGGGCGCAACGGCAAACAATCGGCAAACAATCAATCAAATCAACCAATAAGCATCTCGCTTGTTTTATTCTCATCCTTGGTGAATGTTTGCACGCCTATTTTCACCAATATCTACCCACGTGCTATTCACTAAACTGACATGTAAATACGCGCTTCGTTGTGTGCTTTTTTCCGCTATGTTGAATTTTAATGGTTGTAAAATATTACTGCGGGAATACTGACCTCGTCTATGTCCCCCTAAGCCTAAGTCTAAGCCTCATTTTCTCTCTAGTGTCTCAGCGCCTCAAATTCTGTTGCTTGGTTGACGAAGTGCAGGTTTAGATTTACGTACAGCAGGTAAAAGAGTTTGCTTGAGTTGGAGCAGTGTATTACCTAGTTGATTGTACAAGAGTGATGTTTCGTTCCGTAGCTTTTCTGAAATCAGGTACCTTCACCGGGCTCTTCGAAACCCTATCTGTCACTCCAGAAGCAGCTGTTACTTTTGGAAAACAATTATGCGCATGCAAGCGATAACACGCTGATTGATCGGCAAACAGTTTTTGAGGTCTTTGACGTAAGCCCTCTTACTGCTTAAATGTTGATAGGAGGCTTTCAGAGTTTTTCCTATTTCAAGTCCGTAGCCTCTCTTAGAATAAATCGGCGCGCTTTTCTCTAACGGCATCTCCGTAATTCTTTAGGACATCTATGATTTTTATGTTGTATTTTTTGCCGTTTCATTTTTTAAATCTCTATCAGCGTTGTTTCCAACTTGTGTCTATGTACTGCATCAACTCCGCCAACAAGGCTTGTAAATAGAGCTATGTGCCGTTTTGTAACGTCGCTGGAATGAAAACAGAAATGCTTGTGTTTTTTTTTTAATTTTGACAGGTTATTTATGTGTCCACTTTAGACAAAGCCATCGCAGCGGTCTGGATTTTTCATTCCACCATTAGTGTAATTGAGTTTTATCGGGCTACTACAGAGAAACCTTTGTGGCGTACCATCTGTATAACGATCATTCTAGCGTGACGGCTTCTTACATGGCGCTATAGCACGCATAAACACACAACAGTCCTGGTATTGTGCAAATCAATTTTATTGCTATGTTGTGCACTTGCGGTTTTATTTCAGGGCGATTTTCGCGCCGGATATGCTAATCGATGCAGCTTCATGCTCAGTAGTCGCCTTCGCCGTCGGGGCATAGATCCCTGCTGTGGGCAGGTACTTTAACGCCACAGAATTCCACAAACTTATCGATGCAGTGCTGTGGCACGGAATCTTTAACTGCTCTATCGCTCCACAGAACGCAGTCTGAAAGGAAAAAAACGACAAGCACGGAGTCCTATTGCCAAACAAGTCGGAGGAACTCTCATAATCATTATCTTATATAAGCAAAAAAAAAAAACACTAAGAGGGCCAGAGAACCCTCATGACCACCATGCAGTACTTTCGCCATATAAATACGGGTCAGTTTCGTGACACTCAGAGTGTTTGTGTTTTGTTTTTTGAAATTTCAGAGAATCATACGGACTTGCTACTTATCGAGGCATGGGACATATTCGGGCATGGGACATGGCACTTGGTACATATGCAGGCAGGATTGAAGTGTGGTGGATTACTTCATTTATGAAGAGAAAGCTAATCACATTAATCGAAATCTGTTGTTATTTTACCATGATTACGGAAGAGTTAAAACGCTATAAAAATGCGGTGCAGCAAGTAGTCTACGCGTGGAGCTCATTGTGTCACGCGTCACAGCATATAGCCGCACAGTATGAGAAGCGGGCGGACACAAGTATTGGGAGAGTCGCTTTTAAGAGGATTCACGAATAAATACTTCCGTCAATGCACACTGCCTCACTACAAGTGGACTTTTGTTTTCTTGCAGCACAGCTACTGAATGCTTTCTGGAGAGAGCTATAATACCGTTGGCACGTCAGGCCCTACCCATGAATCTGCTTTATTACTCATTCCTGAACCGATATTTGGAGAAGCAATCAGGGCTGTGCAGCATACTTAAGAATGTATTCTGGATTATATATATCGCGATACATGCGTTGGGTGCCTAAAACACTGGTACTAAGATACATTTGGGTTTGACGAATGGGCCATTTCAGGGATACTGTTAAGAGGAAAGGGACAACAAGCAATGGTGTATTACCAGGTATTTCAGCAAAGCAGTTCAAGCAGGAGAAGTCACAAGTGAGGCAAGGTGGCCGCGGTATGAGCGAAGGCTAATCCTCATCTTCCTTTTCGTTTCCCGTAAGTACTACCCGCATATCCGACATAGCACACGCACATAGCCCCATGGTCTTTCATGCTGGAAGCATGTGCTTTCGCCGCATAATCCCCGGAGCATAACCCCCGGGAGGAAAAGTGCCGTCTCGGTGCTAGGTACGGCTTTAGTCCTGCGACATGAACAATATCTGCTGGACGGCAACTTGGTGAACCCGGTCGGACCGTCAACGAGGAAAGCCAGCATAGTGCATGGTGTTCCGTCACAACAGAGAAAGGTCGGCCGTAGAGGTAGGCGCGCAATTTGGCAATGGCCCACACCAAGGCGAGACGCTCGCGTTCTGTGACCGAGTAATTGTGCTCGAGTGTAGACAGGAGACGACTGGTATATGCAATAACGCGTGCGCAAACATTTGTTTGCTCCAGAACAGCTCCTCTGCGGCGGCCTCTGGCGTCTGTCGGAACCTCGGTTGTGGGTCGAAATGCCCCAAAATAAGGATTCCGTAAGCAGGGAAACCAAGGATGAAAACACTTGTGCTTGATTGGGCCCAAAGAAAAAGTTGCGTTATTGCCAAGAAGCTTCGTGAGGTGACGGGGGATAGTCGCAAAGTGCTGTAAAAACCGGCGAAAGTATGAGCACAGGCACACAAAGTTGGGCACTTATTTCGTAGACTGCGGCTACGGTTGACTGCGCGAATTTTATCGGTGGTCAGGTCTTACTCCATGGGCATCAGGAAGGTGGCTAATAATGGTTATTTGGCTGTGCGCGAAGCGACATTTCCTCGAGTTTAACTGAAGATCCGCCCAACAGAACACTTCAAGTACATCGGAAAGTCGGTGAAGGTGAGTATCAAAATCGGGGTAAATACAATGACGTCCTCTAGGTAATAGAGGCATGTGGATCATTTAAGCCATATAATATGCCATCGTGCGTTCGAATATGGCTGGCGCATTGCAAAAGCCTAACGAGATTACTTTGAATTGATAGAGGCCATCTGGTATTACAAAGGCAGTCTTCTCTCGTTCATCAAACGCAATTTGCCAGTATCCGGATCGGAGGTCGATAGAGGAGAAGTATTTTGCGCCATGGGGGCAATTCAGGGCATCATCTATACGAGAGACAAGGTACACGTCTTTTTCGGTAACCGTGTTTAGGAGGCAGTAATCGACACAAAAACGCCAGCTGCCATCGTCTTTCCTTACTAAAACGACGGGTGAGGCCCAAGAACTTGAAGAAGGTTAGGCTATATCTTTTCGGAGCATGGAATGACCTCGTGGATGATTTTACGCTCAGTTTGGGACACGCAAAAAGGCCTTCGGTGAATGGGACGGGCATCACCGGTGTTGATGCGATGTTTCACAGTGATTGCCTTACCGAGTGTACTGTTTTCAAAATCAAAAATGTCTCGATAAGAGTACAGAAGATGTAGGAGCTCACCGCCTCTGCAGGGGATAGATCGTCTGAAATCGTTGCAGCTTAACGGTGGTCGGGTTCTGGAATGGGTGGGTAGTCGTTGGAATTACGCGAGTTATCGTCGATGGTCAGGGCGGGAACGTGGTAATCATCGAGAAGGGACATCGGTTGGAGTGACATGCCGTTGGGAAGGAGCTGCGCCGAGGAGCCGAAGTTGATGAACGGTAGCTTAACGTGGTTGTCAAGTACAGTGACGATAGTGTAAGGCAGCGCCACACTACACATGATAAGCACCTCAATGACGCGCGAAACCTTGTATAGGACATTTGCAACTGGTGGGCTCGGCATCAATGGGACATTGGCGGCAGTATACGATGGTAACCGGGTGGGGTAGGCGGATACGAACCGTGACTTCTGCTTAATTTCGTCTAACGCCACGTCAGAATACGGTAGCTCAAGAATGGGCGGATAGAAAATCAAGACCGTGAATAAGGTCACGAGGGCATTGGTCCAACACTGTGAAAAGAACACAGTTTGTTGGTCAGCGATGTTGACGCGGGCAGCACATACTCCGGCAACGGAAGGCGTACCTCCTTCAGATACACGCATAGTACAAGAAGGGGCAGGGGCCTGTACATTGCGAAGGCGACGACAAATGGCAGCAGTCATAATAGAAATTTGTCCACTAGTGTAAATGAGGGCCATGACGGTTACACCGCCTACCTGTACTTTCAGTACACTATGTTGAGCCGGTACCGTATCGTACGAAGCTTTCGGGCAGGGGTCAAAAATGCAGCGTCACCTTCGCGAGCTGCATTTCTGTATTTTTTTTACGTCCACTCTGTTCTTGCGACTAGAAACGGCGAGGCTGAGGCGAGCGGGACTGGCGGAGCTGTGGAGATGGAGCACAGCTGAATCGAGAAGCGTGGGCATACGGCTGCAGGTCGGGATTCATGGAACGGCGATGTCTGGCGTCAGCGGGACAAAAACCAACAGAGGGCTGTTGGCGCGATGAACTCCCGCGAGACTGGCCGTAACGGGCGACATCACGAACCCAACCGCAGTTGAAGCAAATGGACTTGCCGTCCGCGGTGAGCCATTCAGCGAAATTCCTTCTCCGAGAGCGAGGAAGGCCGAAGTCAGTCCTCTGCTCGGCGAAAGCGTAGTTGGAGCAGGCATTGTGGCAATTCGCGGAGCAGGCGGTAGAAAAGCCCATGGTCGCAATTTCTTGGAGCACTACTGCCCGGATGAGGGGCACCATATCCATGCCGCTATCAGGCGCTTGGTTGGAAAAGGCCAGAGCCATAGCCTACAGTTCGCGACGTAAGACCTTAGTGATAGTTCCGGTTGGGGAAGGACTGGCTTCAGCTGCCGAAGCCGGGCATGGGGGATTGTCCTCACACGACGAAGTTGTCGCAGGGTTGGGGAGACGGACGTACTGCGGTTCGATGTGACGAATTTTTGCATGCTCGACGCGACGGTACTCTACTCTTTAATTATGGCGTCGACACTCGTGTAGTTCTTGCAAATAAGCAGTTCGAAAGCGTCGTCAGCAATGTCTTTCACTGATTTGGTGCTGTTTGCTCTAGTTGGCCTTGCGCCATAAAAATCCAACCATCATCATCATCAATGACTTTCAACGCATGCGCTACTTTGTCGTCCTAACACATCTGGTTGACATCTGGTTGTCCACCTTATGACACAGTGCGCGAACGTCCTGAATGTACGCAACATACGATTTAGTAGACGTTTGCACATGGGAGGCCAGCTGGTTTGTTGTAGCAAGGAGGTTAGTTATGGACTGCCCGAAAAGGTCATGGAGATTCTGCTCTCAGTCGTCCCGCCTGGTTACGGCGGCCTCATTGCTGTCGAACCAAGCTTTTACTGCGTCCTATAAAGAATAGCAGACGTTCGCTAGAATTGAAGTGTCATCCCAGCGGTTGCGAGAGGTCACTCGCTCATACATGCGGTGCTAGTCTTCAATGTCGACATTATTCGTACCGTTGAACGTACGGGGTTCTCTTGGGTGGTAGACGATAATGATCGGTGCCGCTCGAACCATTAGTTTGATGACATGGCCTGAGGACCAATGTACGCACCACTATGCAGCTGCGTGTTGGGTGATGCTTACCCATAAACGTTACACTCCAACCTCCACCATAAGATGTTACCAGAAAGGCACAACGAATAATAGTGTATTGCGAGGTATTTAGAGCGAAACAGTCAAAGTAGAATGGGTCGCCAGTCAGGCAAGGTGGCCGTAGTACGTGCGAGAGCCAATCCTCATGTGCCTCCCCGTGTGCCGTAAGCGCTAGCCGCATAGCCAGCATTGCCTAGGCACATAGCCCCATGGTATTTTAAGCGGGAAGCATGTCTTTGCGCTGCACCTTACTCGGAGCAATACTTTGCAAAGCACAGAAAAGAGTATTCTGGAATACAGATAAAATAAACTGATACTGAAGTGCTTTGTTTTTAAATTTCGGTGACCTCGTGTCCTCGAATACACTTTTATGAAGCATTATGTATTCTAAAACCAATGCGTGAACAAAATTAAATCGCTAATAGAATTGAATCTTGATGAGAACCACGCAACTTAAACTTCATCTGACAAAGCCACAATTAAGTGTCGAAGAACCCCTTTGTATACGTTCCTCGCCCTTTCCCTCTCATTCCACAGTTGAACGAAATCATTTCCTCTCGCCTCCAGAGTTCCTCTGTATAACTCCCTGCTGGAGCCATACAGGGGAATTCTACGGGTACCTAGGCTGCCTGGATGCCCACCTGGGTTCCCGCCACTTCAGGCACCCTAGTAGGGCCGGGTGGGGAGCGACACCTGGCGATGTCGCGCGTCGCCATTCGCTCCTGGGGCCGTTAAACATGCTGGAGAGGGCGTCATTTTTTTACCGTGAAGCACGCCATCGCCAGAAACGCTGCATTCATTGATATCAAAATGAGTGGCGACGAAAGTCTTCCTACATCAAACTCGCGCCTCCTTTTCAACCAAGCGGTTCAACAGAGCTAGTCTGCCGGCTTGCGCGCCAAGCCATTGATCGCCGACCTCGCTTTGCCCGACCGACATGCGTCGCATTAGCGCGTCGGTAGGTCCAACCTCTCGCTTTCCTTTGTGTGACTGCTCGATCCAAGAAGAGCCCGTAAACACACATGTTCCTTGTGGTGGCAATTATCCACCTGGCTGCCTCGTCAACACCGCGTCCACCATTTCAAGCTAACACTGCTGTACACAGAACGAATCCTAGGGAGAAGTATCACAGCGAATGGTAAGGCTCCAACCGAACAAAGGAAATGGTCGCCTTCTGCGACACGAAGCAAAACAAAGAATTGGCGACCCCTCAGCAAATTTCCTGCGGCGTCTGTAAGGCGTCTCTGAATCTTGTTTTTAAAGACGATAGTCTTTCTTGGAGTACTTAAACCCTGAACGTTTAGTCTGTCTGTCTGTCTCTGTGTGTGTCCGTGTGTCTGTGACACGATTCAGGCACCTGGCCAAAGAGAAACAAAGTCTGCGCAAGAGTCTTATATACCCACCACCAAATCTAAACGTCTAAGTCCGGTTTATAGGTTGATACTTGTCAACATTGTTGAACAAGAACAAAAAAAATACGCAAATATAAGACAGAAAATTAATACCTAAGTGTATTTTCAGTGTTTCTTCATAAAAAAATTATAGATGCTTGATTTTCGCAAAATGAAATACTACATCTACTGCAGAAAAAAACTAAACTGTCTCCTGCTGTCGCCCTCCCCACTATCGCTTCTGGCGGAATTTTAAAAAATCAAGCGGCAACAGTTACGAAAAATTCAACCAGATAGGTTCTACGTTCTGCATGGAACGCACCTGGACAGGACCGCGCGGCACTATAAATGTTGAAGTAGTGTGCCTCGATTCACGCGCGTCTCCACCGTACGGCAGCGCTGGCGTCGAGGTAACCGACCTGAAGCAGTGGAATGCTGTAAATTTAAATTCTTTTGAGCAAACCTTTAGCGTGTTTATCCTGGGAAGGAGCGCGACGCAAGAGGAAGAACACGAGAGGTGAGCGGGAAAGCGAAGGGAGCCATTACATTGGCAATTCTTGACAAAGACTATCGTCTTTTGTCGACGTTTGCAACGAAAGGAGCAGATACGCGGCCAATGTTTCTTCATTGGCGGCCGCCGGATACAGCCCTTGCCAAAAAACCAGACAGGAAAATTTCAGCAGAGCTCTAGTTCTTTCTGATCCAATCACTTGAATGCCGACATGCAGTTAACATACTAATAAATGTGTTTTTATTTTTGGCGGCTTTTGTGTCACTACTGACGTCATTTACGTCATTTAGGAGCGTAATTGTACGTTTTTTAACATTTTAAAGTTTTTGGGAGTTCAACAATGCCTGAGGGTGCTGGAATGGAACTGAGAAAGTTAGCAAGCCTTGATGTTTCGAAATTAACAAAGTTATGGTTTGTTTTCGAGGGCCCCTTATGTCATCTGAGAAATTTTGGTTATTCTTGTGTGTCGAGTTGCCTTTATTCCGAGTCGTGGACTGCCCCAGCATTGCAGGTTAATAAAAAAATTAGCTGACAGGGTCGCGCAGACAGAATAAATTAAGAAGTCACCGTTGTAACCGGTATTCAAAATGAAAGTAAACAGGATGAGCCATACTTTATCTGTAGTGGAGGCAACAACAGAGTGGTGAATTCTGAGGCGTTTCGTCTGACACAAGTGCATATTTTAGATGTCAGTAGTTTCACGCATACTGCTGCTCGCTATGCTGAGGTAAAAAAAATAGGACGTCCACTTTTTCTTTGCTTGAACCACTTGAGTTTGTACAAACTTTTTTAACGCAATGCATAAAGACTCTCTTGCATCTCGGCGGGAGCTGCCTTTCAGCTGTGCATTGACGTTACACAATAAGGCATCGCGGTGAACTTAAAAACCCCAGAAGGAGGTTAAGAACAATCTTAAAAGTTTTCACGGTTTTATAGAGCGACGTGATTGACCAATAAGATAGAAAGAACTTACGATATGGATTGAAATCTATGTGTTCGATAATGCAGTTCTTGTAGTCTGTGTAGACAAAGGTGCCTACGATGACCGTAGAATCTGAAATGTTTTCCAAAAACGCAAGTGATTCAGATTTCTTCTCGGCTGTTCTACTGCTGTAAATCAGTGTTAGGGAATAGAGAATCGGTAGATCATGCTTTCAAATGTGCTAACCAGGCACCCTGCATGTAGGCCACATGCTTTGTAGCTCTATAATAAGGAATGATCGTTTTATCCTGCAAACACAAACATATAGGTTAACTTCATTGTTTATTTTTATTTCTTATAAAAACAGCGTAGCTGGCATGGTGCTTGCAGGCATGAAAAAATATTGGTTTATTGTAGGCGTATTCAAAATGAAGCAATCAAGAAAATTTCAACAGGCTACAAGTTGTGCATTCGCAACCTTGCTTCGGGTGATGGAATCTTGAATACTTTTGATTTCTCTAGGGGTGTGATATCAGCCTTTGCATGAGTGTTATATTAGCATTGGCGGATGTAAAAACCTGATTTGATGTAACTATTGGATCAAGTAGAGCCCATAGTTCAGTGGGGTGGAAATGGAAGGCATAGCCACTTTAGAGACTTTTGTAATAATTACGCGAATATGGGTAAATCCATCGGTAAATGCTTAATAGTTATGCAAGACATGAAACAAATTAAGGAATAGCATACGGTCGTGAGTGGTCTTATGAAACCAATGCATTAACACTGAATGTCCAACACAGAAGATTTAGTTAAAACAGATTAAAATTGATATGATTGTATAAGTGCTCATTGTTTTAAAGGGACAAACAAACCAACGTTAAAATGCGGCAGCCTTTAAATAGGCTCATGAATAGGCTCATGGCGGCGTGTGACTGAGTTGCAGACATGTATCAATGAAATTTTGGCGACTCTTCCGGTAGTTATGTAGAAAGGTTGTAGAGAAGCAGCCAAACGTACCATCTTCTACAGTAATGTGCACTTTTCCGCCATCCACTGCCTGTTCGTGAAAAAGAACATGTTGCCTGAAAATACGCAAACAATTATGTTTTCTAGTGAACTGGTCGGAATTAGAACTTCAGTCGGGCTAATATCTCTGGTTTTTTTCTTACATTTCTTGCAGTGTCTTTTTGGAACGGCAAAAAGGCAACGCAAGGAAACATTTGCTGCGAACAGTGCACTTTGGGGATTTAGAAGCCTATAAACAATGTTTAATTACAATTTCAGACAATCCGTCCAAGAAACAAGTAAACGCGTTTGAAGGAGAAAGTATTTTGGTGAAAAAAGCGCTGATATACAGGAATCAAAAGAAACAAAAACAGGCTGGAAATTTGCTCCATTAATTGGCTGCATTTTATACAATATTATGATAATAGCTTGGGTACTGTTACTCCACAAGTTATTGGGAATTTACTGTACAATGTGCGGTAAAATTGATTTTCAGAATATTATAACTGCCTCGACATATTCGGCATTACAATCATAGTCCTTCTCATGCCCCGTAAAAAGCGGTACTTCCTGCACGATAAGCGTGTGATGCAAGGGTAAGCATACCTATTGACCAACACATACTACTACTACTACTACTACTACTACTACTACTACTACTACTGCTAATACTATTACTACAACTGCAACCGCCTATTCCCAAAACATTCTCGTCTCAGCTATTCGCTGGGCTCTCGACCTGCGCAAACTTTCATCCCGCTAGGCTTCACTGATATTATCCCACTATTGAACATTTTTTCTGGCAAGAGTTGATAATTAGTGTTGTGAACAGCCCTTTGATAGGCTTAGTGCTTTATTTGTGAAAGGAAAGGAGAATTCAGGGTCTCTAGGCACGCGAAAGCAGACGTCGGCGCTGGTCCCGAAGTGCTGAAGCAGCGAGTCGTGGTCATTGTACTATTTCAGAACTCGCAGGATCCAGTAGCCGTCACGACAGGGTTGAATGTGACTAGCGGCGACAAAACGAGGATAGCTGCTAACAACCAAAGGAGCGACATGCAGCCAATGCCATTTCCAAAAGCAAGCAAACGTCGTCACTAAGATGGTTACGGTGAAAAGCAAGGTTAGCGCGCTGTGTTCGGGAAGTATGTGAAAAAAGCCGCTTCACCTGCTGCTAAAGCCTGAGCAAGACTGGCGCATCGGGCCGAGTGTCAAGCTTGGCAGGTGCAGAAATGAAACACCGAGGCATTTGCCAGGTTCCACCAATGAACCTTCCAATATTTCTTTCTTCAAAAGCAAGTAAGACGCATACGTATAATTGGTCAGTAGGGCGTATGGAACAAAAAAAGGTTACAGATTTCGCATAAAGCCTCCGGCATGGATGACGAAGAAAATGCCGACTTTAAAAAAAAGAGCAATAGAATGAATGCTCAAAGTAAAACTGTCTTTGTCAGGGAAGCTCTACCAAACCATCAAAGTAAATAAAAAAAATTAGGAAAATTTGTAACTGGGTGGAATTGGAACGCAGGGCCTTCGGACAGGACGCATCTAGGAAGCATGCTCCCCAGGTTCAACGAGAGCTTTTTTTTCCTCGCGGTTTTTTAGGGGCGAAGCTCCTTAAGTCATGGGTCTGTCCATCCCTTGAGTCTCGTGGTACGTGACCGCCGCATGCTTTCGGAGATGTCGCAAAGTGGGCCGCGTTGCACGCGCAAGAACCGGCTGCAACCGGCAGCGCAAACTCGGCACCGGGAGCACCAGCTTGTCTGTGTTCGCCAACGGAGGCGCGAGCGCACGTGCACTGCGAGGGGGAGATCACGCAAAAGATCACGCCACGAACGCAGGCAGTCGTTCTCGGAGATCGAACGAGACGCAAGGACCTTTGCTCGTTTCCTCTCGTCTTGTTCGGGCACAAGTTCGCCCTAAATAAAAGTTCTTTCTTTACCGTTGTGTCCCATCCTACGTGACAAATTGTGGTGGAGGTGCGGGGTAGTCCTCGATGGCGCGGGGTCTTTCACCAGGTCTGGGCCTGGGAGCATTGACTCCGAAAATAAAAGTTGATTTGTACAATGTACGCACACAGTCTTACGTCTTTCTTAATGATGTAATGGGCGAACTTTCACGGGAGAGTTACGGTTACCGATGATCTCCCCCTCTCGAGCTTCGCCCCACTTATCATCATTCATTCCGTGGATATGGCGTGATTTTTTTTGCACAAACCGGTGGTGCAGGTAATATGTACACCTATTTACAATTACGCACATTTACCAGTGGGTTAACTTTAATATAGAAAAACAAATCTAAAATCACATGACGACTAAAATGTGAGAACGGGCTTGTTGCTTGCATGTTACATCAGCTCAGGGACATATATTAACGAAAGAGACAACCGAGGCGCTGACTTACAAATGTAATGTTTTAGAAAAAACACTAAACCAGCCGCCCCTATAACACGTAAACATGATGTGCCCTTGCAATAAATTCTGATGTATACCCCAAGAGTCGGAAAATGTATTTTTGTATAGGTTACAGAATTTCTCAGTATGAATTTCTAAACTCTGATGCTGAGTTTGTGAACATCGATTATAGCATTGCCAGCTGTGTGAATTGATTATAAATTTGTGGCATCATTTTTGGAATTGTATTATTGACGCGAGACATGTTTGTCTGCACTTGCCTCGAATAAATTGTATGTACCTGTTTATGACGAAGAGTCCTTTGCCTATGAATCCACTACAAATGAATGTATTGTACGTCCTTTAAGAATAACCCTTTCTTTTATGAAAAAGCACATGGTGCGCCAACAGTATCAAGTATAAGGCGGATCAAGCATCCCACGATATCATACGCAATACAACATGGCGGCGCACACTTAAGTGGCATTATGATTCGATTCAACACTAATGCTGCCACATTCAATAGAGCAAAAAAGAGTGATTAGGGGCACTAGAATTTCTGCATTGTTAGTTTCGGTTGTGGTACATTCTTGTAAGCAATATTTTGATTACGGAAGTTTACTTTCGCCGCAAAAATGCTTTGGAAAGCAAAGGAAGTCTTACGGTGGCGTCGTGTCTCCTGGTGCTTGAAGCATCCAGATATATTCTGATGTGCGTGTTTCAGGGTTGATGGATATTTGGTACGCCCACAAGCATTCAAACATTGTGTCATTGTTTACATTTGCAATGGACATAATTGACTTGAAATTCTCCATTATCTGTAGAAAAATATAAAAAAGCAAACATCAGCACATGATTACATGACTGGTTAAGAGCACAAAAGAGGGAGTTAAAGCTCCTGAGCGGATGTCAACATCATGTTGTGGCCACATGCCGTTAGCTTTTCTGGTACAAGCTTTTGCACAGGTCTAAACGAAAACATAACTTGCACCCTGTGGTAATTTTGCCCAAAGGTGAGAGCGAGGGGGATTATAAAAAGCACAACAAATGACGCATTGCAGAACCTATGAATATGAAGATAAACATGGTACGTACATTTGTAGCATTTTTGGCAATAACGCTGTATTATTATAACAAACAACCTCAATATTGCGTACATAAGTGCTTGTCACGTTCTTTGTTCACACAAAATTTGCGCACCAATTTGTTTTGGGCAACTGTATCTAGGAAATATGTTTTAGAGATAATAGCTTTCACGCGCACCAGGTTACACAACAATGCGCACGTCTTACGGCATAGCTCTATACACTTCGACAATGCCTCTGTACGTACCCAGGATAGTCCTTTGCCGAAACAGTGTGGACGCGCCAAAAAAAGCCGGCTTGGGGAGAAGTTAGCAGCCAGAGGAGAGAGAATGTGTGGGTCCTTCACCTTGGAGAGGCACGTGTTGGTGAAGTACATACGTTCTCGCTGCTTCCGCATGGAACGCGCACGTGTCAAGTGTGAGTGAACAAGTAGAAAGGAAAGGTGTGGATATTTGACCTGGCTCTTACGATTGATTGTAGGGTTTAACGCTCCGACGCAACGCAGGTCATGAGGCGCGCCGTAGTGGGGGGCCGGAATAATTTTGCCTACCTGGGGATCTGTAACGTGCGCCGAAATCTCGCATACACGGGCGTTTTTGCTTTCCGCCTCCATCAGAAAAGCAGCCGCAGCGGCCAGGAATTGAACCCGCGTCCTCACCTGGCTCTTTTGACCTTGACCTGCAGCGTGACATACCGCAGCCTGCAGAAGGTGCGCACGCGCACAAGTTGAGGGGGAAAGTGGAAAGAAAACGCCTGTCTGGGCGGGAACACCTTACCATCTATGGTACCCTTGCCCAGGGGCCCAGGGCATTTGAAGAATACGGGAATGGTGGACGCCCTACTTGCGGCAGGACACTCATTACCATCGGCGGCTATATCTGGGGCTATATCTGGGATTTTAAAGTAGCTCGCTGAGTATAGCTCGCTTTTGTTCCTTGTACACTGGGACTTGAGGGTGTGAAATAAACGCAAACACGCCAAATGAGACGTATATTATATTCAAAATTGAAAAGATGCTTAGTTTTATGCACTCCTCGAACTACCCAGCTCTGCCCCCGGTTCAACAGATGCACTTAAAGCTCCGGTGGTGGTCCACCTTCACAGAGTAGAATGGCAGCGACCTTTTTCTAAGTTTTGGTTCGCCGCACAGCAGTGGATTTCGGTAGACGTAGTGTTGCACGATTGTTGCAGTGTTGCAATGACGTTGTCAAAGTGAACGTCACACGTTCATCTTGACTACGTAGGTTACATTCGAGGGGTGTAACGGGGGCCCTTGATACTTGTTCCACGAAACTCAGTTGTGTTAGGAAGACTTCATGCGCTTTAGGACGACAGCCAAGCAGCTGGTCCCGAGCATGACGAGTCAGGCCTCCCGGCACATGGCGAGCTTTTATCGCAACCCAGTTCAGGTCCAGAGAGTGACGCTAGCTACAAAAGTATTTTACATTGCTGATTCATCATCGTCATCGTCATCACCGCCAGCCTATCTACGCCCACTGCAGGGCAAAGGCCTCTACCATTAATCTCCAATTATCCCGATCCTGTGCTAACTTCGACCAATTTATACCCCGCAAACTCCTGGATCTCATCTGTCCATCTAACTTTCTGCCGCCCCCTGCCACACCTGCCTTCTCTAGGGATCCACTCTGTCATTCTTAATGACCAACGGCTATCTTGCCTTCGCAGTACATGCCCTGCCCACGTCCATTTCTTCTTAATTTCTTCTAATATATGTCATTAATACGCGTTTGTTCCCTGACCCACTTCGCGCTCTTCTTGCCCCTTCATGTTACACCTATCATCTTCCATTCTATTGCTCGCTGAGTCGTCCTCAATTTAAGTTGAACCCTCTTAGTGAGCCTCCAAGTTTTTGCCCCGTAGGTGGGTACCAGTAAGATGCATCTGTCATACACTTTCTTCTTCAGGGATACTTTCTCCAGCTGTCACACAGGTAAGATGCCGCTGTCATACACTTTCTTCTTCTTCAGGGCTACCAGTCATTATCTGAGAATACCTACCGAATGTACTCCACCCCATTCTTATCGTTCTAATTAGCTCTGCCTCATGGTTGAGATCAGGGTTGGGACAACTTGGCCTAAGCAGATATATTCGCTTACCACTTCCACTGCCTCGCCACCTATCTCAAACCGCTGTGCTGTCCTGAGGCTTTTGATCATTACTTGCGTTTTCTGCGCATTAATTTTCAGGCCCATGGTTATACTCTGCTTGTCCAGTGCGGTGAGCATGCTTTGCAATTCGTCCCCCGAGTTACTTAGCAAGGCAACGTCATCAGCAAATCTGAGGTTACTGAGGTGTTTTCACTTCACCTGTACTCCCACCTGTTCCCAATGCAATGTTGTGAATACTTGTGAACAGGCTGTGAATGAGATCGGAGAGATTGTGTCTCCTTGTCTGACGCCTTTTCTTATAGTTATTTTACTGCTCTCCTTATGAAGGATGATGGTAGCTGTGGACCCATTGTAAATATCCTCTAGTATTCTTATATAATGCTTGTCTACACCCTGGTTCCGTAATGCCTGAATGACTGTTGAGGTTTCGACCGAGTCAAATGCTTTCTCATAATCTATGAAGGCTATATAGCGGGGTTCCGTATGCTCTGCGCACTTCCCTATCACCTGCTTCATCGCGTGATTATGGTCCATTTTTGAATAGCCTTTACTAAACCCTCCTTGTTGTTCAAGTTGGCTGAAATCTAAGGTGTCAGAAATTCTGTTAGCAATTACCATGGTCAGTACCTTGTAGACGACTGACAGTAAGCTGATCAGCCTGTAATTTTTCAAGCCTTATATGTCACCTTTCTTATTGATTAGGATTATGTTCGCGTTCTTCGAAGACTCCGGTACACTCGCGGTCATTACGCATTGCGTGTACAGGTTTGCCAGTTTTACTAGTACAATTTGCCCGGTATCATTCAAGAGGTCTGCTGCTATCTGATCTTCACGAGGGGCTTTGCCCCCCTTAATATTTTTCAACGCCTTTCTTACTTCTTCTGTCGTCACTGGTGGAATGTCTGTCTCCCCTGAACTACTTTCTCGTTCGGCATTATCCTGGATGTCCTCGCTACTCTACCGATCTCTAAGAACTCCTCGGCTACAAGGTACATGATATCCCTATTTGTGATGACATTGCCTTGCGTGTCTTTAAGTGCATACATCTGATCTGTCCCCACGCGAAGACGCCTCTTCACTGCTTTCAGGCTAGCTCCGTTCTTTACAGCGTATTTGATCCTCTCCATAATATACTTCCGTATGTCGGCTGTCTTACGCTTATTGATTAACTTCGAAAGCTCCGCTAGTTTTATTCTGTTAGCTGGGGTGGAGATTGTCATGGTTTGCCGTTTCCTAATTAGATCTTTCGTATCCTGGGAAAGTTTACCAGTATCCTGTCTAGCCATCGTGCCCCCGACTTCTACTGCACACTCAGTGATAATGCGTGTAAGGTTGTCGCTGGCTTCCTGCGTCGTAAACTCTGCTTCCTCGGCTATAGCTGAATATCGGTTCTGCAGCGCGATCCTGAATTCTTCTACTTTACGCCTTACGGTTAGCTCATTAATCGGGTTCTTTCGTGCTAGCTTGTTACGGTCCCTCCTCAAATCTAGCCTAATTCGAGATCTTACCATATGGTGGTCACTACATCTTACCCCTCCGAGCACTTCTACATCCTTCATGACGCCAATGTTATCGCATAATGTGAAGTCAAATTTTTATGCTCCCCATTCGGGCTCCTCCACGGCAACTTCCGGCTCTCCCGTTTGCAGAAGAAGGTATTCTTGATGCGTAAGTTATTCCGTTCTGCGAACTGGACTAGTAGGTCCCACCTTGCTATTTCTAGAGCCCAGACCATAGTTCCTTACTGCCTTGTCTCCAGCCTGATTCTAGCCCACTTTAGCATTGAAGTGTCCCATAACTACGGTATACTGTGTTTTTGCTTTAGCCATTGCCGATTCAACATCCTCATAGAAGCGCTCCACTGCCTTGTCGTCGTGGCTGGATGTGGGTGCGTGGTCCTGTATCACCTTGAGTTTGTGCTTCTTATTGAGCCTAATTACAAGACCTGCTACCCCTTCGTTAATGCTGTAGTATTATTCTATGTTGCCAGCTATGCTTTTATTCATTAAAAATCCCACTCCGAGTTCTCTTCTGTCCACTAGACCACGGTAACATAGTAACGGCTGATTGCTGATTCGCCCTTGGTTTTACCTAGCTTAAGCTGCGGAGAGCTTATCACTAGTAACTTATCCAATTACACACCAGCTCGCCCGACACAAACCTGTGGCTACTTAAGTGCAGTCATCGAGCTTCATTTTCAGCATTGCCGGGATTGCTAACAGGTGTTTTTTTTTAATTGAAAGCACTATAAGGCAGAAACTGAATACACGTCACTTCATTTCGGAGGAGCGTTTGACATCTTCATTGCGTTAAATGTACACCATTAACCTTTCAAGAAAGTTGCACAGTTCCAAAAACTGTTTAAGAAAGTTGCACTACTCTTCTTGGAAGATTGTACACATCCTCTAGAAAAACAACCAAAGTGGGAAACATGTTGCTTCGTTTCATCACTGAAGGGACACCCTGCTAATACAGTGAAATATTTCTGTTGCAAGTGTTTTCATCTAGCTGTTCCCAGGTAAATAAAAAAGCATTGGTTGAGGATGACGGGCTTCCATCATCCGGGTTGAACTATTGAATCATGACAAAAGCTCGGCTCTAGCTTTGAACAGCCGTTTGTTAAGGCTAAATTACGGTTATCAGTGAAGCAGCACCATGTATACACGTGCAGGTAAATGACTTCTTATGCCACATTGAAGCATAATAAAACACGTTTGGGCATGTCATGAAAGTTTAGTATATGTGTACGCTGGTGGTTTCTTCAAGATGAATAAACTGTTACCTTGAAACTGTCGGGGACATCTTGAGTGAGCTCACTAGGCCATGTGGAGTCTGCGAAAGCCTGCCACAGGAGTCCAGCAAGCACGGGCATGAAGCACGACCGTGTCATTGTGGCTTCAACTTTGTGTAAAGATGTTTAACATAACTAGACGTGCCGCTTATATTTAGTTTCTCCCCAGAGGCGACGTAGAGAAAACTGCTGAGGTCAGTTAATCTCATAGGGCGTGATACAACTCCTATAGGCCTGTTGTTTTTCTTTTCCTTGAGTAATTTATGGCGGAGGTCATCTACGTGGTTTATTTTATGGTTTTTCAGCACAAGCTCAATTACTAGAATAGATATGTGTTGGCCCTGTCGGACTGCACCGGTAGTTGGAGAGTACGAGTATTTCCGAAGAGCATCGCCCCCATTTGTTTTGTCGGTTGCACATCAAGTATATTGCAGCGTTGGCCGTTTCTGCTAAAACGTATTCTTCAATTAAAGGCTAAAGTCGTTTCACGTTGACGAGTTAGGCGTGCAGGAAAAAAAAGTAGCAGAATAGACAGGCAGAAGGCTATATAGAGCACACACCAAATATTGCTTTTCTGAGTTTCAGGCAAGCCTAAGTCTTGCTTTGCTTTAACAGCCACAGGAGTGATTGGAAAAATAACGTGGCCTTTTTTACATTGCTTTGTTCGTTCACAATTCAGCTTTGAGGTTTTTTTACTCTTTAAGTGCAACAGTTAATTTTCAGCTTTTCCGGAAAACTTATGTTCTCACAGTTTTGCTGACCTAAAATTTTTCGTACCATGCTAATAGTTGTTTTTATGTGCAGCCTTTTGGAATAGTGCTCGCATGTTGCAGATTTAACCTCGGTGTGGACCTAGATGTGAGAGTCTGCTCCAACAAAAAAATTTTACGAGGCCAATTGAACTCCTCGTGTACAACTATAATATCATGTCGCATTTCAAAGCGAAAAACAAATGCCGAAAGTCGCTTTCAAGTGACAGTTGAGGTTAAAACTTTCAACTTGATCGGTTATACTTACGTTATTCCTTTAATAAGAAATTTCGGCTGATTTTTTTAGCATTGTTTTCTCTAATTTATCCGATCACTGATGCGACGGCATGCTATTAATGGGCATTTGCTGAAAAGCGTTGTCTGCTGTGTTCGCACACTTGCATCGGCAGAATTGTGAATTTTTTGTTGCACAGAATACTTATCTGCTGCTTGACCGCAGGAAGTGCCCATTAAAAGGGAAAATTTATTTTCAATACTGCCAGTCTCTTCCCGAGACCATAGCAGCTGGGCTTGCAGATTTTTCATACACGTAGTCTACACAAACAGCAGAAACATGCGGTAAGAAAAAGAAAGAATAACTGCAATCTTAAATGCGGATGGTCCTCAAAGTATACAAAGCGGAATACGAAATATGTTTCATTATAGTTATGCATAAACATTTTAGAGAACAAACGTTAAATACATAAAAAACATTATTTCAAAACACACTTTGTAGGCGGAAATACATACAAACACATTCCAAACCTCAGTAACGCTAGCAGAACAAGAGTGCTGCATGAAGGGATAAAACACTACAAATAACAGCACACAACTAGAGTCCTCGGCTACTCAAACGGTTCACCAGGAGGCTGTAATGCATCTACCGACGAAGGCACGGTGGGCTAAGATGTTGCATTTTCTATTTTTGAGGCAAAGCCTATTAGCGAATGTTTTTAGTAACGGATGGGTCTAAACTATTCAATTCAAGTATAGCTAGGGGAAAAAGAGTTCTTGAAGGTGTCGTTCTGGAAAGAATATTCTTTTAGAGTATGGGGGTGTGTATGCCAGGTTGTGCGGGATTCTGATAGGAGAATGTACCTGGATGTGTCGATTTTGTAATGGTTATGAATTAACTGCAAAAGAAATTTGAGGCGCGCCTGTTTTGCTCTAGCCGCGAGTGTTGGAAGGCCACAGCTTGATAACATATTTGTCGGGGAATCAGTACGCCTATATCTATTGCAAATGAATCGCGCTGCCTCCCTTTGTGCTTTTTTCTAGTTTATTTACGTTAGTGACTGTGGGGAAATCGTATTGTACTGGCATATTCTAGTACCGGTCTCACGTAGGCAGTGTAGGCTGAAAGCTTGGTAGATTGAGGAGCCATTTCAATTCATCGGCGAAGATAAAGCAGCTTTCGGAGGGCATTTGAAATTTTTTTGTCAATGTGTGCATCCCATCTAAGTTGTGAAGTAATTGTTACTCTTAAGTATTTGCGTTGATCTACTCTATCAAGTTTCGCGCCGTAATACTGCAAACGTAGTTTACAGGATCTTTCTTTCTTGTTTTACTGATGCACAGTTTTCTTAAGGTTAATCGACATTTGCCAATCAGTGCACCACTGGCTAAGATGGTTTAATAAATCAGCAAGCTCGAGGTGATCGGAATAACTGGTAATTTCATTATAAACAATGAAGTTATGAAGATTATGCAGTTATGCAGTTATGCAGTTATGAATTAATGAAGATGAGAAATAAAAGTGGCCAAAGAACGGAGCCTTGTGGTACCCCAGACGTAACAGGAACGGTTTTATATGCCACTTGCTCAAACATGACAAACTGTGAATGGTCAGCCATGAATTCTGTTATCCATCGTGTCAGTGGTCCGTCCCCAATTGTGTGTCGGAGCTTTGCAATTAATTTTTTATGGCATAGGGAATCAAATGCCTTTGAAAAGTCTAGTAGTATTACTGGTATTACATCAGTTTGGGAGCAGTTTTTAATAGATAATGCTAGGTCATGAACAACTTAATTTAGTTGCGTAATTGTTGATACTCTGCTGCCAGATCCGTGTTGGCAAGGTGACAGGATGCCCTTTGTTTCCAAGAAAACTTTTAAGTGTTTTAGGATAATATGCTCAAATATTTTACACGGCGTGCTGGTTAACGAAATTGGTCTACAGTTACAAGGGTCATCGCAATCTCCTAACTTCGGAATTGGTGTAACTTTGGCCGTTTTCCAGTCGTGTGGAAGCTGTGACAGCGAAAAAGAGATGCGGAAAATCAATCCAAGATATTTACTACACCATTCTGCATATCGTTGGAGAAATGCGTTGGAAATGTTATCGGGCCCCGAAGCTTTTTTAGGGTCTAGCTCCAGCAAAAGGCTACAGATTCCTTCGTTAGTTATATATATTAGGTTAATTGTAGGATTCTCAGTCGATGGAAGCTAAGGCATTCGCACGTTATCTTTTGTGAATACCGAGTAGAAAAAGTTGTTGTAAGCATAAGATTTACCTCTTTTCTGTTCTAATGATAGCGTGGGACGGCCTGCCTATCGCGGCTATCTTATGACTGTGTCCGCAGTGGGAGGCTTTTTACGTATAATCTCATAAAGACAATTATTGCGACTTTATTCACACAAATAAAAGGACTATAAGAGCTTAGTACAAGAATAGGACAAAGCCTTAATATTGCGTGAATTAATCCCACACAGTAGATATTAAAAAGATCAATTCAAAATATAAAATGTGTCTCCTACGTGTTAGTGGTGCAGTAAGATCAACACTGTTGCTTGAACATTTAGCACTAGCTTTCTCCGTGTAGTTCTTTTTTTCGCATAACAAGTGCGCATTCGGAGTATGTGGGCGGGAACATTTGTAGCGATTTCTTACCCAGCTGTTTATTTACTTCCGTCTTAGGTTGCTTGTTCACCCTGTCTAGCGTATTGGTTCGTGCTATTACAAAATACTATTTATGAAGCCTTTCGGTCACAGCGTATTTATGTTTGTAGCATGGTGCCATTTAACAACACACAGCAAAAGTGTACTAAACAGCTCAGAAGAACGCTTGTCCTAATGAAATTGTTTGTGGTGAGTTAATCT
Source organism: Haemaphysalis longicornis (assembly GCF_048455015.1). Taxonomy (NCBI): domain Eukaryota; kingdom Metazoa; phylum Arthropoda; class Arachnida; order Ixodida; family Ixodidae; genus Haemaphysalis; species Haemaphysalis longicornis. The sequence continues at coordinate 57,924,648 of NW_027526460.1, forward strand.
CCCGTATTTTAAGGGCGAAGCACCTTAGGGGCTCAGGATGCTGACGTCTTCCCTAGTCGTCGTCTCATGGGGTCACGGTATATCAAATTGCCAAACGATGGTCAACAAACAAGTGTATAATGAATTAAACAGGTTCATAATAGACTGCCATGATTTAAACTAATTGAGACAGCAGCATCAATTAGGTTTTAAAAGAATTATTAACATTATACAGCTAAATTCCATCTCAAAATTGGTTTTAAACGCCAGGTTTTCTCGTGTAGAGCATACTTGTTTGCATTCTGCGGCGTGTGACATGAAGACAACTTACGGCCAGTCTGTGTCTGCTTTGGTCGCCTAAATCAGGTTCAACCCAAGAAAGGAAGCCACTGCTTCAGCAAGCTCGCCATTGCTCCTCCCACCGGCACTCCGCCGGCACCCAATCAGCACGCGGTGTGGCAAGAGAGACTTTCAATCTTTGAATACACTGATACACTGCGTGCTTAGCCTCTCCTCAGGTTCCAAGATATTGGAGGTGGCCCGGGATTTTTTTTAGCGTGAGCTAAACTGGCCGAGTTCTAGCAGTTTCGCGTAGCTCCTGGAGAGCCGTGCTGCGCAAGCGCGGCACGTGGCGGCCCGGTCCACTTGATGATCATGCGAGGGGTGGCCGGGTGTGGAACCGATGGCTCCTGCGTCGCAGCAACACCGGCGTGTGCCTGTGGAACTAGCTTATCTCTGGGCCATTTGGTAACGCTGCGCCGGAGCGGCTTGATAAATATACATGTGTCACATAATGCCGTGTGTGTGTCATTTAAGCAGCATGAAGCATGATAATCAAGCTAATGTTTGACAACCAGGAAAGCTAAGAATAACCAGCTGAACCTTAGCTCACGCTACGTATATCCTGGCATAGCCGAGCTAAGCTACTGCTCATGTTTTCGCTCAGAGTCTATACCCATGGCCTTACTGATGCAGTGCACCGTGTTGCTACGGTGAAATAGTTTAACACGAAAGATGTGAGGCCCGTTCAGCGGAAAAGCCTCCGTCTGGTGTTGCCGTTTCTGGCAGCAATGACAACAGCTGATAAAGTGGCTGTCGCCGCAAGGAATATAAAGGAAAATAATTTATTACAAAATAAAATCAGGAATAGTTGGGACTAGAAGGGAATCGAACTAAGGACCTTCTAAATGTGAATTGAAGGCACGCATCACCCGGTTCCATACTGGCTCTAAGGCTACACGTTAAGGTAGAGCTAGTAAAAACGTAACCTTCTACTTCTAAGTCGCCGACATCCAATACACGCAGATCGCATGGAGTGAGGGGCGTTAACGTAACTGCGCGTTACGCCGAACCTAGGACAAAGACTATACCATTTAGGCTGATCAGCCAGTAACTCAAACAGCCTCAGCCTGAAGCTTACGCCCGTTTCAGAAATGTTCACGTGGCTGCAACCTCAACATACCCCCCCCCCTCCCTCCAAACGCACACACACACAACACACAAAATTCCTGTTTGGTAGAACAGAAAAAGGAATCAATATTTCTCAACGAAAAAAAGAAGTACGTAGAAGGTAGTACGTAGAAAAATATTGGCAAATGTAAGCTTTATAATACTTAGGAGCCGGGACAAGTCTGTGACGCCTAAAAATGAAAATGAGCTCGATACATGAACCCTGACTTGAAGATAACACGTGGCAAACCTCATATGAGGTACTGTGACAACGGCTCGAGAACGCTTCGTTTGTGCTATTTCTGGACCTCTTCTATTTCCGCTTCTATAATTACTGGTGATTCGTGTCAGCATTAGGCATACGTTTGCTGAAAACTAAAAAAAAAATTAGCAGTGGCTTAGCTATGCTGTGCCAGGATATACGTAGCGTGAGCGAAGGTTCAGATGCTCATTCTTAAGTTTCCTGGTTGTCTAGGATTATTATCATGCTAACTGCTGCTAAAACGATTTCCAATCCAATCCAATCCAATCCAGTCCAGTCCGGTCTAGTCTAGTCCAGTCACTGCTCCTCGTGCATGCTCAGCACCGTAATCCAGGAGCCACGCGAAACGGCTATCAAGCGGCCCCGGGGCACCGCCAGATTTGGCTACTGCGCAACGGAGGGGCGCACCTGGGCAAGCGCCGGCGCCAGTGCGTCTGCCACGGCTATGACGTCACTCAGGAATGCGGATACCGGCGAATGTGCAGACCCAATTCTCTACACACCCGTACTCCAACTGGATTGTATTTTCAATCCAATTCAAGCCAATCCAATCCAATGCAATCCAATCTAATCCACCAAATCCAATCCAAATCCAAATCCAATCTAATCCAATCCAATCCAAATATAATACAATGCTCCTCGCGCTTGCGCAGCACGGCCATTCAAGGTCCACGCGAAACTGCTCAACCTCAGCCAGTGTAGCTTACGCTACAAAAACTTCGAAGTACGTGCCGCAATATTTTGTGTTCAGGTTATTGAGGCCAAAACGTGTGAGTCACAGCACGCGTGCCTGTGCCGTATGTGGCGTTCCAGTGCTAGCGTATTATATGACCACGTCGTTGGAGAAGCGTACTGGTGTAACTATGCAACAAGTAGATGCGTCGTGATAGCAGAGCGTATCGGGAAATTTGTAGAATAACTATTTGGTTTTTTTTTCTGCCCGAACCTACAATTTCAGATCATTTGTCAGCCTATCTGAAACCTGCCGCGATGGCTCAGCGATTGTGGCATTCCGCGGGTGTGCCAGCCGCGACGAACGCTTTTCTGGCAGAAGTGAAAAACAAAAACACCACACTGTGCCGATACGGTGTGGCACGGTAGAGATACTCAGGTGGTTAAAATATTTCCGAGCCCTCCACTTCGCCACGTCCCATAACAGACAGCAGAACGCATGAAATTTGCGCCATTAAGGCCGATTTTCAGGACTAAATTTACGTTTCTGGCATAAGTGTCAGGTAGCGGTAACAAAGATCGAGAAAGATTTTTTTTATGTTGATGAGAGCGGGAACGGCAAAGTTCAGGGACATTGGTGACTCCAGAATTCCATTCGTTGACGCGACACTGGTGACGCGGCGCAGTGTTTTTTGCCTTACACGTAATGCAAGAAGAATTCCTTTTATTGAACACGCAAACAAGCATATGTCTGGAAGTTTTGTAGAACATTGAGCAAAACGGTTTGTTTTTATTGCCTTTGCGTTTATTTAGATATTTTCCGAAACTTTCGCAGTAGTTCTTTTATCTATTAATACGTTTGGCTAGAAAAATATTTGTAGATCTGTTAGAAACATTTCTTCCATATCGTCTACAACTTGAGCTATATACTGCGGGGTTAATGAGGCCCGGGAAAAAAAAAAAAAACTCGCAGTGACCCAGCATCTTGCTGAATTTTCTGGTTTTAGGGATTTTTTATTTCTAAGGTTTTATAGCCACTGCTTTATATATCGAACAGAAACCGCATTTTGGTTCAATAAAATTTCCACTAAGCTCATCTGCTGGGGGTTGTACAAAAACACGAAGCTGAAAAACATCATAAAAAATGACACGAGTTCGTGTCAAATGTGTTTTTCCAACTCGCTGTGCCCGCCTGACTAGAGAACATTCTTTCTTTTTGGTCTAGACGGCGCCAGGCACATCACCGTTAAAAACAGCAAAAATCAAAACTGCAAGTGGCTGTGCACGTTTCGTCTCCCGCTAATCAGGAGAGGAGAAAGAGGGTCATATAAACTGTCATACGTAGAATGTTCTACAGCAACAATTCGTAATGTAACACACAGGTTCGTGCCACGTCCCTGGCAGCCTGTAGGGGTCATTCTGTCTGCTTTGCTTTGTTATGGACAGACAAGCTTCAAATTAAAAGAAATGCGATTAGGAAAAAAAAAAAAGCGAAAAGCTCAGTCTATGCGGCGTACATTGCACATGTTTGTTTAAAAGCCTTCAGGCCTCGCGAAGGGTTGGATATTGTTAAGAATGAGAACCTTGAGATATCACAGTTTCACTGTATCCTTGCATAAGGCTTCAAATACAAACTATGGGAGAGAAGACACGGTAATGCGCGAGACACATGCACGACTACAGCATGCGATTGGCATGCGGCTGATCGTTACGTCGGTCAGCACGACTAGTCGTACGCGTGAATTTGAGACATATTCTACAAAGTGAGCGCGCGACGAGTCATCGGCGTCGCTCTGCCCCCCTGCTTTCGCTGTACGGTTGCCTCCCTCTTTAGGCGCGCTACGGCCGCTTTAGATATATGCAAGAGAAATCCAAGCGGGAAAAAAATATTTATCAACTAGAAATAAAAATGAACAGTGCTATTTCATTATACATTGCATTTTATATGCTCACCGGAGCGGTGTGGGGACGTTTAGCACCGACGTTTCTTCCCGTCCATGGCGTTGGTGCCGCTTCTACCACGTGTCTGTATTGTAGGCGGAGAACGCGCGGCTGGGCGGTGACCGCACTGCTCCCTTCGAAATACTCGGAGCTGCCGCTGGCGTCTCCTCATGGCATTAAAAAAAAAACTTTCACAGTGATTTCAAAATGACGACATATTCGGGATCTCATTGACTGCAGCTGCACGATGGTCGCAGCGATAGCACGATTGAATTTGGCTCACCAGTCGTACGTCAGGGGCCTCCTACGATGAGCGCACGACGCCAAAACCGGTCCTAACGATCAGTCGTAACGATAAGTCGCATGCCAATTGCATGCCGTAGTCGTGTATGTGTCTCCCTCTTAAATAAAAAATTGTATTACCCGAGGAATGCTCAAATTAGGCACATTAGGACGAAAAGCAACGTAAAAATGAAGGGGGAATGTGCAAGGTAATGAAAATGTACGATGCTTGGTGTAAGAAATAAAATATCATTACTGCCGGGGGACTATCGCCACATCCAAATTGGTATTTCTTCTTCTCGAAGGCACCAGTATTGTTCTCCAGTAAGGCATTAGTATCCAAGTTTGTAGGCGTGCTCTTCCTCCAGCTACGTTTTCGTTCTCGCAAGATAACAAAAATATGCAAAACCCACAAAGGTTTTTGGACATAAAGTATTTATATATTCCAAAATATGAATGAGTTTGAAAAAAAAAAACGTTTTTTTTTCCTGTGTACGCCTGCGCACTTTCAAGGTTCTTGCTAACATCAATGCACAGAGAGGACGAAAGAATATCTTACTGCGATAATCTGCCTTGACAGCGAGTGTCCTTTACAGAACTTTATCAACTTTCTCTTCAACATTGTAGTCACAAGATCAACGGTAGGAATAAAATAGTGGTGTGGCGGAGAGCTTCACTGTTTACTCGCTTATAACACAACATAAATACGCCATGTAACGCCACAATTATGAGCGTAATTACGTTAGAAATTACACGTTTTATTTATGCCTGCACACCAAGAGAATATTCGTTGTGTGAACAAAACAACACGCAGTGTACGTAAAGTAAAACTTTCTAACGCCGATATTGCAAAACTCTTACATATATAAAACCCACTTCAATTGTAAAAAGAAAACGACAAAGAGCATTTCCCTGTATCAACTGCCTTTTTCCCGAAAATCAATATGTAACATAGAGTATAGGTCTTTGAAGGCTAAAATATTGGAGAATCGTCCTTTTCGGAAACAAAGCATCATAGATGGCTTTTAAGAAATTTTTTAAACGCCAATACTCGGCATTATTTAGAAAAAATGCAGGAGGAATATATTTTCACTACAGGTAAGCAACTTGGAAAAGTTGGAATGGAGTTATTATTATCTGTCTTGCAATGTAGATGATCTGGTTCAGCAAGTACACAAGTATTTAGGGCCACATAAAGCATTACTGTTTTTAATGACCCCAGTTCTTGACAATTCCAGAGGTCACTGTTTTGCCACTCCGGCGGCAACCATGGGCCGGTATCCGTCATAAGTTATTTGAAGAGTGTACACGAAATGAAAATTTAATATTATACGTCAAGACAAGAAAACACGTAAGAAGAATGTTGTCTACAGCTTTGTAACCTGAACACTACTGGGGCGGTATTCTCGAGTTTTGTCCCTTTCAAAAGTGTCCCTTTGGGCGAGCCCCAATTGACTAAAAGCAAACAACCGGAAGTGACGTAACGCAAGCGCAACCAACCTACTGCCAACGCTTACTGCTTAAGCAGAAGTACGTACGTCACGATGAGAGGGACTTAAAAGGGACGTTTTCAAAAGGGACAGTTACGAGAATACCGGCCCTGTTCCCATTTTCTCGGTTTTCAAGGACAAGGTTCGATATTTGTAAAATGACTTGTTGTATACTGCAAAGCGTTTTAATAGGCAAAACGTTTTCATACTGCAAAATGTTTCCATAGGCCCAAAGCCCGCTCAGATCAAAACTTCATTCTGCAAACACCATGACAGAACACTAGAGAAGAATCAGCACAGAGTTACAGAACCTGTGCTCCATTTCGGTAAAACAATACCAAAATGAATTTAATATCAACGCAGCATCCGGGAAAGAAGGCTTGATATGCACACGAGAACTATTAAGACAAAGATCGCTTAAAGGGACACTGAAGTGAATTTGTCAAGCTCCCGTTTTTGCTTGCACTGCGTAGACTGGCTCAAATTAGCACACTTTTCATCGTTTATCCGGTTGACAAATCGGTGATTATTTTACAAAGCGCGAAAGAAGAAAAACTACCATGCGCGGTTTGCGGCGGCCGCACCAACTAAAGCTGTGACGTTAGGAGGAGCCCCACCGTGATTGGACGATGCCCAAGGTGAGCAACCAAACAAGTTTCGGTTTCGGTTTCGGTTCTGTAAAACACAACCGGTGGCGTTGTTGGATGGGCATTCTCAATAAATCAGTAATCATCATACCGCGCTTCTGCCATGTTGTCACCTGTAAAAATGCATAAAGATAAGCCTCCCAGGACGGCTTGGAATCGTAGCATTCACTAGCCGAGGCATACGCAGTGCATGGACGCCCTCCGCGTACCCGCAGACGCCCAAATGTCATGCGCTTTTCCCCCATATTTGGAGCTTGCCTCACTCATGCCTGTACCGTAAAAAGCGTGTTCGCACCAGGCCAAGGGTCTGTTCATTCTGGCCTGTGCCCACAGCCCGCAAGCAGTCGGTGCTTATGGCAACAGCACGCCAACGAGAACTCGCTAGCGCGCCGGTGCCAGCCTGCGCGCGTTCTGTGAACTAGTTCGAGGAGCCATGAACGTTGCGGCCCAAAAAAAGGTGAACTCAATGTAGAAAACAACGGCAGAAAACGAAAAAGTTAACTTACAAAAAAAAAAGCACGTACCCGCGGGGACTCGAACTCGTGACTTGCAAAACACTTGCGGCAACATACCTCACGCCTCGGAGCACTCGGCCACGGAACGGGCTCTTCTGACCTTGGTACTATAAGGTATATATTGTACAACAAGTTTACACTTTTATTTAGTTTTGGCATTTCAAGCAGCTTAGGTGACTATTTGTTGTATTGCGCTCGTGCAGTAAGCGTCCACCGAGTTTCCACAATAGCTCAGGTCTAGCAACTGCATTTCGTAGACGGAAAAGCTTTCGCAGATGCGTACTCGTGCTGCTGACCGCTGTGCGTGTTCGCCCAGCGCAAAAAAGTGCTTCCCGCACCCTATTTTTACGCTGTACGGTAAAAATATCAGTTGATTTTATTTCCTTAGTACCTATATTGACTTCGCTGACTCTTCTCCCGCCTTCAAGATGCCTTATATTTTCCTACTGGCGTACCAGTCAGCGAAGCGTCGCATGTGCGCTTGTGCAGCGCTTGTGTGAAGCGACCTTGACTTGGAGCTAGATACAGTGTACAAACTAACCAAGTAAAGAAAAGCCCATTCTTCCATTCACAATTGTGTCCTGGCTTCGTTTCAACTGAGCGAACGAATTCCGACGACCCGTCGGCGGCCGGCGGACGAAACGCTGGGCCGACTGACTCTGTCTGAAGGCCGGGGAGCCGTGCAGTAGCGCAGCCAATTGCGAGCTCGGCTCCTCTCGACGTCACACGAAAACGCCGCAGAAAATGGGCGAGCGTAAAGAGAGGAGGACAGCATTTTCGAATTTCGAAGTAATTTTTCTACTAAATAAAATCGCGTAAACGCGCCCAGAGTGGTCGTAACGTGGCCTGGGGACTCCGGACTACAATTTGCGCAAGTAATCCCGCAATGTTTACATATCACTTCAGTGTCCCTTTAATGCCCGACATTTTTAGGAGCTTTCATTTTTCAAATCAAAGAAGCATGTTGGACTGTTATGCTCGATTGTGTGTTGAAATAAAGTGGACATTTATACCTATCCGAATTTGACACGAGAAATTATTAGTGATTGCTCCACATAGAGCCTTCTTCCTGTCTGCTGTATTGCCCATTTTGGCATTACGTCTGCCTTATCAATCTAGAGCCACGTCAACGTCATTATTGGGGATTGCCTTTGAAGTGAATGGCACACCGCTATCTACACACTATGCCTCGTAATCAAAAATTGGGGGCAACAGAGCGAAAATAGTATCTACGTAATTACCCACTCTGTCCAATACGTTTGCCCTGGTGTACTGCGGGGGTTTCGAATGAAATGCATGGGTATGACCTCCGCGATAACTTACTCATTGTGGGGCAGAACTGGGGCTCCATTGCAGCTTCCTGTAAGCCTATTGCTGCGGTTGATGGGGTGGGTCGCCACAAAAAACTTTATACCCCTTCAAGTAGAAAATAAACTTTGGCGACACCTGCACACAAAGCGAAAGCCACATAAAAAGGACTTCCTTCGGAGTCCTACCGGTTGCATTCTTGTGGTAGGCTTTTGCTTTCAATTCCTGCTGGTCAACGAGCCGTGATGCTACCTGGGACACTTGAAAAGTTCAATTAAGCGGGGCTCGTACGGGATATTCTCTTACATTGCACTTTTCAAGACATTTAAAAAAAAGAGAACATTTCAGCCCAATTAAAAAACCAGTGCTCGAAAGAGGTACTGGATTTGTACTATATTTACCGTGGGTACTCAAAAACTTGAAGCGGTTCATCTCAATTTTCCAAAGACGATAAGCGGTTCTCGTACCATAAACAGCTGCAAATTCCAAATCCAACTGTAATTTAATACAAAGTTCATTTACAAAAATGAGCACGTTATCTTGCGAATATTCAATCAGAGAGGAAGTGTATACTTGCTTGAAACTAAGTGGAGCTATATTTTGTGAGGGATAAATGTAACTCGCATCAGGCATATTCTATTGCGTATTTCCATTTTGCTTCGGGTGCTTTTTATCAATAATGAGTGACATTAACTTTTTTTCTGGTGATTGGCTTTTAAATTAAACAGCGAACCCTGTTGTGTATAATACGTGAATCATGCGTAAGAAGAAGGGGGCAATAGTTTCCGCAAATGTTTTTTGCTGGGTAATTACTAGCTGAAATGAAAACGCGGGCACATCAATTTGTACTCATTCCGTCTTTGCAGTTCACAGTTACAATAAAATACATGTGTTCGACTTCAGCAATCAATTAATCTTGGCGAGGCACAAGTCAAGCCTCATAGGAGTTTATTCTTAAAGGCTTCCACTTTGGCGGCTATCTCCAGAACCCTCCATGGAAATATTATGGCGATAGTTTAACGTGTGTCAAAGATGCCATCCAGACAAAATGTGGGTTCTGTTAATTGGAAAGTTTGCCGCGCTAGAATAACGCTCTCGCCACTTTTAACGCAAACTTCACTAAAATAAGCCGTTTAGTGAAAAAAAAAAAAACCCCAGAGAATAGGAATGCGACAGCCTAGCTTGTTTCCCGCACTGAAAACATCCCGTATTATGGCCATCTCGTTGCGATTGGCTGGGTTGGCCAAATTCCAACAAAAATAAACAGATTATAAGCTTGCATTGGGAGATATTTGGGCCCAAATTTAGCGCAAATTCTTTTTGTAACAGTAATATTTGTGGGGTTAGCAACTGAATTTACGAACGAACAGCGAAAGATAGAAACACTAGTGACTACGGGAGCACTAGGCCGGCCGATGCTGCATAGTCTTCGGTCGCTTTGGGCTTGTCAGACCCGACCTGGCCAACTGGAATTAGCGACTCTGCCACTTACGTGACCCTGCCCTCCCGTCAAGTCAGACCCAAAATTTCACGACACGGTTACTATAAACCGTGAGAAAAAGCCGTGTACAGGAACACTGAGAGGAGAAAATGTCTTCGGACAATAGTTCTGATAATGAAGATGATTAGAGGCCCTCCCTTTGTATCGGGACGTCGGTGGTCACCAACCGACTTGCCTCTGTTATTCAACTTGTTTGCCCTCCCCTTCCCTAACTTCAGAGGTTATCCTCCCTTCTCCTCCCCCCCCCCCCCGGTTTTAAACTCCCATCGCTTCCCCCCTTCATGCCCTTGCACTCCTGTTTACCTCCGTCCCTTCTGATTCTATTTCAGTATATTACTTACCCTACGTACAACTCCCTTACTTAATTTTCTTCCACCAACATTCCAGCCGCCTCTTCGTCACCTCTATGGCCCTGAAGTTGAGGCTCCCCCTCACACCAAATCCCAAAGCCTCCGTCATCGTCGCTTGCCCATCGCCCCGTCACGGTCGTATCTCTGTGCAGTCTATGAAAATATTCCCTACGTTTTCCCGATCCCTGATGAAGCATACACAATTTTTGTCCTGTTGCCTGTAAGCCGTGTATGCTCGCGTTCTCAGACACCCCGCCTGTGCTTCAAAAAGCAATGCACGGTCTCGCGTATTGCCATAGAAGCCTTCCTTTCTCATTTCTAGCTTCTCTGTTCTATAGGTCTCCAGGGTTTTTTCCCTTCCATTCTCTGCACCCAATGCGTCGTCTCTGCTGCGTTCACTTGCTTTTTAACTGTTGTGTATACCCCACCTTCTTCAACAGTATTGCAACGCCACCTGTAGAGGCAGACGGTAACCAGGCTAACAAAAAATGTGCCGTTGGCGGCAGCGTCAGTCAACATAGTTTATTGGTACCGGCCCTCGATACTCATAGACGTTAATAAAGACGAGATGCAGGGGGAATATCGAAGTTTTGGCTAAAATTGAGCAATTTCTTACCGGATGAAGCATTGTTTGCCGAGAGACAAGCGTTGAGGGCAATAGAAAACACGAGATATCTGGAATAACACAAACTCGTATTTCGTATTCATCGCCCCATGAAGGAAAAAAATAAGTGACTCAAAGACCGTGTCAATAAAAACGAACAGGACGACATCATTACCGCACAAAGAACTTGATGAACGATCGAAATTAGCAGGGTTTTTGTATGAAGAGGTCATTGTTGAATTCCTTATACAGAGGATTATATGAAGAGGAAGTGTCGTTTTTCAGGGGCGTTTCACGGATTTTTGCAAGACTTTTTGCAAGGAGAGAAATTGGAAGGGCATATTTTTAGTGTAAGAATGTAGAGAATTTTTTATAGTGCTTGAACAAAGTTGAGTGTAATTTTGGAGGATGCGGAATGAACATCTGTATGCAATGACTGATGTTACAAATACGACGTTGCGTCAAGACTTTTGATGCACCGTACTCACATTATCACAGCATGCGTTTCTTTACGTTGTCTCTGTTTTCTGATGTCAAAGTTTGCCAGAAATCCCAGAAATTAGTACAAATACTCGCTGGATCAGAATACAATTACTGAATGCCCAGTAATATATGCAATTGTGCAAACCTTTTAGGCAAGCGCTGAAAATTTATGCAAGGGCCGAGGATGGCAGAACACTCCTGCGCGTGTTGTTGAGGCCGGCATGTTTGTCTTTATTATTGTTGCACCTGAGTAGATAAACTTTTTTATATCTGTAAAGGAAGCCCAATATCAAAATGACTTGATTCTAACTGAATTCCTTCAAAGATCACTTGTTATAAACATTTGTTCACCCGAGACCTCTTACAAGCAGTATATTGCTATACACCCAGATGAGTACCTCGCTTGTAAAACTCGTGTTTTCAGTATTTTGGTTTATAGCAATATCACACAGCATTCAAAACCTAATGACTTTACAAATGCTAGCCAAAATTACTAGCTCTTTAGCAAATGGCCGCTTTTATGTCTGAATGAGATTTTTATTGTACATACGTTATTGTGGATAAATTCACGGACACCAAAAGTTCATTATAACTAGCGCCTTACCTTAGCCCGCGTTAAAAGAGACGCATTGAAAGTTTGTAACCAGGCTGCATGTGTTTTGCTGAAAACTCTCGTTAGTGCTAGCTGAAACTTTAATTTCTGAACTAAGCTAGTATTATTTTCGTTCCAAAATACTTGTGCTTTGGGGCCCGTATTCGAAAAAGAACGGAAGACACGAAAAGTTAGCATCAATTTCTTAATTTTATCGTAAAGAGATGATCACTCATTTGCATCACAAGAAACCATGTTATAAAATCCTGTTGTTTTATCACAAATCAATCGTAAGAACAGAGTTCCACTCTTTTACTTTCAACACTGTAGTCATTGAAGGCCTGTAAAATACTGTTGAAGAATGTCTAACGCTCGAACTGTATGAAAACATTACTGGTTCCACTGTTTACGTTGGCATATTCCTCTACACAGACTGCCAAGCCTATGATATTGAAGACCTAGATTTCTGGGGCCATCGTAAGTTGTTTTTAATCTCATTGAACAATGTTATGCATTTGACCATAGAGCTGCCGTCGAAGTTTTCTTCGACGTGCTTTTGTGTCTTTTTGAAGGTTTCCTGTTCAATTTGATACTATACTTGTTTGTTAGTTTGAACAAACAAAGCATTTTGCGAAAAGAAGATGCAAACGAATTTATATGCACCGTGGTCGGGTGACCGATTTCAGGGCTAAGCTATTACTACACTTGAACCAAGAGCAAGTTCCAGGACATGTTTAACCGGTTAGACGAAAGTTTTTTTTTTGCTTGGAGCATAGGATCAACGTCAATTGATATAATCTCAAGTGTTCACTTAAAACAAATGACGCTACCTAGATCAACAGTGCCGGGAACACAGAACTGAAGATAAAAAACTCCACGAGTATTGAAATCCAACGAAACTGTGCACGTTTGTGTAGCAGTTAACCTTAACAATGAAAAAAATACAAAGGTGTAATAAACGTGCATCTTTCCCTGAGCATTCCTTTCTCTGCCCGATAGTTATTCATCTGAAATTATGAAGCGTACAAAGTTTTAAGTGTTTTTGTGATATGAGTGTGAAATATTCCATCGTGAGAAATGCGTTGCGCTGGGCCCATTTACATTTTTTACATGGGAGAATAGTTGCCCCTGTTTATACAGAAACGCCAGTAAACCGCTAACAACTCCTCGGTTTAACACATTTTCCTGCATCTCTCGAGTGTTTAAAAATGAAACGTTACTCTAAGTTTGCTGCTTATTTCAACAACTCGACAAATCTCACCATTGCAGTGTTATCTTAGTGGCAAGCATTAACATCTTCCACTCTGCGTGCGCTCTAAAAAACACGCGAGAACAAAATTACGCATGGGTACCCATCGTCATTGGCGGTGCAAGCTGGAATATTGACCGAAGTGGTTTCGAAACAAGTGAGAAAGTTCACCATAATTTTGAAACATCAAGTATTTTTTACAGCCGCCCACTCTGCCACCACTTTGATCTATTTACTGTAACTGTAACACTTATGATCGTTTTATATTTGGATAATTGGGCACCCACTCTAATATTAAATTAGGTCAACGATTGTTTAGTTTGTATCAGCATCTGCGCTAGCACGTCCGGAAAGCGCTCGTTGGTAGTAAGCTGGTAGCTTTGCCTTAACCCTATTCAGAAATCTGTCTTTGTTATATTTGGAGGCTTGATCGGAGAAAGTAGAAGAATATTGACTGTTTTCACATTATATGAACCTTCGTGGCACTAAAACATGTCTTCTTTCCGTCATAGCCTTTTGAACGTAAATTTTTAGCCTACCTCGTGTCTTCACCTCTATCATGTAGGGAGAAATTAGAGAGAGAGAGAGAGAGAGAGAGAGAGAGAGAGAGAGAGAGAGAGATAGAGAGAGATAGAAAGAGAGAGAGAAAACTTTAATGAATACTGAAGAGGTTAGCCCCACAAACGGTTGGGCTTGCTACTTCAGATGGGGGTGAACATACTGAGGTGAAAAAAAGAAAAGAAGAGGGGAAGAAGTGCGCAGAAAGAATGAATAAGAGGGAGAAGAAAATAAAATCAGTTCGGACCGTAGAAAAATTTGCAGCACTAGGAGAAGAATCTGAGGATCTCAAGGTTACGGTGTACTTTCTATAACCGATCAAAGGCCTCAAGTGCATGCTACAATTTCAAGGGATGAAACGTTGATGACAGCAACGTATACTTCCTCTCAGCATTCCAAGATGTAACACTTTCCTAAATGCGTAATCGTAATGGTTTTGAACAAAGATGTCACGACTCCGAAAATATCGCGAAGAATCATTTTATCATGTTGTGTTAATCCTCTGGCAGTTTGGGGCAAAACTTCTATAAATACCTTTAACAGAAATTTAAGGAGAAAGCTTTAAGTGCCCCTTCTGCAAAAACGCGCTGTGGTTGTATGGTTAACAAAATGGGTTCCGCATTAGAGAGTAAATAAACAAAAAAGGTATTTGTGATCCCATGGGATTTGAACCCGGATCTCCACAGAAGCAGCACGAATTTCCGCTGACTGTGCTATTCGAGCAATTTTTTAGATGCAGAGCATGTGATTCACTCGCCTTGTCCCTCCGGCGTCGTCGTCGTTGTTGTCGTCGGCGTTGTCCACCCCTCTGCCATTCTCCTCGCCGCGCGAGCTGCGCTCTCCGCCGCTCTCCGCCGCTCACCCCCTCTCCTCTCCGATAACGAACACTCTCTCGCGAGGGGCATTGGATTGGATTTGATTTGATTGGATTGGATTGGATTGGATTGGCTTGGCTTGGCTTGGCTTGGATTCGGTTGGATTGGATTAAAGTGGATTGTGTTGGATTGCGTTGCGTCATAGCCGCGGCACGTTGCGTCATAGCCGCGGCAGACGCGCTGGGGCCGGCGCATGTGCAGTACTCTCTCTTCCGCGGTTTCCTCTCCTTCGGGCGCGCTGCGCATATAACCGGTGTGCCGTTCTCCGGCGAAGCAACATCCACGCTTGGCTCAAACACCTAGAGTCCACGCCGCTTTACAAGTACGCCAACGTCGTCATCGACTGGGACCAGCTTACGCAGTCCCCTCAACGTTATGAGCGCTATAAAACGCGTTCCCTTCGCCGCTCCGCCTATGCGTCGCATCTACACAGGGGTTCCCGCGAGGGGAGGTGGGAGTTTTTATTGCATGCTAATCATATGAATTTTATGCTATTTCACGGTATATTGTATAAGCAGTTCATAATCATAAACAGTTTACGAAGTGGAAAGTGAAAAATTTCAACCAAGTGTGCGTAAGACACAAACGCGCCTCAAGACGGTGTCGTTTCACGCTGAGCCGCATACATGCCACATACGCATGCACATTGTTATCCCAAAATGGTTTCTCTGAAACAGAAGGGTCCGCATAAAAATCGATCATACTGCCCTGCCACATCCTGGACACTCTGCAGGCGGCCGAACACGAGTGGTAGTCATTGTTGTTGTTTGTTATTTTCTTTGTAGCACATGCCCACTGGAAAGTTTCGGAATCGGCACCTTGGAGGGTATGATGTGACCGTCTCACAAAGTTCACACCACTATGAATAGAAAACGTAAAAGCTTAATAGTGTGCGTCGCGTCATACGCAAGTGTGCTGGCACGTGAGCATGCAAGGTGCACAGAAGCCATGCAGGCTTGATTCTTGGGAGGCTATGGCATGTTGCAGCCTACTTGCTGACGTAAGTCGCGATGAAAGATGAAAAAGTGAAAGGACAGAAACGGAAGCAAACGCAGTGTAGCAAAACGCGGTCGAAATAATTCGTGCCAAAATATGAAAATTCAAAAGCGGAGGAAGAGACGAAAATAAAATGTAAAGCAGTTCTTAAGACGTATCGCCACACTTTCGCCTGCAAAGCACCTAAAGAGACGTAAGACGTAAGCGCCCTGAGAAATGTTGGGCTGTTTTCTTGAAATTAGGTAATAAACTCACTTTCAGTTCAGTTTTTAAAAAATACACGGAGACTTCAGTGTACAGAATTTTTGATCGACCAGATTTAGGGGAAATGCCTAAGGTGGAGTAAGTAACTTACTCCACCGTGGGGATTTTTTCTAATTCTCGTTGATTAACACCTGTCTATTACTTCGAGTTGTTTTTTAATTCGTTCTTGCGCCGCAAACGACTAGCCTCCTGGTTAGCTCAGTTGGTAGAGCGACTGCTCCGGTTAGCGGTGGTTCCGGGTTCGAATCCTGGACCAGGACCAATTTTTCTTCAGCTACGAAGTTTCTGAGGAAGCTGTATAGTTTTCCTTTGTGGCCGCACGGCTGCATTCAGGTGGATGTGAAACGTTCCTTCGCAGAATTTTTAATGTATGTAAACTTCAGCTAAGCTGCATCTTCATGTTCTTTGATGTTCCTGATGGTAATTTTAAAACAAGATGGCAGACCACATGTTTTATACAATGGTGTTAAGAAATGAAAGCTAAAATGACTAGACTATTTGTGATAAAGCAGGACATTAGTAGAATGGCGGTGAAAAACATTTTTATCAATGATCGTGGGTATCAGACGGCCTTTGGCACCTGTGGTTTCCTTTGCCGCCGAAAAAAAAGATGCCCGTCCGCCCTTGTTTCAACAGGCTAATGCGTTACTACGTTTCGTGCTATTGTCTTTGACAGAATTCGAAACAATTCTAGTGGATTTGCAGTGAATATTCCAAATAACAACGCGGAAACTTATGATTCGTGGAAATACTTTCTATGTGTGTTAAAGCACTGCAGGGTGATTAATTAGGTGACACATTCTGCTGCTGCGTTTTATCTACAGAGACAGTCTCCCTTTTTTCTTTCAGTCTGCATTCTCTAGAGCACTACTGCAGCTTAAGATTCATTGCCCCAGCACTGAATTGAAAAGCTGGTGGCATTGTGCGGCGTTGAAGTTCCTCAGAACACGAGGGATTCATGTGTGGACAGTGTAGGGCGAGTACTAAGCTTGAAGCAGCATGGACCATCATAGCCGAAATAAGAATTGCTTGAAATGAAACCCAAGCTCACAGCAGAAAAATAAAATATATATTTCCGCAGTGCCTGCAAGTGGTTGAGATATATATGACCGCGACAGTGCATGCCCACACACTAAAATATCAGGAGGCATACGAGACTCACGCTGTAAAGACTTTTCTGTAGTACTGGTATAAAACGTACTTCGCTCAACAAGGACTTGGGGAAAGGCACAAAGCTTTTGTGAACGGCATTAAGAAAATTACATGTATATATTCCCAAAAAGCAAGTATTTGGTCTGGTATTGTTGCAGCGTAAAACCTGGAAACGGCACTAAAATGAGATTTTTTGGGAGGTTAAATACAAAACAAAAAAGTAATAACAAAATATGAAATACAAAAACTACTGATAGAGATGATTGTATGGAAAGCCCCAAAATACAACGTAAGAAACCCACGTGTAGTGCAAGAGTGCGACGATGACGTACTTAGAGAAAATGCACACTTATGTTCTCAAAGGCTGCAAATTTCTGAACACCATCAGCTCGGAATAACTCCCATCATATTCGAGGTAATGTAAAAGGCTACGTTAAACAGCTCAGGAATAGCTTCCAAGTGAGTGTACCACTGGTGGTGTGCCAATTGTTTCGCAAAGTCCGAGGTAAGGCCTTAATAGGTAGCCTAAGTTTAAAAGAACCGATTGAACCGACTAAGTTTAGGAGACTACACAACAAATGATCATATCTGCGCCATCATTTATTGAATGCACTCCACGTACTACAGAAAACTCCCTTACCTGCATTGTGTAGTGACACGCTTTGATTAGATTAGAGCGAAAAAAAGGAAGGACATCGCACAAAGACACTCCACCTACCCGAAATAATCTACACCTTGAGCGAACTATTCATTAGAAAATGCGTAGGTAATTTAGAAAATTACCTACGCATTCGAATAATTAAGAAAGATGCGGACACAATCAAATGTAGGTGCCACAAAATTATTTTTCGGTTTTATATTTTGCTTATGGTCAGAACTGTAAAGCTTAGATTTTGTAACAATTTTAAACCAGTGTTTACGGGTTTACGGTATCTAATAATCTGGATGCGCACCGATGATAATTTGACCCACATGAGTTTTGCGAAATCGTATGCTTGACAGCGCTGAGAAAATATATGGAATACATTGTTCGCGTACTCTAACTGGAAAGCTCAAGCATAACGTTGAAGCTAGCTACAAAAATCGAAAATGATTTCGAACAGACATTCTGTAGGTTTTCTTCATGCAAAATAATAAATTCCTCAGGCAACGCTGACAAACACGCCAGACACTGCCATGTTTGCCATGCTGATAGCATAGTTTGATAAATCCGTAGCCGTACTAAAATGGGCTGGGGCTCATTTGGCAAACACTCCTAGGTAGGGACTTGGTTACAAAAAAAAATGTATTCAAACGATTGATGACCGATGGGCTGAAATACGGAAAACGTAGTACATAGTATTAAACACAACTTTCAATTTTACGAGCCACTAAAGGAATAACACCTTAAACGCTAAAGGATAAGAACGAGCGTGGTTGGTCAGGAGGGAGAATTACAGTCAAACCTCGATATATCGAACACGGGTATATCGAATTATTGCCTATATCGAACACTTTCTATATCACGCGGAAAATCACATGCATTTTTAATTTTTTATTTCGAACTGGGACGTACATGAAATGGGTATATCGAACTCCGCCACCCCAGACTGCCCATACCGCTCGCGCTCTGTTGACAGGCGGCGAGCTATCCCGCAGTACTCTCGAGGATAGCGGTGGCGCGATGGGCGTTCCCGACTGCTGCGCATCGGTTGCGCCGAAGCAGAATTGGGCGGTGCAAAAGAAGAATGCGAGCTTGAAGAAACCTGGGGCCAGCTGGAGCGCTTTTTGGTGCTGAGCCACGAAGCATGTGCATTGTTGACTTTGTTGACGGTGACGACAGCACCGGAACGACGGCGGAGTTGACGGATGTGGAGATGCTAGCGGACGTTACTACTGAGCGGACAAACGAAGACGCTGCCGAGCGCTGATAGTGCCCCGCTCCCGACTTCGACCGAGGCTTCAGCGGTTTTGGGCCTACCGAACCGGTACTGCAGCGCTATAGAAGGCACCGGCTTGTCGCTTGTGGAACGTTTGGACTACGTTGAGGAAGTCGTGTATGACACGCCAGGCTACCCTGCTGCAGTACTTTAAGCCAAAATAATAAATACTTTGAAGCACCAAGTGAATGTTTACTGCACAGTTCGCTCATTTGGTGATTTGTACCAGTTTATGACGCGATTTTTACGTGATTTTATATATCGAATTCTGGTTATATCGAACTATTTCGCGGGCACCGCGCTGTTCGATATATCGAGGTTTCACTGTAGAGGGAAGGGAAACTATATTTACAATTTGCAAAAATAATAGATTTTCGCAGTGTACGCATTGCTGAGAAGGGACAGCTCGTAGGCTGTCCACCTATAAGAATGGTAATAAACAGACCAGAGTAAAATAAGGGAATACTCACAACCAGATCGTGGAATGGCGTGCACAAATTTCCATGGAAAGAAATTATTCGAATACAATTGGACTGGAACAGTCCCCAATGTTGAGCGGGTGCATTCGTCGAGCCGCAGGGATAACAAGGCTGCTATTGGGACAACTTCAATAAGGCCCAGGAGTTTAATTGAAGGCACCTTTGTCAAAGCTACTAGTTTTCTGCGCATTTTCCGTCCATTTATTTTGAAGACCACTGGGCCTAAGTCACATGGGGCCAGAAGCTGCAGTCTGTATTTTATGCATTAAGATTGTGGTATTAAAGCATAAATGAATTGTTGTATAGCTGTCTACATAATGAAAAAGGTGACCTAGGATGCACCGATTAATGTAATAATGGCCGCCAAAGCACCAGTTTCCACTTAAGGTATATCATGCATGGTGCATACGCTGAAATAAATTAATTCCAAGTGATACGCTACGTGAGCAAAGCAAAACTGAAGTGGTCCGCATAGCGGTGAGTCATTTCTCCTCTGTATATCAAGAATGCCCAAGATACAGGGATAAACATTGCATGACCTACGCCGCATGGGCAGCGTCTTGTGATCATTGTCAATTACTCTCCAACACAAGGCGACACTCTTTTTTGTTTTGTGACAGGCAATGCAGGGGATGTTGGTCACACTCCTGATACGAAAAGGTTTCGAAGGCTTTAACCAGAACTAGAACTTTCTTCATGAAAGTTGATCAAGTGACTAGAATGTTGGCCTAAACGCCGCACAATCATCCGTTGAGAAGCAAGCATATATTGCAAAAAACCAGGCAGTTTTGTAAAGTGTCGGGCGCTGCCTTAAATCTCGAAAATTCAGAGATTTTGTCTCGGCATGTGGGGTGCCAGGCTAAGGTTTTTTAGGGAATTACGTGGGGTTGTGAAAAATCCAAGTACCCCACGGTTCCTCTTAGCCACATACGCAACAGTGGACCTCACTGCGAGCCAGCGCTTTGAAGAATTAAGCGTAAGACGCAGTCATGGATGGGGAGGGAATTATGTACACCTACCCATTCTGAATTGTGCAACTTTTTTTGCAACGCTTGCCTACGTCCTACAAGTCCACCATTGTGCTACGAATAAAGTGCAAGCCCTGCATAGGGTGCTCGCTACCTTTGTGTGGAGTTCCACCTTTTAGTACCTGCGCACGGATAATCCGTTCCTTCCTTTAAAATCTGGTGGTGTTGGACTTGTAAAACGTTTTGTGCACCAACGGGTTTCCCGCTTTCATTTCTTTAGCAACATGAACCACCCGATCCTATGATTAGGGCTTCAACGTCGGTTGGGTGCGCTTTGCCGTTTATATTTGCTTCTGTAGTACCAATGGTGGCTTGGGCTTCCTGGGGGTTTCTGAAAGGTGCAGTTGAGACATTTGTTTTTTTTTAAAGTACGTTTCTTACTGGAATACTTGTTGCGACCTCTCCAAAAAGCAGATAAACGCGTATTAATGAAATACTTGTTCATAATACATATGTATCGTCAGAAATACTAGAATGTTAGGGATGACACGGGTTTATCCGGTTTCAGACTTGAGTGCATTCAGCCCCTTGTGATGTCATTGTTCTTTCAATTACATGCGTCAACCCTTTCTGTCTAAGCGTGTCTACATTCTTAGGGATTTCTTGTGCCATGGTCTTCGAACTGTCTAATGTGTAATCAACCTGAAACCATGGACCATTTCTTTGTGTTGTGGAGAGACGCAGTGTTCTTCAGGCACATTCTACCACAGAGACTGAAGAAGGACATCCACATCACCTCGTATGTTATTCGATTTCTTTTGATGGACACAGACAGTGAAGTTTCATATGATCTCCTCGTATTTATTGGTTTCTTCAGTTTTCGGAAGTGCCGTATGATCTATCGTCACGCGAACCATCTTTGTTCAACAAAATCGCACCTACGGGAACAATATGCGTTGGCACAAAGCTATATTCTCCCCAAAATGCCCCCCGAGGTGGCTCTCACTTCTTGATGCGGTTGCGTGCCTTTCGTATTTTCAGCTAGAAGTTTTGACTTGCTCACCTTTCTAAACGGTGAACGTTTGTAGACTGTTAATAGAGTGCGCCTTGTAAGCACATATCATTCGAAAGATTACCGTTTAACAAAAGAATCAAGATGGCGCAGTGGTAGCGCACTGGGCTACTACTGATGAGACACGGTTTTGAACCCCATCGAATCACACGTGTTTTCAATGTATCGTTTGCGGCCATTTTCTTAACCAGACAACAACTACGACAGTTTTTCGGTGAATGGTGTACGCAAGACTTTCTATTTCATAAAACTGATATCTGCTAAACAAGGCATATAAATAAGGATATTTTGTGCAACCCCAGGTACTCAGGTATTTCGAACTACGGCGTTAGTTCTTGCTGCGGCTCACAGAGAGATGATGAATCAAAACACAAGCCGTTCAATAAAAGTGCCGATGAGACTGTTGCGCGTTCTCGTTATTAGCACCACTTTTCATGCACTGACGTTGGCAATCTCTTTTAGCAATTCGAAGTAAATAATCACAGCGGACGGAATGTGACAACCTGTCGTTCAGGCAAAAATTTTTTCCGGTGCTGCATAAGGTATTTCAGAGCATGGGTATCGTCTACCACAAACGCTATTTTTATTTAGGGCTTGTTGCGGATTTGAGCAACCAGCCGCAAAACGTAACCTAATAAACAATAACAGTTTTGGGCACGCTGACGTGTATTTTATTCTTTTGCTTATTACATTCTGCTTTTTTTCGGAACAGCTTAACTTGGAGTATACCAGCTGATGGTTTGTCGTGCTTAGTAGTCGCCCTCACCGTCAGGACAGAGATCCCTGCTGTACTGAGGAACTTCAAAGCCACACAGTTCTACAAACTTATCAATGCAGTGTTGTGGAACTGAATCTTTCACTTCCGAAGTGGCCCACATAAGGCAGCCTGAAAGAAAAGAAGGAAGAGTATGGTCTCAGTGAGAAAAAAGCTTCCGGTGTTTATACAGCGCACGCAATACTGTCTCCCCAAAATATAGGATTAGGTTGCACTGGTTTGAAACGTGTAGTTGCATGTTGCAGATCAGTATAGGCTGTGTTGTTCTTTGATCAAAGAGCTTAACACAAATAGGGCCCCCAATACTGGCGCCTTCATGTTCAAAGCGTGGCGGTTGACTTCATTCACCGCGAGAACGGTATCCACCCGAATCAAAAGCCTCTTGATGCTCACAATTATCCCGGAAGTGAACAAATATAACACAAAATTCGGGTCGACAGTAGCGTACTATAGCGGGGTTTTATCAAAAACCCCTGCTGTTTTTTGGCTCATTTGGCCACTGTATATGCCACACAAAACTTTTGCCCTTGTGTTTTTTTAAATACAGTTGCGAGCAAACTTACAGGGATGGCGCTTTTTTCCCAATAGAAACAATGCCCACTGAATGCAACACGGAGTCATAGTATGATTTGTACGTAGGGTTTTCGAGCCCATTTTCTTGACCTAATTTGAACTCATGAAACAAGTTTGTTATAGTTAAACAAAATCTCTCTTTTTCTGTTTGATGCTTGATCCACGTCATTTAAGGCTAAAGCTGATCGGACAAAGGCACTCAAATATACTGCCAACACTATAAATTACACCGAATGATAAATTACCTCAATGATCAAAATTCACCTTGACGGGAGAGTGTCAATTACACAGACGACAGTTGTAGTAAATTGCGTCGGGAATGTATTTATTTATTCTAGTAACAATAATAAATGAGACAGGGAAAACCTCGAAACTACAAAACTACACGCAAGACAAGAAGCGTAGCTTGGCTGCGGTCTAATGTTTATTTTTATCAGCGATTTTGTCTTCAGTATGCCTCTTGGACTTTCCAAATCTAAGCGGATAACCATGAAATCCCTTCCGTCTAACGACGACGACGGCTGAAACGCGAAGGCTTCTTGCTTGCGAAAATGCGAAAATATAATGGCGAAGTCCCACAGTCAAAGCCGCTGCAATCAAAGCCAAACCTTGAACGATCAAACTCCAAACTGCTTGCGTGTCAAAGTCCAAACTCTGACGACAGGAAATAAATTGCACACAAAAAAGCTAAGTGCCCCTCTCCCCCACTCATCAGGATCCTTCGCCTCCGTTAGACGGAGGGGATGTCAAGTTCGTTTGAAGACAGAATGCACTAAAGATGTAGTTTGGGCTGTTGAAATGAAGGTGTGGCCCTTAATAAGGGACTACATTCCATGGCGTTGAAATATTTGGTGTTGTACAAATCCCCTTGGCGTGCTACCAGCGAGACCAGGAAATCGCATGAATTCGCTTCAATATTCAAACTTCTTCGACCATGTGGGAATGGTGCAACCGGATAGACGTTTCCTTCACAGCGCGAGGAACTCAGGTTTGATTGCGACCATGGTAAGCGTGTTTACTTGTTTCAATAATATTATTATTATCATTGTTATTGTTATCTTCATCAGGAGCCCTCCCATTGTGTAAAGTTGGCGTTCCTGCAGTGCGTTTTGGTTTCAACACCACCATCGGTGATACCAAGACAGCTTCTCTTTATAAATGGGCTTTAATTTCGACATATCATATACAAAATAAACAGAAAACAGAGTCACAAATATCTGAAAAGAGTTCATGAGTGGTGACCCAAACTTCCCCGGCATAGTAGGCGCGTGGTTTTTATTTTCTAAACCAGGCATACGTGCGTGCTTCAGACAGTTTCAACCATGAAATTGCATGATGGTGGCGTTCAGCATTAAAAATCAAACGCTTATGTACTCTTCTTGCTAGCCTTTTTTACTTGTGGGAGCACTTTATCTTGGTCCGCATGTGGGTATGGAAAATCCCGCGAGTAACGCAACCCAAGCTTCCTGAATTAGTTTGTGGCTGCATGACCCTGTTGTCCCTTTCCTAAATTTATGTAATTTACAAAGAGTAAAACATCGCATATAACCAAAATCAACAGGAATTAAAGCAACACATACATATATATCAGGTGAAACGTTTTATAATAGCTCCAATAAATAAGAACAACTTACGATATTTCCCTAAATCTGGGTTTTCAATAACGCAGTTCGTATTGTCTGTGTAGAGGTATGTGCCATGAAAGACTGTAGGATCTGAAATGTTTTAACAACGTGGGAAACAACAAGTTTTCTTCAAAGATATTTGATAGCAGCTGTAAAGAAAAGGCGTTAAGGATTGGGCATTTGGACGCACATATGCAAATCATCTGCCCCGTGGCGATAACAGGAGAGTTCTTGACGTAATAATTTAGGTTTAACCAAACAATGGTGCAAATAATGAATTTTAGGCTCACCTTTATAGTGATTGCCTTTATTTTTCTGATAAAAGCGTGGGAGTGATGCTGTTGACGGGGTAGAAATATTGGCTCTGTATTGACAAGTTGCAAGTAACACTAACACGACTATTTTATGGAGGTGGAAGTTCCGTCGTTGCTCACCTGTATTGGCTGCTTAGCTTGTAGATACCTTTTATATATCTGAAGGTGCCAAGCTAATCTGATATGGAATTAGATGGTTAGTGTCGGGCTACGTAAAAATGCTAGTTTTAAAGATGCACGATATTTTAAAGAAAAATAACCGCAAAATAAACTGCTGCACCTATTTTTTATATTTTCTTATGTACCGTGTTTTCGCGCCTACAACCCACCCCTTCATATTACCCGCACCCCCACTTTCAGCCCGACAAAAAAGAAACAAAAATCATCACGTATTGTGCGAACATTTCAAACAGGAATCGCAACCCCAAAGCTACTGCTCAAGCAACGCATCACAAACTGTGTAGACAGAAAATGCGTATATGTGCAAGTAGAATACTCTGACTGCAAGGCGAAAGTCTATTTCACTAATAAAATTCAGTTGTTGGAGTCCGTTCGTCCGTGTTTTTTCTTCCTTGTCCTTGTATGTTTTGCGCAATCGCTGCCATGGAAAGCTTAGTCAGTGTTACTGAGTAGGAGCTCCAAGGCACCGCGCCAATTGCCGTGAAGCTGCACTAAAGAAAAAACCATAGGTGTTTTCCGCACCTCTTATACAGGCAAAAATACGGTATAGGGCCGTATTAAGAAGCACTCACTAATTAGGGGCTGAATAAACCGAGTAGCCCCGACTACTTAGCCCCGACGACTTACGCAAATCAGCGGTCATTAGGCCCTGATTAACTGAAATTGTATTCACGTCGCAACCGAAGTATGGTGACTAAGTAGCCAAACGGTGGTCGAGACTGTGACGTAGTATTCTGCAAACGCTGCGCATGCGCTAAAGGATTTCTCCCTCGCAACGGGACAGCGGGTGTGGATACGGCTAAATATATGCCTGACCATCCATCCAACTACTATCGTTTCGTTTTTTTTTTAGTGATAGCGATTTTTAGTGACTGCCAAAACCAGCCCCGAGCCTGACTAAACGTTTCATAGTGGCGCACTAGTTTGTCACCGGTACTAGACCCTAATCACGACCTCTGAATACGAGCTACTCCACTAGGGGCTACTGAAGGTGGTCATGTGTCCTATTTAGTCAGTGACGTAGGATAGTCGGCCGCTAGTCAGGCGTTAGTCACGAGACGTGAGTGCAGGCCATATTTTCATATTTGTATATAATTCTATGTTACTTACATAACAATTTTTAATATGTAAATTTTAAAGATGGGAGAAGATGTGATATATTCAGCTTATACATGTTCAGCAACATAGTCGAATTAAAATGGAATAAAAATTATTTAAAATGTGCACCCCTCCACGTAACGATGCGGATGGTTGAAGGCGAAGCTTTCTTCTTAGGGATTCCATGGTTGTTGTCGGAGTGTGGACTTTGTCTCGCAGAGAGCTTGGGGTTTTGATAGCAGTGGCTTTGACGTTGACCTTTCGCCATTTATTTCGCACAAGAAAGCTTCGCATTGAACCATTGTCGTCGATAGACGGTGGGTACGCATACTTTTCGTATAATTTTGCACGTCCATGGAGCCCCCTCCGAATCCACACCGCTTCGGCCTTGTCGTAATGGCGCAATTGGACAGATGTGGGCTTCTTAACGCGATGGACCCATGTTCCAGTCCGATGGCTGCAAGCGTTTTTTCAAACCGCAATTTTACTACTTTGGTCTAGCGATTTCGTGGAGGATGTGCAAATGACCTTTTGACCTTTTGACCGGAGAAAGTTCGTATTTTCGGTTCGGTCAGTTCGGTCAAATGACCTTTTGACCGGAGACCGCTGTTGGCGCCCTGCGGGCGCCGACAGCGGTCGCCACCGCCGCTGCGGCAGATGCAGCCAACCACCCCCGCAGCCTCCCATGCATAAGGCGCTTGGTTGTTTCGGGCAACGTGACTCATCTCGCACCCGGCGAACAGGAACGGTGCGTTCGTCATAAATGAACGCCGCGTTTGCACGGAGCCGGACGGCTTTGAGACGTGGTCAGCAATACAGCCAAATCAAAGGTTAAACAAGCGAAATTAAGGCTCAACCAGACTTAGCCAAGCTTTTGCTTTGCATATCCAAGGTTAGCGGAGCTAAGCCGAAGCCATTTTTTTCACTTCAACCGCGATCATCTTCATCGATATAGACAGTTGGCTTTTCTTCAGAGTGTTTTCGGAACGACATGCGCCATGAGGGATATATCGAAAGCTTCGCTTGAATACGTACAGCCTTTTTCTGCATAGTTACTGACTTTGGCAGCGTACAGAAACATTCAAAGGCGATTGATTTTTTTTATTGGTTTCATTAAACCTGTTTCGCAAGTTCCAGTTCCGTAACGGAAACGGCAAGCTTCAAAATAATGGATATCGATAGTTTATAAGCTTGGGTTGCTATAAATTGAACTTATGCTCATTACATGCGTCTTTGCGTAAGTGGGAGGGGGCGTGTGAGAGATTTCACCATTAGGTATTACTTACAGAGTAAGGAATGTTGATTTACGTATGTGTAATGCTCGCAGATAAAAAGATAAACATACCATCCCCCACGGTACGGGAAACTCTTCCACCATCCTCTGGCTTTAGGTGAAGAAGAGTCTGTTGTCTGCAAAACATTTGAACAGTTGTATTTATTACCGGGCTGCCTAACGACGGCACATTCAAGACAGCAGAAGAAAACATAAAAGTTCGCTTCGTTTCACTGTGGGCCTCAAAAATCAGACAACGTAAAGTACGGCATGCCGCAAAGAACAGGCATTCGCGATTTGAAAGTATATATTGGATATTTGCATGTTGTATATGGACTTTCATAGATTTCGATTTGGATATGGACCCGGTAAGCGGCGAAGACGATGCTGATTCCCGAATCAGGGCAGCGGATGTACTCAAGCTGAAGGGACGGACTGTTTGATTAAGGCAGAATTCGGAGCTTTTCGTCATATCATTGTAATTCGACCTACTATTGAATGCTGAAACCACAGCATTGCATGGCAGTAATGCAGCTCAGGGTACCTACTTGAATATTGTTAGCTCCCTTGACATGTTGGAGGTCCTTCGTAAACTCGGCTAGGTACTCCAAATATCATGTATCTCGATGCGAATAAAAAGTTCATATGACTGTAGGGCATTACAAAGAAGTTTGTGATAGGTGGATATTAGAAAGTTCCAACAGCAATTTTTGAGTAATGGGTTAAAAACTCTCACACGAGAACAATATTAGTGATATACATATGGACTTGCATTAAAAATTATTGGATTTGGGCCGAAAGCTTTCAAATGAGAAGAATATTAGTGATATGCATATCAACGTGCATTAAATATAATTGGATTACTGAGTTTGCGGAGCGCAAGCGCTCACACATAACAAAACGGAACAAAATGGTATTTGAAGGTATAAAACATCTGAAACTTTTACCGAAATAATACGGGTGACAATTGTTTATTTTTGTAAGTAATGTTCCTTCATTCGCTACCACCGCAATCATCATCCTTGCAATTACCACAGAAATACGAAACTAAGGTTCGCTTCTTTGGGCCTAAGCATTCTGTTCTCGGCCATTAACCCAGTTCTCGCTATACGAAAACTGTTATTTTGTCTGTATAATTACCGTGGACTTAATGCCTGGAATGTTCCGCAACACGTGTCGGACTGTGACAGCCTTTCTTGTACTACTGGGTCGAAGGCTAGGCGCCTACTTGGGAGCCTTCCTTTCTTATACAAGAAACCAAAAGGCTGGAGTCTCGTGGAGCCCCAAAAAAGCCTCTGGTAGCTCGCACGAAGCGGTATAAAGCCACCACTTGTGTCGACCCCACCTTACGTGCGTAACCATAGTCGGGGCACCACTATATGCAGCCCAGGTGGGCATAAATGCTTCCATATCTGGCACGGTGCACCTTTGAATTACGTTGAACGGGAACATATTTCTTTTTTGTAGCATTAAGCACACTGCGCGGCATTTTATCCGTCACTGTGACTTGGCTGGTGTACTTTTAGGAGAAAAAAGCATTCAATATCATTTTTAAATAGACTTACGTCGTGGGGTCTTCGGGTGTTTGATGCACCCAAATATAATCGGCACTGCCGGTGTCAGGGTCGAAGAAGGTTTGGTACGCCTTCAAACATTCCAGCACTGGTCCATTATTTGGATTCGCTATAGACACCACATTCTTGAACGTCTCTAGTATCTTAAAGAGGATAGCAATAACACGACGAAACGTAAAGACCCTTATGATGAAGTGAAAGCATCGGATATGTGTATTATTGCCGAATGTAAAGCCCCTGTATAAAGATTATCATTCTCTTCTTCAATCTTTTTCTTTTCTCGGTTACGGTGAGTCGACATAGTCCCACCCTCACATCGTTAAAAAACAGACGTTTAGGAGAAACTTACTTTGCCAATCACTTTATTGCTACTTATAGAGTTACGTTCTCAAATTACTGATGAATTTCATTCCGCGGATGTCTCGAAGACGCGTTTTTAAGTCGAAGGCAACAACGCGTTTATTAGGAAGATTTTATTCATCTCGGGTTACAATTTTGTTTTCGTACACAGTCTTTGTTTGGATGCTGACGGCTCATGGTTTTGTACCAGTATGGAGGCGTCTACAGAATAGACCCTCTCTTACATTTTGAGAATTAGAATACATTCCACGAGTACATTTTTGGTGAGGAATCATTTTTAACTTTTCTCTTTACATAGAAGACAACGGATATGATGCTTAGCCCTGTTTAAGGTATTTTTTGTCAATTTGTGAACACATTGATGTCAAGAACAGAAAGGATACTGCGCTACGAGGATTTTAAAATATTTAAGGGCATGATAGGTCGGGTATTGAACAAATATTTTGTCTCTAACTATTTCTTTCTTGTCGCCGCGCTGCTTTTAACGAGCCGCAGGCTGTGAATATGAATTTGGATAGTTTTGTTATAAAGCACAGTAACCGCTCTCCTCCGTGTATTTGAATATATATTTCGCCCAGTGGCCTACTAAAGGAGACCGTATTACTTTTACTTATTCTGGTATGATCAGTCCCCTTCAAAATGCGACTTGTTGCAGCAGTGCCTTAACATGCGTTATGTTTTACACCAAAGCTGTACGCGGCTGGGATACCGGGTTTATCTTTCGGAGGCGAAAATTTATACGGCATCGCTTCTCTGCTAGGATAAAAGCACCTCGCCACATCCGACGCCTCTTTCACAAGATTTATACACGTCGCCATCAGTGACGCCTCTTTCACATGCTCCGCAAGATGCGCACAAGTAGCGCTAGCGCCGCATTCAGCCGCTGCGCTTTTATCTCGCTGCTGGGCGCTCGCGTGTCGCTTGCTCGGACGAAAAATGAGCGTCCCCGTCCACATATTCGCAAAAGGGGGTGAAAACAACGGGAAGACGCTGCCACGGAACGTGCAGCCGGCGCTTGTCGCCGCCTAACTTCCACCCCGTCGAGTGACTGGGAATCTCTCTCGGATGGAGTGCAACTTGCTCGCATTGATCGCAGACGTGAGCCAATAACGATTACATATAAATTATCTATAACAAATACTTACCGTAGCAACACCCACCATAGCAATGGCCACCACACCCACCGTATAGGTAATATGTGTGTAATCAGGTCTGCGATGCGGTTTCGGTTAATGCAATGACTGCCCGAAAAAAATTGTGTAACAGGGACGGTTGCGTGCTTCTTGTTATTGCAACACTGCTGATTGTTTGTTACCCTTCTATTTGTGATGTTTCCTTTGCTTACTTGTGCTGTCTCATGCTTGCCGTGTACGCTGCCTAAAACTTGAATTTGTCATATTGTATTCACTTTGGGGGCGGAGCGGGAGTAGTCAAGCTGTTCGTACAGCTTTTATTCCTTGCCTCCATCATCTCCAAGGATGGAAAAAATTCAAATTAATAATCTCCTACAGCTTCACTAGCTTCTATCTTCACAGAGTGGAAGGGCTCTGAAGTTTTTTAAGCGCTGAGGTTTCAGCAGACTTCTTACTACGCCACGTATGCTCGCCCAAGCCACGATGAAGAGCCTATACTCTGCTTTTTTGCAAGTAGTAGGTGCGGATGCATAATGCCCTGCAACGAAACGCAGCAGCGTCTATTGGCTTGTTCGATTTGTAGCAACAGATTTGCGTGGAAAGAACAAATCAAACTTTCGGTAATCAGTGTTTTCATGGGGCTCTCCCTTGTCGACGCTTTTGTGTATCTGCGTTCCTATTTTAACCATTATTGTCCATGTATGTGATATAGCATGTAGAATGAAGGGGATGGGTTAAGTAGATGTTTATTTTGTGAGTACCGTAATTACCCGATTCTAACGCGCCCACGATTCTAACGCGCACCCGATTTTCCTGGCAAAAAAACCTAAAAAAATTGCACTTCCGATTGTAACGCGCACGGAACTTTGTGAGCAAGAAAAACGAATGCGAGAGAAACGGGCGATTTATTTCTCGAAGTAATCTCACTCATCTCACTCCTCGTCACTCTCCGCTGACCACAACATTTCGTCCTTGGTGCCGTCAAGTGCGTTCGCGATGCCACACTTGATAACGAACGTTCAACCATGATCGATGGGATCGTGGCCCACGCCTCACACGCCCATCCTGCGAACTTCTCGAGAGGCGCACGCTTCAGCCGACCACTCATTATGAATGCGTGAGAGCCGCTGCTGCCATTACTGTTATCAAGTGCGCAAGTGGAACGATTTGACGATTTGTGTGAACGCCGATACAAAGGCTTGGGCGCCTATGCTACTAGTACACTCTACGTTTGCTTCCTGCGTCCGAAAAATCGTTGCTAAAAGCTTTGGCGCCATCTTGAGATGGCGAGGGCGATGGGCAGGACGAAATTTCCGTTGTTTCGGCATTTTCGGTTTCGTATCCGATTCTAACGCGCATGCGATTTTTCGACCCATTTTTCCGGAAAAAAGGTGCGCGTTAGAATCGGGTAATTACGGTATGCTTCTTTGTCGAACAGTAGTATATTTCGGCATGCCTTTACTGTTATATCTCCTGCGCGGTACCCTGCAGTCATTGTAGTCATCGTGTAAAAACCACCCGTGCAATTTATAGCTTTCATCGCTGTTAAGTCAAGCCGTGGCCTCGGTCTGCCTGGCGACGCTCTTCCGCTACCTTTTGTTGCCGTAGAACCCGGGAAGATGACCACGTGCTATGAAGGAGACCACCGACATACCACCCCCTCATCATGAGGTTTGTAGAATCCCGTCATTTTAACGGCCGTTGACTGCCTAGCCCCGCCTCCAGCCGGAGGTCGCCATGGCTGGCCCTGCCCGCCTAGTTACGACTGGTCGTAATTCTGGAATGGATAGACAAGGCCGACAGCAACGCCTCCTTCGCGGCGCAGCTACAAGACTGCTCAAAAACGCGACTGAGCTTCTGGAAGCCCGCTCTTCATCTTCGCATAACTTGCAAGACGCCTCTAAGATGTTTGAGATCAAAAACGCTGAACTTTACGAGACAGACAGGAAGATTATGTAACCTCTCGCCAGTGACGAGCTGGAACGGCACAACTTGGATGCCTCGACGGACCAAGTAGATATACCTGGTGCAAAAAACGCACCTGGCATGAGAAATACCACCAACGGCATTCCAGGCAAGCCAAAATATACGCTGAAGCACCGATAATCGTGTCCAATGGCGTCGGTCCTGCCGCGTATCCTGACGACGACTCTCGATGTGGCTCCCGAACATCGACTGTGGCCTTTGTCTTGCTGCAGCTGCAGGTTTCCACATTTGACAGTAAGAAGCGTGAATTGCCGAGGCTTAAGAACCATTTTGAGCAGACAACCCGCTAGCACACGAACTTGCCCGTCATGACACCGACAGATATGCCGACGGTCACGTCTATCACGCCAAAAAATGAAAGGAGAACTTGTTATATAGCTTTCCGGCTCACCAAGACTCATGAAACCTCGACTTGGGATAGCGTTCGGCTTGCAGGTCCGTCGGAGTACAAGGGCTCCACGAGGGCGGTGGAAGAACACGCAGCATGCAACGCGGGGAGGCTCTTATTGCCCCTACCACGACAAGAAAAGCCGATTGAAACCAATTCATACAGTGATATCACTGACGTCTCTGTAGGGGAACAAGCCATCGTCATCACCAGTGCCTCACCATTCTAAAATGGAGAAGATGAGGATGAATATAAAGACATGGCAGCAGGAGCAAAATATCATGTAGCGTCATAACAGCAAACCGACGACAAGCTCGAAGAACGAAAGCATACGCCAGTCGCACACACCGATGAGTCAGCGTCACGTCAAGCCGACGAAAAAAACTCTGAAATCAAGGACGTGAACGGAAATATAGTCCCGCCACCATAAGAGCAAGAGGATATGTTCGATTCAGACGTTGAAAAGAATGAATGCTCAGCGGAAGTTCTGGAACGCCGACCAGCTCTAACCGACGAATTATATTGCGACAGGTTGCACACGAGCGGAAATCTGAATCGCTTCCTCGCAGCGATATGCAAAAGCTGACAAACTCTTGCTCATCCCTCATGCCTTATGCGGAGGCCAAACACAGGGCAAGCACATGGCCGATCTGAGAATACCACGAGTCTTGCAGCACAATGGAAGCCTCAACACTAAGGCATTGAGAGTTACGCGACATCATCTTCAGGGCAATCGCTGCGCGACAGAACTGCAAACATTTAGGGAAGATGGACGAAGAATCTTGTCGTCCGCTACGCCTTGGCGACGCCCCGCTGCGCAAAATGCTACTCGACAAGCATGCGCCGCTTGAAACGAAACAGTGGGCAGCATTTCCCGACTGCTTGGCACGAAGTGACCTTATGGACAGAAAAACAAAATGTTGAGATTGCGAGTTTATTGTTCCCCCATCGACTTTCTCAGGCGTTGGAGGACGTTAAATCTATCCCGCTAGGTACCGAGCAGACGTTGTGATCATCATCGTATAAAAACCATCCCATGCTATTGAATTTTTCATCCCCGTTAGTGGGAGCCGTAGCCCCCGTTCTGCGTTTCGACGCTCTTCCGGTTCATTTACTCTTTCTGTGCAGCTTCAATTAGGCGGTGATTCACATCACAAGTGATACAGGAAGGGAGGACCCTGATTCACGGGCCTACATTTCCCTATAAAAGTATAGGTAGCTTAGGGAGGGTACCAATCTGAAAGAACATAGCTTTATGATCGGCGCGTGGGGTGCAGAAAGCATTCACACCCACAAATACATCCTGCCCTCCTTATCGACAACAGTTGTTCAACTTCTGTCGTTTAGGCTTACGTTTCATCTGGCAATCTGTGCAGGTATCAACTGACTAGCGCTATGTAAAGCTCGGGCTATCTCGGTCCGTAAAAAAACTGATCGGGAAGTGCAGCATTATAAGCGTATTAAAAAACTCCTCCTTTTATATTAGGAGCCACATAAAGATCACGGTGATTATACCCAACTTTCTTCGGCAAGGGCCTTTGAACACTTTATTACCTTCAATCGACTCAATGAGTTCGACAATCAGAAAAGGAAAATTGTGCCCCCTCTTTTGTAACCGTGTAATTCAGAAAAAGCATTGCGGCAGGTATGCTGCTTTAGTTCATCATAAAAAAAGTACTTCTGATTCAACGCATCGTTTTTATATACGAGTACGGTCATTACAGATGTTTAGATTGTATAAAATGAATGGAAGGATAGAGAGGTAGGTAGTTCATGTTGTCCTGTAACTCTAATTAAACAGACCTTGTCAAACAAGGCGAATATATAAATGTACTTTTTATATTTCTGTGCAACGGGACACGTTTGGGCATGTTAGAAAGATTTTCAAGGATGGATACACACCGCTGCTGCATCTACGAAAAGAAAAGGTCACCTTGAAAC
Source organism: Haemaphysalis longicornis (assembly GCF_048455015.1). Classification (NCBI taxonomy): domain Eukaryota; kingdom Metazoa; phylum Arthropoda; class Arachnida; order Ixodida; family Ixodidae; genus Haemaphysalis; species Haemaphysalis longicornis. The sequence goes on from NW_027526460.1 coordinate 57,959,475, forward strand.
TGTCTGGAACATCTTGAATGGTGTCGTTTGGCCCGGCCGAGAGTACCAAGCCGTGACGTAGGACGCTGACAAATATCAGCAATACGCAAGACCGCTTCATTGTAGCTGCAATGTCGAGCGAACAAGTGTGAAGGGATTGCAAGGGGTGCGTAAATTCAGCAACTGCATGTGAGACGTGGATACTTATTGTAGGGTACCGCACATTCCTTCTGGCCATATAAAAAAAAGCTGCGATAATAACATTTTAGGTCTGTCTCGCCATGAGCAATTTATTGCGAAGGACGTACACGTGTCGTTTATTGCAACCTTCTGCAGCGCTGGCTCAAAAGACTGAAAGGTGATGTCCTTCAAAGCCAACTGTCGTGCTAATTAGAGCAAAAAATACTTGCAAAGAACGAAGCCCCTAGTTTTTCAGCTTGCTGCACACGTTGAGATAGCAGTCTTCGCCTTTACCCGTCAAAGGGAAACATCACTGGTGAAGCTGATGGTGCCCAACCTTGCTAAGCAACCCATCTAACAGAAAACTAATAAACCACCGAATATGCCGACATCACGTGCTTTTATATCCACACAAATAGCACTGCTGCCACTTATAACCAAATGCAAACCTGATTATAGTAAATGTGTCGCGCGATAACCTATTTATTTAAGTAAAATGCGCGGCGTGGAGCGCGCACGTGCCAAGTGTGAGGGAGCAAAAAGAAAGGGAAGGTATTGTACCTTGACCCGGTAGGTGTGACGTTACGCAGCCTGCAGAAGGTGCGCATGTGCGGATGTTCAGGGAGCAAACGGAAAGGGAACGCCTGGCGCTGCAAGGACACCTCCGTCATCCATTATGGGCTTGGCCTGGTGCCCAGGACATGAGGTGATGATGTTGATGATGATTGTAGGGCTTAACGCGCCGACGCAACGCAGGCGATGAGGCGCACCGTAGTGGAGGGCTACGGATTAATGTGGTCCATCTGGGGATCTTTAACGTGCGCCGAAATATGATACCCACGGGCGTTTTTGCTTTTCGCCTCCATCAGAAAAGCGGCCGCCGTGGCCGGGAAATGAACCCGCGAGCTCGTGCTCATCAGCGCAACGCCTTAGCTATTGAGCCACCGGGATTGAGGTGGCTATATCTGGAACTATGTCTGGAATTGATCCTTGATGGTCACAAATAAACGCAAACACTACAAAAATGAGAGATATAATCAATCCCACGTCACAAACCGTCTGTGTTCCATGCACACCGCGGACTGCCCCCCCAGCCCCGCCCCCTTGGCTCAAGGGAGCAACATACAGCTCCGCTAAAGATCAGTGTTGAGAGAGTGGCATAGCAGTGACATTTTTTTATAATTTGTGGTTCACCGCACAGCGGTCAATTTCTATAGTCTTGTACTGTTGCAGTGCACATTCACTTTGGCAACGTAGATTACATTCGAGGAGAGTAACGGAGTCCCCTTATATGTGTTCCATGGCACTCCGTCGTGTAAAAAAAACTCCATGTGCTTTAGGATGGCAACCGAGCAGCTGACCTCGAGAATGGTGAGACAGGCCTCCCGCCACTTTGTCAGCTTTTCCGACAACCTAGTTCAGGTCCAGAGGACGCCCATATCCAGCAACTTATGCTGCATTGCTGATTCGCTCTTAGTTTTACCCACCTTAAGCAGTGGTGAGATGATCGCCATTAAGGTATTAAATTAAAAACCAAATGCACAATACATAGCTGTGCTACATTAAGTGCAGTCGTCAAGCCTCATGTGCAGCATTAAAAGAATTTTGAACGAGTAATTATTGCGTACCATTTTCTGCTAAGTACTCTTTCGCTCCCTCCCCGCCCCCCTAGCCCGGTACATGTAACGTCCTGCGATTCCAAGAAAATGCAGATTTAGGAAAAGTATCACCTTTAATCGTTATAATAGGATAAGCAGAGATAATTGGCTGGACAGGATTTTGAAAAACCAAGGAATAAGAGAAAAAGAAGGAAATAAAGAAAATGACGTACGGTTCAATGCCCTGTATTCACACAAAAAATGCAATTTTGGCGCAAGTAACACCATTAATCGTTATAACAGCGTAAATGGAGGTTTTTGTTAGGACAGAATTTTTAAAAACCAAAAAAATAAGAAAATGGAAAAGAAATAGGGTGAATGGCGAACCATGTAACGCCGTGCATTTCCACAAAAAAATGTGGATCGTTTTTATAGCGAAACTGTTGTTAGCTGGACGGCCAGAATTGGGAAAAACTAAAAAAATCATAACACATGTGATTGATCCCTCTTTCATAGGAATCAGTAAAAAAAACGAAAGTGAGATGTGCCTTCACAGGATCAGTTGAATGTTTATTCTGCATTGATATGAACTGAATGAAACCATGAATGAAACATAAATGAAACCACACGCGCTCGCAAACCATGCGAACGAAACCGAACGGGTTGCCAGCGAATCGTTTGGTGAACTCACGGTCCGCTGCAGCGAAAGAGTATGATTTGCAGGGCGGTCTTCTGGGTTTGCTTGGCGAGCAACACCTGCTGGAGCGTCGCTTTTGCAAATGTGCGACCACTGCGTCCCTGCACCGTGGAGTGTACGGCAGACGGTTGCGTTGCGACGAGCTCAGCTGGCGCCAACTGTCGGCACTCATTTTCATCGTGGTGCCCTACTTTGCTTCACCTCTCTTACAGGGCAGCACCATCGAAATAGACGAGGTTATGCGGATTCGGTAAAGCGCCTGGCACTTGCCGTTGCGGCGACGGAGAAGCCGGTTCGAATCCTGGCTCAGCCGCTTTTTTCTGGTGATGTCATTTCGGTGACGGATATGACGTCAGTAAGATCTTTCTGGATCCCGGCATAAAACACTTTCGTGTTAAAATAAAAACATTAGCGAGAATGGCGAACTTGTGACGCCCTGCATTTCCACAAAAATACAGATTATGTGGGTGTAACATCTTTATTCGTTATAGTAGTCTAAATGAAGATAATCGGGGTGACAGAATTTTGAAAAACTAGTTTCTTCCCACAGGCAATGTACAGAAAATTGCTGAGGCCACACAATCTATTACAGTCATATGACTAATAGAAGTTCAATTGGCTGTTTTTTACTTCGTTTAGAGTAATTTGTTGGGGAGGTCATCCACGTGGTTTAATTCCATGGCTGTTCAGCACAAGCTCAATTATCGCAAGACATATGTTGACCCCGTTTGGCTGCGTGGGTAATTCGATAGTACGAATATTTCCGAAGAGCATCGCCCACATTCGTTTTAAAGGTTGCTGATAAAGTAGATAGCAGCATTCGTCGTTGTCCTAAAAGGTATTCTACAGCTAAACATAAAGTAATTTGATATTGACAAGGTAAGAGTGTAGGAGGAAAAAGTAACGTAATAGAGAGGCAGATGCCTCTATATAGGGCACTCACAATAGATTGCTCCGGTCAGTTTCAGGTAAGCATAAGTCTCACGTTGGCTTTTGCAGTTTTCAGTATTGGTTGGAAAAAGAACATGGCATTTTTTGACGTTGCTTTGTTTGCTAATGTTTCAGCTTTAATTACACGTTGTTTTCGTAGTTTTTAAGTGCAGTTGTTGATTTCAGGTTCTCAAAGTTTCGCTCACCCAGAGATAATTTTATGTATGGCAGGTAGTTGTTTTTATCTGCAGCATTTTGGACCATCTCCTCACACTGAATCCCTGTCCCACATACGAGCAGTGGGTGGACCGGCTGTTCAGCTCCTACCTCCGGAGTCAGGGCATGCTGATAGAGAGGGCACGAGCAGCCAGCAAGGACCAGGGCATTCCGGACTAGCGGATGTCCCCCACCGGCCCGGGGCACTCACCATTCTGCACCATTGCGCTCGAAGTTAGAGATATTCGTTGATCAACCATTCTTAGTTCATTGTTTTAATGAGAAGTTATTCTTGGATTTTTAGGAATTTTTTCTCGAATGTATTCGATGACTCATACGGCGAAATGCTATTATTGGGCATTTTCTGAAAAGTGTTGCCTGCTAGGGTGAGAAAACTGCGTCGACAGTCTTGTCAATATTTTTTTTTTGCCCGGTCCGACCACAGGAGATGCCAGTTAAAAGAGAACATAAGGGGTCTCTTGCTGCTATCGTAAGCCTGTGTGTGGGAAGCAATACTTAGGCTTTTGACATACAATCCCATGAAGACAAATTGTTCTACTTCATTAGAAAAAAAAAACAACTTAAACAGCGCAGTCGGAAAATAGGGCAAATCCTTAATATCGTAAGGATTCAGTCCACAAAGTCGATACTAAAAATATCAATTAAAGATGTAAAGTATCTGTTCTACAGGCTAGTGGTCTAGTAAGATCAACATTGGTGTTACAAATTCGAGCTGTAGGCAATCTTTGCGTATTTTTGTTCAAATACCGAATACGTACTCCAAATATTTAGGTAGGAATAGGTGTAGTGATTTCTTACCTATCTATTATATGCGACTGCATCTCATTCACTCGCCTTGTCCATGCAGCGTCGTCGGCGTTGTTGTCGTCCGTTCCTCCCCATTCTCCTCGCCGCGCGAGCTGCGCTCTCGGCCGCTCACCCCCTCTCCTCTCCGATGCGCCTCTCTCGTTCACACCCCTCCCCCTACACTATAAAAAAATAATAGTTAGCGGCACCCGGTTTCGATCCCACGACCGTATGGGCGGAGCGCGAGGTACATGGTGCTCTTTTCACTGCGCCACAAAACCGAGACAGAATCAAATGCTACGAACGCGCCTTATATCCTTGACTCATTCAAACTACGTCAAGAAGCTACTGATACAACGCATGATGGGGCAATGATTAACACTTGCAATAAAAGAAAAGAAGCTCCCACTTACAGCAACAATGATGGAGTAAAGGTCGTTGCGACAGCGAAGCCCCAAGCATACCACTGAGAGAGATTGAGCAAGATTGGCCAATAAAACATAATAATAATCATAAAACATAATAATCATACACGTTCCCGACACGTTTCACGCGATTTCATATTCAATCCAACGGAAACACCAAGTGAACCCCACGATGCGTCGCATCTACACAGGGTTCCCCTCGCGGGGAGGTGGGCGCAATTTTTTATTTATTTTCATTTTAGATTGTATGCCCACGCTCCTTCTTCTTTTCTTCGCGCTGCTGTTACAGAAGAATATTTATCAACCCTTTCGATAACAGCGCGACTGTTTATATAAAGGAGTCATTTAGCAACTACATTGAACACAAGAGTAATAAACAGGTTCGAGGAACGCTTGTGATAAACAGATTTTGCTGCAGCGGGTGACTCTCGTTAATTAATTATTTAGTTTATATCACGATAGTCGTGCTGATGAAGAGCCGTGTGCATTTATGGAGAAGCACTTTAACACGAAAGATATAAGTGGCCTATTGAGAGGACAACCCTTCGTCAGGTGTTGCCTTTTCTAGAAGCGGCGAAAAAGGTGATAACATGGCGGTGACCTTAAACGAATTAAAAAGACGTAATTTATTACAAAATGACAATAGCAAAACTTGGGCCGAGATAGGAATGAAACACAGGACTTCTGAATACGTCTGAATGAGCAGGGATCCCCGCCGTCATTTTGGATTTTTTTTTTGCATTTGCCCCCACACATTACACGTCAAAAATAGATTAAAAACACGGCCATCTCGACGAACGTAAAACCTGAGAAGGGCGAATCATGCAGTGCATATGTATTCATGGCGCCTTGGTGTTTTTGTCCATGGACATGAAACCCTTGGGGGTTAGAGGTATACAGCTTTGTTATAAAAGTCTCGTCTTTGCAGCACGAAACGTCTTAGCGCGAGGCGCTGGAAAACGAGTGTCCCGGTGTGTTCTTTTATTACGCGTTCTTGCCCACGGATATGAAACGTTCTAGCGCGAGGCGTTTTGAAACGAGTGTCCCGGTGTCTTAGTACCGTGTCGACATGAAACGATAACGACGACAAGAGACGCCAACAGCCCGAGCCCCTAAGTAAATTCGCCCCTAAACTATCGGCCGAATTTTGGATGGCGATAACACTTCAAATAAACATCAAACGTACAGAGTTCTTCTAGTACAGGTAGCCATTACAGATCGAGTGTCTACAACCTGTGCACTTCAACGAGCAATTTGATACTTTGTGCGAACTATTTGCTCACACTGAGAGCCTGGAGGTCAGGGTGGCGCACCGACATCTTCGACCTCCAAATTGCATGCAAGCCTACAGCCATGATTAAGTCATATGGCAAATTGCCTCTAGGTACGTAAAGAAATCGTATGCTTGTGGTGAAACGGGCAGGTTTATCTGTAAAGTTCCTTGTAACACATCCCAGAAAAAGATGGCGTCCCAGCACTCCGCGAAAACGGGCTCAATATTTTCCGGTTTGTTGCAAAAATTGCAAGTTGTAAGAACAGCGACCAACAAACCTTTCTCCTGCATCCACATCTTAACTGCGAGTGTACCCGTGTGTAGCTTGTGGGATTATAGAGGTGTAAAAGTAGGTTAGTTACTTTCCCATGCAGTTCCAAAACAGGCGACGAGAGACAGTAATCAGTCTTTGTCATCTCGTTTCGCCCAGCTAGCAAGCTGTCTCCCACCCCGCGACGGCGCGCTCCACCGCGCCAGCCGCGGCGGGCCCTGCCTCAACGGAACAAAGGAAGCGGCAAGTGTTTTCGCTCATTGACATTTATTACTGAATACTAAACATACAAAGAACATGCAGGCTTGCTAGTTGACGGCGAGGATGCAGTTCCTCGGCAGGGGAATTTAAGGGAATCGAGAGGTTCGAGTCACAGCGACAACAGTCATCTCCTGGGCGCCTCAGCGCGCTCGCGTTTGTCTTGCTGGGACGCCGATGGCAGCCATTGTCACCCTCCTTTTTGCCCGATCCTCGAAGGAAGGAGGTCACCAGGCGCGTCCTGTCGCCTGGCTTCCCGAGCTCCAATGGTCCAACCCCTCGCCGCTTGCGTCCCGCACGCTCTCACCGGCCACAGGACACTCCTTCGGCGAGGAGGTAGATCCCCCTCGCGGACATCTCGCCAAGCAAGCTCCCGCGAGGAGCAAGCAGTGCGGGGAAGCCAAACGAAAGGCAACGCGTTAAGGTCGCCTTTCCAGACGCTTAAAGAAAAAATGCCGCACCCCTCTGTCTAACGACGACGATGGTTGAACGCGTAGCTTGCTCTTGATGGATGCTTTTGTTGGCCAATCCCACACTGCGAGTATGTTCTACTCTGGAGGTACGCACCATCCTTATAGAATACCCACAGCAACTCTCGTGCGTGTACTCCGTAGCCCCAACGTATGGGTTTGGGGTGTACGGCGCGAATTGGTGCCTGCTGCTTGGGGTTTGCTTTGACCATTTCGAAATGGAGCAATCGGATAGACGCCGGCCTCATAACGCGAAAGACCCAAGCTTGATTCGGGCGCCGGGAAGCGTATTTTTTCTTTCACTTCACCCACAAGTAGTAATCAGCACCGTCAATGAAAGTTGGCTTTTCTGCAGGGCTCATTGGCCTACAACGGCATCAGTGAGGACAATAAAGTTTCGCTTTAAACGGTTCTCACAGATGCTAGGACAGCAATTTTTCAACACCAGATAACACGTCCCGGCCAGGAAGAGATCTATACACTGATCGGTAAAGTTGCACAAGGAAAAAGACATCCTTCAAGTCTTTAGTAATTGCTTTTCTTGACGCAGTTGCTGCGATACTCCAAGGATAACCGTACTGCTAGAAACCAGGTGTCTACTGCCTCTTTCATTTAACCTTATGGCTACTACAGCTCTCATTTGCAGACGACACAATAAACGGTGGGAACGTCGTTGACTGTACACTTTGTAAAAAGGTTCACAGAAAATGGTCATCCGTATCCCGTAAAAATAAAAACCGGTTAACAAGCTGACAAACATGAACGTGACACAATCGAACCTCGCCCTCATTAACTCGCCGGAGAAGATTCCCAAACTGAACTGAACGTTCCCAAACTGAAGACCCGGTAAACATGACACACACAGGATGTATTTTCTGAACTTGAACTCGCAACAATGAAGTACTTGCATTACGTTACCACAGTTTTGCTACAAGAGAAATGTTGCAAAGTGTGGCAAGCGTGAAAACAGACAAAGCTCGACCCCCCACATCGTTGTCTTTTCGCAGCCTCACCGTCTCGGATATACCGTACTCAAGGCTATCCTGATAGCTGTCCAGGTGACTCTGAGATAACGCACTGGTGTGCGTGAACAAGCTACATTTTAAAACACCAATGTCGCTGCCGCCCACTCCGCATAAAACAAACCCACACACTTTGCCCAGTTAAAGGGACCCTGAAACACTTTCGATAAGCGCTTTCAGTTTTTGCTTCGCGTCTGGTACCACTGCAAAAGCTAGTTACCGCCAGCACGGAGCGGCACTGCTTGATTTGCTCGTCGAATCAGATACGCCTTCGATTTCTTCTTTGTTTCTGTGGCTGTATTTCTAAAGTTTCTATCGAAAAGCGTTCATTGCTGCAACTGAAGGATAACCGCCCAACAGCCGCTACATGGCCTTAATGACGTAATTAGAGCGGTTGAAGAACGTCAAGACCAGGAAAGAGACAAAAATCTTTTGAGCGAGTGTCCAAGTTATCTTATGGGCATAGAGCAGTAATTCTTGGCTGGGGTACTTTGCCACCCCCTAATCTAAGTACTGGGTGTGTTGGGTGACTACGTTCTGCAAGCATTTATGACTTCAAAAAAAGTTGAATACAGGGTTGCAGGGTTCTTTAACAAAACTCTCAGTAACGCGACAAAAGTCCTTCGTTATCATTACCGATTTGCTGGTGGCCTCCTTGTCCTCACAGAATAGAGCTACGTCATCCGCATGTGGTAATAGTCTGACCTCAATCGAGTGAAGGAAAAAACCACGCAAACCACCATTATGAATTATTCGCAAATAAAAGAGTTCCCTAAAATGCAACACAACACAGGAGAGGCAGGGTATCCATGTCTCAAAGAAGATAAAACGGGCGTAGCCCGAAACAACCCATTCCCGTTTTAACCAGCACCATTTAAACCCGTTCCAGAAACACCCTTCCGGTTTGACCCGTCCCATGTGCACAGTTTCCCAAAATGACCTCCCTGTTAGCGCTCTTCCCGTTTCAACCCGTTAACAAAACACCCTTCCCGTTTTAACGCGCTCTCAAAGCGCCCTTCCCATTTGAACCCACTTCAACCCATTCGAATTCCTGAAAATATGCTCTACCGTTTTTGAAAGTGTACCCCAAAACGTGCATCCAAGAAACGGGTCATGTACTACTGTAAAAACATCTATGCAGCAATTTACCTGTAATTGAGTGTACGGCTGATTATTTCCGGCCGATAAAAGTTTGCCAATGCCTGACGCCGTCATTGCTTCGTCATTTCTCATTCGTCTGGCTTCTGTACGGAATCAAAAATGTTTGTTTGTTCGTTCATGCCTTTCCTCCCAAAAGTAACAATCGCGCTGAAACAATTAATTATGCCTTCGAAAGACCTTTGTTCCAGTGCCGGTACTCCTAGCGGCCACAACGGCTAGCTAATCAGTCAGGGCTGGAGAGATTTCGCTGTCAGAACACTTGTGAACGGAACATCCTGCATCGATGTGGGTTCAAATATTTACATTTGCACTGCTTTTTGATAATCAAGAAACGTGCACCAAAGTGAAAATGAACCTACTGCAAGGGCTCATTTGACGAAACTGCGTACGTTGCATGTGATGCATGTCTGTGCTGGCATTCCAAAGAAAAGTTCTCAAGACGGCAGCATGTTCTGTAAAACATGTTTGAAGCATTAGATCGATGGCTATTTAAAGGTTATACCCTACATTTGGTTTTCGACACACTGCGTGCTCATCTACGCGTTATCCGAAAAAAGTACTCCTAAAAAAATATAGCTTGGGGTGTCTTTAATGCCTGGATGAGAAATGTGTGCGAACCATTTCCTCCAAGATAAAATTTCAGCTTTATACTTAAATGGCCATCTTTTTACAGACATTTGCATTTGAAGTGAAGGTTAGCCCCACATTAAAATGGATAGCAAAAGCGGATAGTAAAAATGAATTAAAAGGTTGAGGTGTGCTTTGACCCGCAATAGTTACCGCTTTCATAAAATACGTTTTTCATTAGTTAGTTAGATTTAGTAATTAAACTGCGCGAGATCTTTTTCCCATGTTGAAATAAAACAGTAGCCCTTTACGACTCATAATGAATGATAATTGGATTTCGTAAAAGACCACATCATACGAACACTACTAGCTGGCACTGCGTTCGCGGCAAGAGGTTCTATTTGGTTAGTTCCCGTATTTTCCTTTCCTCTGGGTGTTAGATATGCAAAGAAGTGCATGTGCGTTCTGATGTGATACTTTGAAACTCCCATGCAACCATCGGGATTCAAACCCACACCGCTGGCGGAGCACGCACGAGAGCTAAGCGCTCCACACCACTAGACGAACGCGGAACCAGTCGGATGGATGCGGTTTCAACTGTAATTCACCAATGCTGTACCGGCTTGGACGTAATGCAGCACCCCACGTGTTGCTTTTTAATTGACGCCACGTATCGTAAAACGGACTATGGCAATAAGGCGGTGTATGTGAATAGGGCGTGTCAGTACTTTGGTTCCGCCAGCCATAACTATGTTTTACGGTAGAATACGTTTGACGTAAGTTCAAAGCAATTTTCAGGTTACGTCGGACTTAAGTGTAATTTTTTTACTTCGGTTTACGTGGGACGTAACACAAAATATTGGGTTAAAGTACAGTCGGACGTAATTTTGTTTTCGAAAATGGCACGTGCCTTGATACCAGTCACCTGAGTCGAACTGGGTACGTTATTCCGTGGAGGGGCTGAATGGGAAACTACGAAACGAGAAGGTCGTTTTGCACCGGGTTGAAACAGGAGGGAACAAACGAGAAGGTTGGAATGGGAATGGGTTCAAATGGGAACAGGCGAAATGGAAAAGGGCGAAACGGAGAAGGTCGTTTTGCGCCGGGTTGAAACGAGAGGGCACAAGCGGGAAGGTTGAAAGGTAAGTGGGTTCAAACGGGAACGTCCCGACAAAACCGAAATACTTTTGGAGACCTTCTTGCGTATAATACGTTTTGTGAAACATTCCCGATACGACATGTGTACGCCGTCCGTCCTTTTCAACATTACGAACATTAACATAGTCCAGAACGCAGAACAAGATTTCGTGACACGTTTTATCAAACGCCTGCTCATAATAAATCTGAAGCATTGCTACTCTTCTCAAAACACATCACCAAACTGTAAAACACTACTTGCGAGATGAATTTGTTTAATATGCCTCTACCTCGTATACCACACGCATGTGGCCACCCTACCAGTGCCGTCATTATTCACTGTAATCTCTTTTCTATAATCTTCATCAGGACTTTGTAGTTTGTATTGACTAAGGTGATTGGCCTGTAGCCACTGACAGACTAAAGTTTTGCACTGTCGTCCGACTTAGGAATTTAACTTAAACAGTATGAGTCCGCGAAAAATAAAGCGGCAGAACGCCAACCTCGAACGCTTCGCCGAACACACTATACAAAAATGGTGCCAAGATTGTTGAAAACCTATTGCAGCAAACGGCACCGAAACCACTCGGCCCAGGAGATTTGCCTCCCTTTAAATGGCCAATGGCTCTCCCGACTTCACGTAATGTTATGTGGTCTTCCATTGTATTTTAAGCATGGGCATCTAAATGTAGCATGAATGAAGAAGTCTTTTTTGAAGTCTTCGATATTGCGAACGGCAGGGCCAGAAGAGTGTAGTGTAATATTGTACAAAACCACCTCCTATTATCTTTTTTATTTCGGGTAAACTCTCAGTCCAACACTATTTCGGTGATCTTGTTGGCTTCGGAGTGACCTGCCTCATCATTTAACACTCGTTTCGTTGGTGCTTTGCCCGCCGAATAGTCGACTGCCCTCACTCGCACGCTCACCCCCAAATATTTTTGTTTAGTGTTTCTAGCGTGTTCTTTATTGTACGTATGTCATCCCGGAAAACGCCAAGGGTTCCCATTATAGACTAGGCATCTTCCTTAAATTACGCTTCAGGTTACTTTCGGTTTCCTCCTCTTGACTTCCAAGGACAGTCCTCCTCTCTATGGCATTCCGCTTACAGCCCTGCTCAAACAATTCCCACTTTGCCCCCTAACTAATACATTCTGCGTTGGTGTGTTTGCAAAAAGCTTCTTTTACGGATTCTGTGGAAGTCTCGTCTTCCAACACCTTTGCATTCAAATTCCACAACTCCCAACTAAATTTATTATACCGTACTCTCTTTTCCTCCACGGAAAAAGAAACAAAACAGTGATAACTAAAGAGGCGTCGTCGGTGCCATATTTTTGGCATGTGGACGCCAGATTTCAATAAACGTAAAACCTATCTAATCGTGCGAGGATAGCTCCCTGAAAATGCGTAAATCTCAACACATTTTTATTTCCTGTGCAGTGTGTACCATTGGCAAGTTCACACTCGTAAATTAATTCATAAGGAATTTCTGCACTCCCATTCACTGCCCACCGTGGTCCATTTCTAGCCCTTACCTCTCAAACGCAATTGAAATCCTCACGTAAAATAATTTTTTTACCCGTGCTTAAGTATTGAGCGTACCCCACAAAAAAGGCAGCTCTTTATTGCACAATTGGGTCGTAGACACGTAGTGCACGAAATTCACCACCACAATATTCAAAACCGCAGAAACCTAACCTATCCGTTTCACACGAAAAAATTCTTTGTATTTCAATGCCAATGTCATTCCTAATAAACAGACACCACCCTCCTAAGGGGCCAACCGCGTGGTTCATAGAGACTCTAAAAAGGCTTTTAAAGGGCTATATCAAACTAGCGGAGCAGGTATCACTTCCCATTTTTGTTTCTTTGACAGGCAAGATGTCTATTTCCTTCCAGCATAATCCTTTTCAACTTTTACTGTTTTCGCCTTTTTCAAAGGCCTCGCATATTTATATTGGCTAAACGAAGCGCTTTTCGAAATACTACCATAATTTAGAGTTATAACTGCACCGTGCGCAAGAAGTAAAATAACATGAGACAGCTAAACAAACACACACAAAGAAAACAACAACAAAAAATCAATGAAAAAACAAAAGAAAAGAAAAACAAAACGAACCGATTTTTGGAAAAGCGGAGAGGCGACAAGGGTTCGTGGCGCTTAGCTCTGATGTCACCGTGCTCGCGAGGCCTGCCACACAAAGCAGTCTGCTGCGACCACACCTTTTAAACTTCAGCCCCCTTCCCGTCCGCACACAACCCACACTTGCAGCGCCTTGTCAACAGTATGGGGACTTCACCTTGGGTTTGTGGGGTGGAATATTTGCCTTCGCGACTCCGCCGCGGCCTTCGCTGGTGGCTCCTCGCCACTTGGCTCTGCGGAACCTCCTCCCTCGTCCCCTCCAACATCCCTTTCACGTTTCCCTCAGCCTGAACTTCCACCTGGGTTCTTGCCTTGGGTCTTCGCCTTGCCCGTCAACTTTCATGGTGGCTGCGTTCGGCTCACCAACACTTTTACTGCCGTTATACGCCTTGGTGACGGCATCTTGTTCCTGGGGGGATTGGGAGTGTTTCACCAACTCTGCAGGCGGGCTGCGCTCCGGTGGTACGACCAGAGCTGGTTCAGGGGACGTTAATTACCACCTTTGCCGGCACCTCTACTTACCACCTTGCAGCCTCCCATGCTCCTTAATTAACTCGGACGTCTTCTTGTACCCTGCCGGTCCTGCTACGTTCCCTCACGTGCGAACGCACTCGCTGTCGTCGTGGCCGAAGCGGCGACAAAGAGCCCGGGGGGCACCGGACACCCGCGTCGAATGGGTCCGCGCCGGTCACAGCGGGGGCAGAGGGGCGCACGCCCGGGCACCTCGACCAGGGCTTGCTCGCCGGCAAAGGGTATCTCGTGGGGATATCGTCCCCGCTGACGCCCGATTTCAGCTGTAGATGACCATGGCTCGAATGCTAGAGCTGCGTGGAGCAGCCTGGCACACGCCATCGGTCCCGGGTCACTTATGTGACCGCGCTGGAAAGCCCAGGGCATTTTGCACTATGTCGTCGGGGACTTCCTGGAGCACCCAGTGGAGCTTTAACCGGATGTTCTGGCGGGGATCGTTAAAGAACCAGCGACGGCCCTTGACGGCCCTTGACTTGACCAGGAGGCAGCAAGCTTCGTCGTATCTTCGGCGTCCTTGAAAGAAACCGTCCACAACTGGTTCATCTGGTACACCCCCAAGGCGATAACTTCGGGGAGTAGCTCCAAGCGAACCAAAGAGTCACGGAATTCTCCGGCTTTGTACGGCCTGGTTCTCCAATCGGCGTGCAAAACACCGTTTTAAGCACAGATGGTCCAGACAGAAGTTGCAGCAGCATAACCTGACAGTCCTGGTTGTTATCACAACTGGTTGACCTGCTACTGCGGGCCGAAAGGCCCGCAAAATCCGCTGCTTGGTCAAAGCTCGCCATCCTGCGTCCGCACTGTGCAGTAGATGGAAACAGAATAGCGTCAATTTGTCTCAGTGGCGCTACCTGACTAAACGTTGACCCAGCGAGTACGTTGTAACGCTCTAGTACTTCTAAAAAGTCCACAAGAAATACACGCAAATCGACGTACACGCAGCTTAGCTTTCTTGGCCGCCGTAGGCTCTCCGTCACGATAACACGTCAGGATGAATAAAGATCGGCCAGTCACAATTACAGCTTCCGTCAAGCCCACGGCCATTTCACCAATTCCCATTTGGTGTCGATGTCACGCAACTAATTAGCAGATTCCCCTTCCCATATAACTGCACTGGCCAGGGAAGACGAGAGCTGCCATCAGAGGCTCATGTACGATTAACCTGTTCTCATTGACGGCAACGTCATCACAACCACTCGACGCAGTGGTCTATAGAACAGGGTTCGACGGAAGTCCGTCTGGTCAGGAAGTGGGTTCATAGAAACTTGCGGCACTGACTAAGTCACATGCACAGTTTTGACGGTTCTGGTCCCAAACAGGATACTAGTTCACAATGAGGCGACGCAAGACCTCGTTCCGTTTATTATCTGAGACGTCAGCATTGTGCTTTTGACTTAGTGATGACCGCAAAATCGTTATGGACTCAGTACTGTTGGGCTTTCAATTGCACATGCTTTTTTCTTTGACAAGAAGTGACAAGATGTGCATATGCGTTTTTGGTCATTTATTAGCGTAGAGATATTTGGGAGCTATTGAGAAAAGTTATTTCGCAGGCTTTCCGTGGTTGATACATTTTATGTCATATTTGGCTTCCGTAAAAACAGGAACTGGAGTGAACATATACCGTGTGACCTACCTTTGATACTACTGACAGGTTTGTTTCGAATTTAATGGTGTTGGGATGTAAAAGCTCTATATTTTTATTATAAATGACGCATATGTAGCATTTAATAAGAAGTGGGAAACCTGCCCATGCAGTGCGTACAGAGGGTTACCTAGCCAATTTGTAACGTGCAGCCGGTGTTTATCCGCGTGTTACTTCTTAGGATTTATTAATCTCCGGTTCATTATGATGCGGGTTCTTTGAATTTTTTTGTTCCCATTCCACCTCGCGGCGTCGCTGATCAGAAGCTGCAAGCTCTTCGTGACTCGAGGACTAGCAATTTCAAAGTAACGTGTAGCCAGTGTTCGCCATTGCCACCTTGAAGCTACCGCGCCCGGGAAACCTCGCATAGGGAAACGCGTCCCTACCCGCCGTTGTTGCTTGATCTGTGCATTTCGGTAGACGCTCGCTGCCGCAGTTGCTGCTGCAAGAAAGGTAACCTAGCCACATTATCTCACCTTGTTTGGAACTCCTCCACAGCCAGATTTTTCGCCCATGTGTATCGGCTTGCGCCGCGAAAGTTTTTTGCGTACAAAGGACCGCGGGATGTCCCTTTCGCCAAGCCATATAAACCTTCGCTTTCAGATACCTCTAGAAGACCGTGCGCCCGAAGGTGTTACATGAGGGTTCGCTGGCACAGGAGATAGAAACAATATCTCACAGCGAACAAAAGGGAACATGAAAACAACAGAATTTAGGATAACATATGCAAAAGCAGATTTGATATCAACATTTTAGTTATTACCATCCAGAACAACTCAGTTGTGTTTAGAACAGTTTCCTCTGAGATGTAAAACAAGATTCAACAGTGTTTCAATAACGTGAAATTTATCGAAGCTATAGCGAACTCTGCATGGCATACCACTCTTTCTGAAGCAAACCCAATCATTGCATTTCATAAGCTTACTTCTCTGATAAAAAGCTTGTACAAACTAGCAACTGTTACTAACCACACGTTGGTACTCTGCACCAAGACATCCATGGATATCCCGCGCCCGTTAACATGGTGTTAATAAAAGATATAACCTACATAAGAAATTAAAGCGTCAGAAATTCACCTCAACCCTAAGGACACGGTATACTAATTACTCTAACATGCTGAACAGCCTCTTAGAGGTTGCGAAAAAGGACTATTTTGAAAACGAAATCCTAAAATGTCACAGTTACCGTAAAAAAAACGTGGGACTGGATTAAAACATCCTTTAATCATCGTACATCACCGCACTCTGTATCAAAAAATTACCATACGGGCAGATACGCCGACTCAACCGACATGACTAATGAATAGATCTTTTATTGGTAACGACATGCCGCCCTCACAAACGTCTGGTACAGCATACACTATCTCTCTCCACTAGAGCTATTGTTCTACTTGTTTCCGACTGATCCGCACAAAGTTAGTGCAATAAAAGCTCGCTAATTCGAACTCGGTTAATTCGAACTTAGAGTTAATTCGAACTGGCACCATGGTCCCGGCACAGCCCTGTATATTTCAATGGGGGGAAAACTCCCGATAATTCGAACGTGTCGGTATCCAGAACGGTTAGTTCGAACTGGGATCCCCTGGTTTCAATCACTCCTCGCAGAAGTCCGCAAAGAGTGGTTACAATGTCTTTCAGATACAAACCAAACCAAATTTACTTGAGATGCGAAGCAACGAAACAGATAAACAGCGAATCCCGGGTGCTCTACGTTGCTGCAATAGCTTATTTCGCTAATGCAGCGCACGCTTACTCTTTATTTTGATTGCCTCGACCCTGCAATGTAAATAAACCTGTTTTTGAGCGTAAAGAGTGTAATGTTCCCGAAATCACCGGCCACAAACGCGTAGTAGTGCCTACTTCCCGATAACAAGTCCAGAGATGGCTTCTTTGTATTCTGCCCGCACACTGTGGCGGGATGTCCATTCATTCTAGCGCCCGCCCGCTAATTCGAACTCCGTTTAATTCGAACAATTTCATCGTCTCCTTCGAGTTCAATTTAACTTGCTTTTGCTGTACTATCATTTTAGGCCTAAAAAGTACGAGGCCCGCACTTGATGGACTACACGCATTAAAAAACAAAGCTTGCATCCCATAATTTCGCAGCAGCTTTGTCCCATATAATTCACGCGGTATATAAATCTGGCCCATTTCGAGACGCTCTTAACCTCTATAGGGTTACTCCGTTATTCAAAAAGGAAATCCTGAAATAGTCTCGAATTATCGTCCAATTTCTGTGCTACCTTTTTTTCACCAAGGTAATCAAAAAAAGTAATAGTAACTCTCTTGCTAAAGTATTTTCGATCACTGCATCACTATGGCTTCCGCCCAGGTTCTTCTAGAGAGCTAGCTTTAATACCTCTAACCACAATATAAAACGCCGATTTGACGCAGCAGGCATTTTCCAAGCAGTTCTTATTGATTTCACAAAACCTTTTGATACTATAGTCAGCAAACTTTGCCAAAAACTCTAAAACATAGGAATACATGGTCTATCCTTATCACCACAGCGTAGCTACGGAGATAAACAATCTCAGGTCGTAAAAATTAATAATTCCCTCTCCCAACCTCTAATTATCAAGAAAGGCGTTCCGCAGGGTTCAATTTTGGGCCCAATCATCATAATCATCATCATCATCATCTACTTACTCAGGTTTACTGCAGGACGAAGGCCTCTCTCACTGACTTCCAACTGCTCTTGTCCTGAGACGCTCGAGTCCGTTAAAGTAATGAGGAATAAGCATGCAAAAACGTCCTCTTCAGCTTAGATATAGAAACGCCGAATAATATTTTATTGTATATAAACGACCTGCCCTATTGCCTATATGTTAGTAACAGCTACCTTGTTATAGAGGAATGATACCACCATTTATGCTCACAATAAATAAGCAAACGAGGTAGTGTACCCATTAAATCATGACGTACGCAACCGATCACTGCGGTGCGCAAATAATGTACTTTGCATTAACCCTGCAAAGAATCATTTCGAGATATTTCACACACAGCGGCGCAAGTGACATCGCCGTAATTGTTAGAAAACCATGCTATTCATCTCTCGCCAGACGTGATATTCCTAGGCGTTCTACTAGACCAACACATAAAGTTCTACCTACACATCAAAATCTTATCTAAAAAGTTGAACTTTGCAGAAGGGTCATTATTAAATCCCATCTGTGTTTTCCACGCTACACTATGATCTCTCTTTGTCCCGCTTCCATTCTCACCCATTTGCAATACCACGTGCCTACCTAGTTTAACACCTACGCCACTGGTCTTGCGCATGTGCAGCATTTAGGAACCGAAGCCTTGCTGCTCATTACAAAAATGCTTGAGGATATACAATCATAAAGCAGGGCTGTGAACTAAATATAAATATGAGTAAATTTAAAGTGATGATGAATAAATATCCCAAAAGCGCTCTCCTCAGCTTATGTAACCAAACGCCAGAACAAGTGGAATAGTACACCTTTCTCGGACAGGTTGTCAGGGCTTACCCCAATAACAAGAGACCAATTCGGAGAATAGGTATGCGGTGGAGTGCTTTCGGCAAACACTCTGAAATATTGAAAACTAATCTACCTCTATTACTCAAAAGAAAACTATACAACCAATGCATCGTGCCAGTGATGGCATATGGATCGGAAACTTGGCACCTCTCTAAAAAACTAGAAAGCAAACTTAAGTCGGCTCAACGGTTCATGGAACGAACAATGATCGAAGCAACACTTAGGAACAAGAAATGAGCTTCCCGGATCAGGGAACACTCACGTAGATGATCATCTACATCATCATCATCATAATAATCATCACCACCACCAGCCTATCTAAGCGCAGTGCTGGGCAAAGGCCTCTCCCTTTAATCTTCAATTATCCAGCTCCTGTGCTAACTGCGACCAATTTATCCCCGCAAACTTCTTGATCTCATCTGACCATCTAACTTTCTGCCCCCTCCCCCGCAACGCTTGCCTTCTCTATAGGGATTCACTCTGTTACCCTTAATGACGAAACGGTTATCTTGCCTTCGCAATACCTGCCCTGTCCACGTCCATTTCTTCTTCTTAATTTCGACTAACACACGCCTTTGTTCCGTGACCAACTCCGCTCTCTTCTTGTCCCTTAGTGTTACACCTATCATCTTCCGTTCCATTGCTCGCTGAATCGTCCTCAATTTAAGTTGAACCCTCTTAGTGAGCCTCCAAGTATCTGCCCCGTAGGTGAGTACCGGTAAGATGCAGCTGTCATACACTTTCTTCTACAGCGACAATGGTAGGCTGCTATTCATTATTAAGTGCAATGCACTTCTTAAGCGACCCTGAACCTGCGTCTACCGGCGATGTCCGCGCACGTGGAGATGGGCGCGCGCAGCCTGGCTGCTGACATAGCACATACCCACGTGGGGGATTGGCCAGGAATCTCCTCGTCTTCCTTGGCAACGGGGGGAGATGGGCGCGCGCTGCCTGGCCGCTGACATGGCACATACCCACGTGGGGGATTGGCCAAGAATCGGGCGTGATAAGGGCTAATGCACCCGCTTAAAGGAGTACTGACACGAAATTTCAAAGCTGAGATCCGCTCTAGCAATCAAGTACAACGACAACACAAATAGGTGTTTGTGAATAAATGCATCTTTCTTTCTTTGTAGTTGTGTGTGTGTGTGTGATCTCTCTTTCGCGAACATTACCGAACCACGCAAATTCAACTCGTGCATTCGCACTTTCACATTCTTCCCCTCGGGGAAATGCGGGGATTTTTTTCTGAGAATGTCTGCCATATGCACCCTACCCCATTCTGATCCTTCTAATTACCTCTGCCTCATGGTTGGGATCCTGGGTCACAACTTGGCCTAAGTAGATATATTCGCTTACCCCTTACACTGCCTCGCCACCTATCTCAAACCCCTGTTCTGTCCCGAGGTTATCTATCATTACTTTAGTTTTCTGCATCTTACTTCTCTGGCCCACGGTTATACTCTGTTTGTCCAGTGCGGTAAGCATACTTTGCAATTCGTCCCCCGAGTTACTTAGCAAGGCCACGTCATCAGCAAATCTGAGGTTACTGAGATATTCTCCATTAACCCTCACTCCCATCTGTTCCCTATCCAATGTTGTGAATACTTCTTGTAAACATGCTGTCAATAACATTGGAGAGATTGTATCTCCTTGTCTGACGCCCTTACTTATAGGTACTTTACTGCTCTCCTTATGGAGGATGATGGTAACTGTGGACCCATTGTAAATACCATCCAGTATTCTGATATAATGCTCATCTAGACCCTGGTTCCGTAATGCCTGAATGACTGCTGAGGTTTCGACCGAGTCAAATGCTTTCTCATAATCTATCAAGGCTATATGTAGGGGTTCAGCATACTCAGCGCACTTCTCAGCTCACGTAGATGATATCCTCGTTCAATGTGAGGATTTCTGTTTCTTTCGAGTCGGCGTCACTTCGTCGGGCGGGGTCAGGGTCGCGAATTCTTTGCAGATAAAAGGAGGTTCCTTCAAAATAAAGTCGTCTTGTGATAGACGGGTTAACGTTTACCCTCTGATAATATATCAATCGGAAATGTGAGAACGAGTAAGCAGACTATGTAAAGCAAGAATTATGCGGGTGAGTTAGTTTGACAAAAACTAGTTTTGTGTGTCTGCGTACACCTTCGCACTTCCCATGTTCTTGTCAGCATCAAATGCCTAACGTTTACCGTCTGTAAGGTCCACTTATGAGGTCAGGGGCCAGGCGCGCAGGCTGCGCGGGAGAACCCGCCACTCTTCCTGGTGGCTCGACACTGTGGACTCTACGCGGCAGCCATCTCCAATTCGTCACGGCACGCATGGGAGACGGATTGTCTAGCCCACGGAGTACCGCGGGGTTAATCCCCCATTAAGAACGCAGACGGCGCCGCCGGGTTCCGAGAATGGTCGACGTGACGCGCGGGGGAGGTGGAATTACCGGCGTCAGAGCGCCCACCGCGCGAGACACCATTGTCAACGCGCCCCGGTCGGCACAGTGCACTGTCGCCGCCTTTCGCCCTCACCCCGCGGTGTCGCACGCACTTGCTCGTCCGCGAGCGGGCCGTTGACCCAAAGATGTTGGCGCCTCATTGAATATTCCGTAGCAAGCTGAGTGATAGCTGTCTACGTGAATTTGGGCACTCCCTTAAGCGTGTACGAATGCTACAGGGGCGGTCCCGATAGAGCGTGAGCTCGAGGTGTTATAAGGCCGAACTTGGCCGTTAGAAATCGTTCTTGTACAACTGAGCGCTGAGCTGGGCAGTTCCCGGCTGGACAAGGAGTCTCAACCGTTAAAGCTAGGTTGGGATTTGTGAGCCCCATAGGCTAGAGGTTAAGATCGCGTCGGAAGTTTAGGGTACAACGCCGTACCGGGAAACAAGACGGATCTTGCGGCGAGACAGAGTCTCGGCCGTCGTTTCTCGAGCGGTTTGTGTACGCTCCGAGGATAGGAGAGTTAGATGAAGTTGAGAAGCTCGAGTGATTTGTACGAACTTGGAGCTAGCGTCTAGCTGAAGTTGGAAGGTTTTCCTTTCACTACTCATGTTTCCAGTTATCCTACTGTAAATAGCTGTATATAAACTTTCGTTTCAATTAATCAACCTCAACGCCGCGAGTTCGTGAATTCGACTGCCATCTCCAAGAACTTCAGCACCATCGCCCTGCCAGCCTCCTGCCAAATCAACCGGGCTCGGGCGATTGGGTTCCTGATTGACACCGGACTTCGGGGAAACGAACCACAACAATCTTTACTCCGTCCTAGATACGACAGCCAGACACGATAAGGACGACTAAACAGACCATGTAAACAAATTATGCGCATGGGTACATGAGAAATCACACTTCTTCTTAATGCCTGCATGCAAGGAGCAAATTTGGTTGTGTGACCAAAACAACAGGTAGCGTACGTGAAGTAAAACTTTCTAACGATGCTTATCTTGCGAACCGAATACATGTAGATGACCCACTTCTAATGTAAAATAAACACCAAAATACATTTCACTGTGTAAGCTTTTTTCCCCCCGAAAATCGAGAAGTAATATAGAGTATACGTCTTTTAAGGTTGAAATGTCGGAGATTCGCCCTTTTGGGAAACTAAGCGCCATAGGTGGTTTTTATTAAATTTTCTAAACGTTAATAATGAGCAATATGCGTGTGTATTAAAAGCAATGCCCCAGGAATAGCTTTTCTCTATAGGTGCACAACTTTTAAAAGCCGGAATATCTTAATTGTTTTCTGCTTTGTGGCGCCTTTCATATGATTCAGCAAGCACAAATGAAGTTTGGGCCACCTAACGCACTACTGCGTTTACTGACATTAGTTCCCGAGAATTACGGAGGTCACTATGTTGACACGCGGGCAGGGAACCATGCGCAGTATCAGCAGTATCAGTCATAAGGTATGTAATGAGAGTGCTCCAAGAGCGTAGCAAGATTGCTACGTTAAGGCAACAGAACATGTAGTAGGAATATTGTCTACAGTCTCGGTAACCGGAACACTACTACTGCCATTTTTTCCAGTTTTGAAGTACAAGGTCTTGTATTTGTAAAATAACTGTTATTTTGACACTGCAAGGCATTTCCATAGTTGTAAAAAGAACGCATTGGCCGAAACACGCTTAGTTATATATTGCATGATGCCAACA